>NC_053154.1:336509430-336814430 GCF_016835505.1 Polypterus senegalus
CTTGGCTCCTGGTGTGTGCGTGTGTGTGTGTGTGTGGGAGAGACCCAAGACTAACCTATGATAAGTTTGGATCAGCTAATAAAAAATTGAACTGTGGACTGTGAACTGGCAGGTCCATCAAGAACCCAACAGTCAGGAGGGTGAAACACGAGGGGCTCATTGCACCCGACGTGTAGCTTTACATCTCCGGCCCCCTCATGTGTACATTAGTAACGAGAGCTCTCCCTCTGACTCGTTTAAACCTGTTACATTTAATTTAGTTAATTCCTATTAAGTTTAGCTCCAATTGAAAGCCTAAAGCATTATATTACAACTACAGTTGGTTCATATAGTGCCTTTCATTATCAGTTTAGTTCTCCTAACACATTTAAGCTTTCTAATCCATATTCTGAACTTCATTACCTAACAGTCTGTTTTATACAGTGGCTTTCATTATCTGTTTTCTTCAAGTTGCCCATTTATCTAGTTTAAATGTATCTTTTTTTATTCATATAGTGCCTTTCATTATCTGTTTAGTTCATGTAGGCTCCAGCATCCCTGCCACCCTGCTCTGGACCTGTGGGTTTATAAAAAGGATGGATGGATAGAAGAACAGCCCGTCATTATAGTCCATCCTACCAGTTTTATGTAGTCAGTCATTGTCTAACCCGCTTACTCCTGAACAGGGTCACGGTGGGATTGGGTCTGCTGGAGCCTACCCCCCAGCTAGCATAGGGCACAAGTCAGGAACAAACCCTGGACAGGGCAAACACACAGACATCCACACCTCAGTGATGCACTATGGCCAGTTTAGGACCACCAGACCACCTAACCTGCATGTCTTTTGTTACTGTGGGAAGCGATCAGAGCACCTGAAGGAAACCCACGCAGACACGGGGAGAACGTGCCAACTCCACACAGGAAGGACAAGGGACTTGAACCCTGGTCTCCTTAACATAAGGCAGCAATCCCACTGCACCACTGTGCCTCTAGTTTTATATAGTGCCTTTCATTGTCCATTAGCTCATGTAATGCACTTACCTGCTTCATATAGTGCCTTTCATGATCTATTTAGCTCTATTTAGCTCAGCGGTTCTCAAACTGTGGGGCGCTGCTATATTTTTTGATTTGATTTGATATACTTTATTTATCCCCGACATGGAAATTGTCTTTTAATGCCTTTCATTGTATATTTAGTTAATGTACCACATTGATTTAATTCATGTATCTATTTTCTTCTCCTAACACGTTTATCTTGTCCATTTAGTACCCTTCATCATCTATCTCTTTGCTTCATATAGCGCCTTTCACTATCTGTTTAGTTCATACTGCGCATTTTAGTTTCTGTCATTATCTGTACAGAACCCAAAACACATTTAATCTACCTCGTTCATATAGTGCTTTTCATCTATTTGTTCTACTGTATAGCACCTTTCGTTATCTGTTCAGCTCATGTGACAAATGTATCAGGTCCATACGGTGCCCCTCACTATTTGTGTAATTATTTGTGTATTCTAGTCCATAAAGTGCTTTTCATTACCCGCCTTTCAGTTTTATACAATACAATACAATACAGTTTATTATTGTTTAGCCCAAAATCACACAGGAAGTGCCGCAATGGGCTTTAATGGGCCCTGCCTCTTGACAGCCCCCCAGCCTTGACTCTCTGAGAAGACAAGGAAAAACTCCCAAAAAAAACCTTGCAGGGAAAAATGGAAGAAACCTTAGGAAAGGCAGTTCAAAGAGAGATTATATATACTCACCTAAAGTATCAGGACCACCATACTAATACGGTGTTTGACCCCCTTTCGCCTTCAGAACTGCCTTAATTCTACGTGGCATTGATTCAACAAGGTGCTGAAAGCATTCTTTAGAAATGTTGGCCCATATTGATAGGATAGCATCTTGCAGTTGATGGAGATTTGTGGGATGCACATCCAGGGCACGAAGCTCCCGTTCCACCACATCCCAAAGATGCTCTATTGGGTTGAGATCTGGTGACTGTGGTGGCCATTTTAGTACAGTGAACTCATTGTCATGTTCAAGAAACCAATTTGAAATGATTCGAGCTTTGTGACATGGTGCATTATCCTGCTGGAAGTAGTCATCAGAGGATGGGTACATGGTGGTCATGAAGGGATGGACATGGTCAGAAACAATGCTCAGGTAGCCCGTGGCATTTAAACGATGACCAATTGGCACAAAGGGGCCTAAAGTGTGCCAAGAAAACATCCCTCACACCATTACACCACCACCACCAGCCTGCACAGTGGTAACAAGGCATGATGGATCCATGTTCTCATTCTGTTTACGCCAAATTCTGACTCTACCATTTGAATGTCTCAACAGAAATCGAGACTCATCAGACCAGGCAACATTTTTCCAGTCTTCAACTGTCCAATTTTGGTGAGCTCGTGCAAATTGTAGCCTCTTTTTCCTATTTGTAGTGGAGATGAGTGGTACCCGGTGGGGTCTTCTGCTGTTGTAGCCCATCCGCCTCAAGGTTGTGCGTGTTGTGGCCTCACAAAAGCTTTGCTTCATACCTCGGTTGTAACGAGTGGTTATTTCAGTCAAAGTTGCTCTTCTATCAGCTTGAATCAGTCGGCCCATTCATTCTCCTCTGACCTCTAGCATCAACAAGGCATTTTCGCCCACAGGACTGCCGCATACTGGATATTTTTCCCTTTTCACACCATTCTTTGTAAACCCTAGAAATGGTTGTGCGTGAAAATCCCAGTAACTGAGCAGATTGTGAAATACTCAGACCGGCCCGTCTGGCACCAACAACCATGCCACGCTCAGAATTGCTTAAATCACCTTTCTTTGCCATTCTGACATTCAGTTTGGAGTTCAAGAGATTGTCTTGACCAGGACCACACCCCTAAATGCACTGAAGCAACTGCCATGTGATTGGTTGATTAGATAATTGCATTAATGAGAAACTGAACAGGTGTTCCTAATAATCCTTTAGGTGAGTGTATATATATATATATATATATATATATATATATATATATATATATATATATATATAGTGCCTTTCATTATATGCACGTTTATAGAGTTCATATATCCTCCATCTATATAGTGCCTTTCATCATTTGTTTAGTTCATGTATCACATTATTCTAGTCTGTAAAGTGCCTTTTATTATTTCCTTAGTTCATGTTGCACATTTAGCTAGTTCATATAGAGCCTTTCGTCTATCCTCCTTCTATATAGTGCCTTTCATCATCTATGTTGTTCATGTAATGCATTATTCTAGTCCATAAAATGCCTTTCATTACCCACCTCCCAGTTTTGTATAGTGCCTTCCATTATCCATTTAGTTTATGTGGCACATTTCTCCAGTTCATATAGTGCCTTTCATTATCCTCATTCTATATAGTGCCGTTCATTATCTATTTAGTTCATCCATCCATGTTCCAACCCGCTGAATCCGAACACAGGGTCACGGGGATCTGCTGGAGCCAATCCCAGCCAACGCAGGGCACAAGGCAGGAACCAATCCCGGGCAGGGTGCCAGCCCACCGCAGGACACACACAAACCCACCCACACACCAAGCACACACTAGGGCCAATTTAACTGGCATGTGTTTGGACCGTGGGAGGAAACCCACGCAGACACAGGGAGAACATGCAAACTCCACGCAAGGGAAGTGAACCCGGGTCTCCTAACTGAGAGGCAGCAGCGCTACCCACTGTGCCACCATGCCGCCCCTATTTAGTTCATGTAGCATGTTATTCTAGTCTAGAAAGTGCCTATCAGTTTGTATAGCGCCTTTCATTATCCGTTTAGTTTGTGCAGCACATTTATGTAGTTCACATAGAGCCTTTCTATATAGTGCCTTTCATTATATATTTAGTTCATAGACTACATTTATCTAGTTCATAAAGTGCTTTTGATTATCTACTGGTCTAAGTTAAATTTTTCCTTTCATGATCTAGTTAGTTCATGTAGCACATTTTTCCAGTCCATAGAGTGCCTTTCATCTCTCCTCGTTCTATATAGTGCCTTTCATTATTGATTTAGTTCATGCAGCACATTTACTGTATGTCGTTCACATAGAGCCTCGTACCCCTCATCTTTCTATATAGTTCCTTTCATTGTGAATGTAGTTCATATAGCATTTATCTAGTTCATATAGTGCATTTCATTATCCTCCTTCTATATAGTGCCTTTCATTATCAATTTAGTTCAAGCAGCACGTTATTCTAGTCTATAAAGTGCCTATCAGTTTTGTATAGCACCTTTCATTATCCATTTAGTTCGTGCAGCATTTTTATGTACTTCACATCGAGCCTTGTACCCGTCGTCTTTCTATATACCCGTATATACTCGGGTAAGTGTATAAGTCGGGTCTTGAAACCCGAAAAATTGATCATAAAACCAGACCCCGACTTACACGCCTGTTCAAAAATTCGACACTTAATTTTTTTATTACTATTATTATCTTTTTTACATCTTCTTGCCTCCTCCAATCTCACATCACTTTCTCAGATACATTGAATTTTGTTGCAGCAGCGCAGTTACCAGTTTCTTTCGCCACTTCAACGACTTTTAATTTAAAACCAGCGTCATATTTTCTTCTGATCAAACGCTCCATCGTACATATGGATGCTCTTACGATAAATAAAGGTGTGTGAGGGTGTGAGATACAAAAAACACAAATCAGTGCAAACATCGCTTGGGAATAGTTCGGGTATTACCGTGTGTTCATGTAGGCACAATACAGAGAAAACAAAAAGCCGCATGCTCCGTGGTTACTGCCTCAGGTGGGCGTTAACGTACTGTAATCTCTTGAACCAATAGCGTGACTTTTCCACATTCGACTTATAAGTCCGATATTATGAAATTCCGGAAATTATGCGGTAAGGTTAAGTCCCGACTTATTCAGGGGAGAACTTAACCGCCAGTATATATGGTAGTTCATAAAGTGCTTTTCTTTCTCTACTGATCTATGTTAAATTATTCCTTTCATGATCTATTTAGTTCACGTAGCACGTTTATCCAATCCATATAGTGCCTTTCATTATTGATTTAGTTCGTGCGGCACATTTATGTTGTTCACGTGAAGCCTTGTACCCATTGTCTTTCTATATGGTGCCTTTAATTGTGTATTTAGTTCATATAGTGCCTTTTTTTGGTCTATGTAGCCACCCTAATTTTTTTATTTATTTCTTAAGTATCCACCCCCCCAATCAGGCCACTCCTTCTCCCCCGGTGGGCTCTGCTTGTTCTCCTTCTCAGGTTTTTTCCCTGGCTCTTCAATCCCCCGTTTCTCACTCCTTTGTACTTCATGTAATTGCCTGGCTGGGTGGCACTGAGTTTAGTTTGCCACCCTGTGCGCCATGTGTTGAACTGGCATCCCATTCAGGACTGCTTCTAGGTTAGACTGTGTTTGTTAACTGACCCTCCCTGTGGGGCTGAATGGGTGGGCCGAGGGGTGACTCCCACAGACTCCAGCCCACCTGGCGCAGACGTTTATGGTGGTCATGTCATGAAAAGCTCAAGTCACAAAGCTGTTAGTAGTGAGGGGACTTTCCTTACGGTGATCGGGGACACTGGACAGCGTGGTAGCACAGTGGAGAGGGTTACGGCCCCACAGATCCAGCAGCTCGGTTTCTACTCCCATTTCTGGTGGCTTGTGTAGAGTCTGCATTTCCTCCCTGTGTCTTGGTTGATTTTTCTTCAGTTCTTTCCCTCTTATTATGGAGTTGGTGTTGTGAGACTGGCACCCTGCCCAGTGCTGGCTCATGCCTAGTGTGCCTAGTGCTGCTGAGACCCATCGCATTTTATGTGATCCCCCCGACCACTGTCTCTGTTTTATATAGCACCTTTCATGGCACTATATGTCACTTTAAGTCAATTTAAATCGAAAGTCATCAGTACACAAACACAGCACTCCCCTTTGTCTTGCCTAAATGCTGTGAGTGTGTCATACAGCACACACCCCCCCAATGTCCCCCCTAATTCTCACAGCCCTCCACTCCCCTTTGCAGTAAACAGGAGGAGGAAGCCACCTGGACAGTGTATTAAAGCCCCTTCCTGTAATGACGGCCCACTCTCCTCATTTTATTGAGTCCCCTTCCTTCCTCCTTACTGGCAGATGTTGGCCCAGTGACCCCTGACCCCGCCACCAACCTCCATTGAATTTAACTGTGAAGTCATTAATGAGTGGGCTTAGCTGCTTTTGAAGGCACCATACAGTCGAAAGCAGTGGGGTTTAGTCATCAACACACAGAAGCTGGGCACCGGGGGGCTTGCAGCCAAACTGGAATTTGTATTCAAGCAAACTTAAAGATTGGGTTTCGGGGTCCCTCAGACAGGCCATTATTTGTGTTAAAAATACCTGTGGGAACTCCACACACACACACACGACTGGCGAGACGACCCGAAATGGAGGGGCACTGATTGGTGTACTTATCTGGACAGGCCTTCCTGTCGCCCGTTCTGCTGCCATTACGTTGTCTGCCTGATTTTAAACTAAAAAACACCGTCAGTGATTTGGATAGCGAGACATGTGCATTGAGGGTATCAGGTGTTGTGACATTACGGGGCGCGGGATGATGGCTTGGACAGTTACGGGTCAAAACAGAATGAAGGAAATGCAGGCGTTGGTGGATAAGACGCTTTCAGGGGTCCTGTGTGTACTTCTGGAAATGAGTTTGGTTCATCATACCCTCCGCGGCCACTTTATTAGGTACACCTTGCTAGTACAATACGATACAATACAATTTATTTTTTGTAGAGACCAAAATCACAAAAGGAGGGCCGCAATGGGCTTTAACAGACCCTGCTTTCCTTTTGACAGCCAGTCTGGATTCTCTAAGAAGACAAGAAAAAACTCCCACAAAAATAGATGGGAGTTCAAAGAGAGACCCCTTTCCAGGTAGGCTGGGTGTGCAGTGGGTGTCAGTGCAACACAATTCACAGAACAGAACAGAAGTCATCCTCAATACAATACGACAGTACGATAGAAATATTACAAGAACGGAGCAGAACTCAACAGTAGATGATATCACATCATAGGATTTGGATTTGTTCAGAACTCAGCTGGGACCCCCTTTTGTCCTCAGAACTGGCGTAATTCTTCATGGCCTTGATTCAACGAGGTGCTGCAAACATTCCTTGGGCATTTTGTGTCCATATTGACATGATGGCATCACACAGTTACTGCAGATTTATTGGCCATGATGCACATCTCCTGTTCCACCACATCCCAAAGGTGCTCTACTGGAATGAGATCTTCTGACTGTGGAGGCCTCATTGTCACTTTCAAGACACCAGTTTGAGATGATCTGAGCTTTGTGACATGACACATTATCCTGCTGGAAGGAGCCATCAGAAGAAGGCCGTCATAAAGGGATGGACACGGTCAGCAACAACACTCGGGTAGTCTGTGGCATTTAAACAATGCTCAGTTGGTACTAAGGGGCACAAAGTGGGCAAAGAAAATATCACAGACACCATCACACCACCAGCACCATCCTGAATTGTTGATACAAGGCAGGATGGAGTTTTGCTGTCATGTTGTTGATGCCAAATTCTGACCTGACCATCCAAATGTCGCAGCAGAAATTGAGACTCATCAGACCAGGTGACGTTTTTCTGATCTTCTGTTGTCCAATTTTGTTGAGCCGCTGTGAATTGCCGCCTCAGTTGCCTGTTCTTAGCTAACGGGAGTGTCACCCGCTGTGGTCTCCTGCTGCTGTAGCCCACCTACTTCAAGGTTCAAAATCATTATTTGAGTTCCTGTTGCCTTCCTATCAGCTCAGACCAGTCTGGCCATTCACCTCTGACCTCTGTCACTCTCTGATATTCTCTCTTTGTCAGTTCTCTACAAACCCTGAGATGGTTGTGAGTGAAATTCCCAGCAGATCAGCAGTTTGTGAAATCCTCAGACCTGCCTGTCTGCCACTAACCACCATGCCACCTCACTTCAGCCCCCTTTTTTCTCCATTCTGATGCTCCGTTTGAACTTCAGCAGGTGGCCTTGACGAGGTCTACAGGGTGAAATGCGATGAGTTGCTGCCCAGTGATTGGCTGATTAGAGATTTGCATGAACAAGCAGTTGATCAGGTGTACCTAATAAAGTGGCTGCTGTGTGTTGATGTCAATGTATGCATTTTAATTAGAAATGAGCCAACACAGATGAGTTGTTTGGGTCCATGGGGGAATGTGAGCTCAATGGAGTGCAAAAGTAAATGAAAGGTTTCTCCCACTCCCATCGAGCTATTCCAGAGTCGCGTGTTGAGCCGGACCACTGCACAGCAACATCAAGTGTCCAGCTGTAAGGAGCACCGAGAGGGACAGACCGAGACGCACACACACTGAATGAGAGTGTAGCCTGATAACAGACATGTTTATTTATTTATGAATGACCCACAGCCATATTTGTAGAAGAATCATCTTCCCGCCATTACAACAACAACAACAACATTTATTTCTAAAGCACATTTTCATACAAATAGCGTAGCTCAAAGTGCTTTACATAATAAAGAATAGAAGAATAAAAGACACAGTAAGAAAATAAAATAAGTCAACATTAATTAACATAGAATAAGTAAGGTCCGATGACCAGGGTGGACAGAAAAAACAAAAAAAAAAAAACTCCAGACGGCTGGAGAAAAAAAATAAAATCTGCAGGGATTCCAGACCACGAGACCCCCTGACCAGTCCCCTCTGGGCATTCTACCTAACATTAATGAAACAGTCCTCTTTGGATTTAGGGTTCTCACAGAAGGACTTGATGATGACGGTCACGTGGACTTCTGGCTTTTAGTCCATCATTGTTGGAGCATCATGAAGCTTTGAGTAGGTGGAGGTGGCGCAGGTCGCCACCACAAAGAAACTGGAAAAAGAAACAGAAAAGAGAGTAGGGGTCAGTACAGATTTTAGAGCCACCATGAATAGTTATTATGATGAACTGAACATACAGAGTATCAGGATTAAGTTAAAGTGAGGTTATGAGAAGGCCTTGTTACAGTAATGTGTTTTCAGCAGTTTTTTAAAGAGCTCCGCTGTATTAGCCTGGCGAATTCCTATTGGCAGGCTATTCCAGATTTTAGGTGCATAGCAGCAGAAGGCCGCCCGCCTCACCACTTCTTTTAAGTTTAGCTTTTGGAATTCTAAGGAGACACTCATTTGAGGATCTGAGGTTACAATTTGAAATATAACGTGTCAGACATTCTGATATATAAGATGGAGCAGATTATTTAAGGCTTTATAAACCATAAGCAGAATTTTAAAGTCAATCCTGAATGACACAGGTGACCAGTGTAGTGACATTAAAACTGGAGAAATGTGTTCGGATTTTCTTATTCTAGTTAGGATTCTAGCAGCTCCATTCTGCACTCGTTGCAAGTGATTGATGTCTTTTTTTGGGTGGTCCTGAGAGGAGTGCGTTACAGTAATCTAGTCGACTGGAAACAAACGCGTGAATTAATTTCTCAGCATCTTTCAGTGATATAAGAGGTCTAACTTTTGCTATGTTTCTTAAGTGAAAAAATGCTGTCCTAGTGGTCTGATGAATATGCGATTTAAAATTCAGATTACAGTCAACAGTTACCCCTAAGTTTTTTACTTCCGTCTTAACTTTTAATCCTAATGCATAAAGTTTATTTCTGATAACCTCATTGAATCCATTAATGCCAATCACTAAAATTTCAGTTTTCTCTTTATTTAGTTTGAGAAAATTACTGTTCATCCATTCAGAAATATCAGTAAGACATTGTGTTAGTGAATCGAGAGAGTCGGAGTCATCAGGTGCTATTGATAAGTACAGGTGCTGGTCATAAAATTAGAATATCATGACAAAGTTGATTTATTTCAGTAATTCCATTCAAAAAGTGAAACTTGTATATTCGATTGATTCATTACACACAGACTGATGTATTTCAAATGTTTATTTTTTTAATTTTGATGATTATAACTGACAACTAATGAAAGTCCCAAATTCAGTATCTCGGAAAATTAGAATATTGTGAAAAGGTTCAATATTGAAGACACCTGGTGCCACACTCTAATCAGCTAATTAACTCAAAACACCTGCAGAAGCCTTTAAATGGTCTCTCAGTCGAGTTCTGTAGGCTACACAATCATGAGGAAGACTGCTGACTTGACAGTTGTCCAAAAGACGACCATTGACACCTTGAACAAGGAGGGCAAGACACAAAAGGTCACTGCTAAAGAGGCTGGCTGTTCACAGAGCTCTGTGTCCAAGCACATTAATAGAGAGCGAAGGGAAGGACAAGATGTGGTAGAAAAAGTGTACAAGCAATAGGGATAACCGCACCCTGGAAAGGGTTGTAAAAAAAAACTGTGGGGGAGATTCACAAAGAGTGGACTGCAGCTGGAGTCAGTGCTTCAAGAACCACCACACAGACGTATGCAAGACATGGGCTTCAGCTGTCGCATTCCTCGTGTCAAGCCACTCTTGAACAAGAGACAGCGTCAGAAGCGTCTCGACTGGACTGATGCTGAGTGGTCCAAAGTTATGTTCTCTGATGAAAGTAAATTTTGCATTTCCTTTGGAAATCAAGGTCCCAGAGTCTGGAGGAAGAGAGGAGAGGCACAGAATCCACGTTGCTTGAGGTCCAGTGTAAAGTTTCAACAGTCAGTGATGGTTTGGGGTGCCATGTCATCTGCTGGTGTTGGTCCATTGTGTTTTCTGAGGTCCAAAGTCAACGCCGCCGTCTACCAGGAAGTTTTAGAGCACTTCATGCTTCCTGCTGCTGACGAACTTTATGGAGATGCAGATTTTCATTTTCCAACAGGACCTGGCACCTGCACAAAGTGCCAAAGCTACCAGCACCTGGTTTAAGGGCCATGGTATCCCTGTTCTTGATTGGCCAGCAAACTCGCCTGACCTTAACCCCATAGAAAATCTATGGGGTATTGTGAAGAGGAAGATGCAATACGCCAGACCCAACAATTCAGAAGAGCTGAAGGCCACAATCAGAGCAACATGGGCTCTAATAACACCTGAGCAGTGCCACAGACTGATCGACTCCATGCCACGCCGCATTGCTGCAGTAATCCAGGCCAAAGGAGCCCCAACTAAATATTGAGTGCTGTACATGCTCATACTTTTCATGTTCATACCTTTCAGTTGGCCAACATTTCTAAAAAAATCCTTTTTTTGCATTGGTCTTAATTGATATTCTAATTTTTCGAGATGCTGAATTTGGAACTTTCATTAGTTGTCAGTTATAATCATCAAAATTAAAAGAAATAAACATTTGAAATACATCAGTCTGTGTGTAATGAATGAATCTAATATACAAGTTTCACTTTTTGAATGGAATTACTGAAATAAATTAACTTTGTCATGATATTCTAATTTTATGACCGGCACCTGTATAGCTGTGGTAGCTCACGTTGTAAACTGGGATAATCTGACCTAACGGAAGCATGTAGGTTGAGAAGAGCAGCGGACCTAGGATAGAGCCTTGTGGACCACCATATTGGATATCATGTGTCTTCGAGTTATAATTACCACAACTCACAAAGGATTTTCTCCCTGTCAGGTAGGATTCAAACCAATTTAAGACACTGCCAGAGAGGCCCACCCATTGACTAAGGCGATTTCTAAGAATATTATGATCAATGGTGTCAAATGCAGCACTCCGATCTAAGAGGATGAGAACAGATAAATGGCCTCTGTCTGCATTTACCCGCAAGTCATTTACTACTTTAACGAGTGCAGTTTCTGTGCTGTGATTTGTTCTAAAACCCGACTGAAATTTATCAAGAATAGCAGGTTTATTGAGGTGGTCATTTAACGGCAGGTTAGAGACGGGTCTGAAATTTTCAAAAGCAAAGGGGTCGAGATTATTTTTCTTGAGTAGGGGTTTAACCACAGCAGTCTTAAGACAGTCTGGGAAGACCCCCGTATGTAATGACGAATTTACTATGTCCAGAACATTATCAATTAGGTACGCCTGATACTTCCTTGAAAAACCTTGTTGGTATTGGGTCAAGAACGCAGGTGGAGGGTTTCGGTTGAGAGATTTATTCTATGTAAATAGAGTACGGCCACTGGAAAAGCCTCGTAAAATAAGAGTTAATGAAACAAGCCATGGCTGTTTGTGAAACACTCAGACCTGCCCGTCTGGCACCACCAACCATGCCACGTCACTTCAGTCCCCTTTCTGATGCCCGGTTTGAACTTCAGCAGGTGGTCTTGACAAGGTCTACCGGTCGAAAAGTGTTGCTGTGATTGTGATTGGCTGATAAGAGATTTGAGTGAACCAGCAGCTGATCAGGTGTACCTAATAAAGTTGCCTCTGAGTGTACTTTGTATGTGCAAACTCAAGAAGCTTCTAGAAGCAGTTAAAAATAAATGATGATTGTTATCCAGCAGGATGCTGAGTAACATCGAGGGCATAAGAGCTGTCCTTACTGAAGAAGAACACGCCACTATGGCACTAATCAGGGCTGCCAGGTCTCCTTTCCATGCCATGCTCTCTGTGTGTGTTCTGGTGGGCCAGGGAGTTTAGGAACTCAAAAAATGAAAAATTGCCATTTTCTCTCCTGCAGGTGTCCCAGATTATAGGGTGAGGCAGTGCTGGTGTCCTCAGATGCCCACAAGTGTGCCAGTTTTGGAGAACACATTGCCCACCTTATGCTGTATACCACCAGAAGCTCCGCTATGCTTCTCCCTCCTCCTCCTCCTCCTACGACGTGTTGTGCTGCTTATGCCCTGCTAAGACGCCTCGGCAGATAATTCAAGATTGATGTTCTGCTCTCTGCATCGTCGGAGCCCGGCAGCAATTAAGTGTGGATAGTGTTGTAGTAGAGGAACTGGCGGACATTACGGCCAGCTCTCATTATTTCTTTTATTTTTGTCTTGTCAAAGAGATTTTAATTGGAGTGTTTTGCTGGCAGTCGCTCCACTTTTATTTTTTGTACATTTTAATCACACACTCCCACGTGCTGCATCCAAAACGCTTGGCAGTAGAAACGGCGGTCAACGCAAATTTATAGAGAAGGAGCAGCTGGCACTTCTTGGGCAAGTCAGGGGCATTTTGGAAAATTGTGGAACATGACCTGACCTGAGCGGCTGACACAAGATTCTCCACCTTCACATTGCCAATGAAACTCTGACTACTGGGGGTGTGCCATTAGCACGGCCCACCGGTAAAAACAACTGAAATCTACAAGTCGGGAAACCTCCCAGAGGTGAAAGGCGTGAAGGACCCAAACGCGGGGTCACTAAAGATCTGCAAACTCTTAAATGACATCAACAAGCACGCAGCTTTCTTTGTTGAATCCGTAATCTTGGACGCTGTCAAGCACGTGGTGTCCAGCTGGCGCTGTGACAGAATCCATTTTTAAAAAAAGGAAATAAACGGGTGTGTTAAGGGGGCTGAAGGCTTTCTTGTGAGATGTGAGGTTTCTAAGGGTAACTTGGGAGAGGAAAAGGAGATAAAAACGTAAGGTAAAAATCAGCGTCCGAGAAGGTTCAGTGGTCAAAAGGGAAATGAAACACGGTGGGGGTGTGTGGGGGGCACAAGAGTCGAGGACGACAAGGGTTGGGGACATAAATTACCAGAAAGAAAATCTGATGCCTGGGCCATTGGCAGTGACATTCATGTGACTGCGGTGACTCTTCCTGTGGTCTTTAATGACGTCTTGGGCACGGCCATCAGTTGTGTGTCTGTCTGCGGAGAGAGTGTTGACCTCGTCATTGAGAGGTTTACTGACCTCAGCAGTGACATTCATGTGACTTTGATGACTCTTCCTATGAAGATCAGTGTTAGGAACCCACTAATAGGAGTTTGTTTGTTTGTTCTGATGGTTGAAGTCTCCAGCATAGCAGCTGAATGATTCATCATTAGAATATTAGAGAGATTCACGGATCTCAACTTTTCTGACAATGCTGTGATCTTCACGGAGTCAATGGAGGCTCTGATCGTGGCTCATGAGAGACTGACGGAGGAGTCTGAGTGTCTGGGCTTGTGAGGGTCCTGATAAAAACCAAAGATCAGGCCTTTGATGACCTCTTAGGCACGGCCATCAGCAGTGTGTCTGTCTGTGGTGAGAGTGTCGACCTCGTTATTGAGAGGTTTACTTACCTCAGCAGTGCCATTCATGTGACTCTGGTGACTCTTCCTATGAAGTCAGTAGGGTCATGAGGTCACCAGGAAGAGGTGTGTGGTGCTCCTGATATCTCTGAAAAAGAACGAAGGTCCAAGTCTTTAGAGTACTGGTGCTACCTGTTTGTGAGACATGGACACTATCCAGTGGTCTGAGATGAAGACTGGACTCCTTCAGTACCGTGTCTCTTCAGAGGGTCCTTGTATACTGCTGATTTGACTGTGTGTTGCTCATGGAGTCTCAAATGAGGCACATGACCTGCATTGTGAGGGAGCGTAAGTTATGGCACTACAACCATGTGGCGTGATTACCTGAGGGTGATCACTCATTATTGAGGACCCAATTGGCAGGACAAGGCCAAGGGGACACCCACGTAACACCAGGCTGCGACAGATAAAGGGTGGGACTGAACCGTGTGTCTGCCTGGGGGCTTGCCAACCAGGATCGCAAGCTGTTTCGTCGTGTGGGGTGTTTGGCGATGTGCTGTGCTCTCTGACCTGACCTGACCTGACCTGGGCCTTCTTGGTCGAGAAGCTAACCGTCGCTAATAAAGATTCTGATTTTTCTAGGCATGGATCCACTGAGGGGGTAAGGAAAACAGGAAGACACCGTCATAGTCATACTGTCAAATCTCATGACGTCAAAGATGTGACGCATCCTGTAAACAAAGGGGCCAAAAATTAGGCAAGAAAAAAATGATTTGTAATTATTAGTAAAATCCATAAACAGAATCTGCATAACAAAAATATATACATATAAAATGTGCAGTCACATGAGCAAACAAGTGATGAGTTACTTTTAGAGAGTTCGTTCTCAAAAATTAAAAATTAACTTTGTGATTTGCTGCATCACTTTCTCCTTTTCTTTCTGCAATCTTGTTTTCTTATGGGCGCCGCCATTCTGAGTTTTTGTAGTCGTTCATAATTATTAGTAAACCCCACAAACACAATTTGCATAATAAAAAATATGGGAATAAAATGTGTTGTCACATGAGTAAACTAATGGTCAGTTTCAATTTTGAGAGTTCATTCTCGAAAATGTGTTTTTAACTCTGCGATTTACTGCATCGCTATGTCATTTTCTTATAGACGCCGCCATTCTGATCTCCCGTAGTCAGGACTCTTTGAATCTCAGAAAGTGACAGGAAAATTCTGTGACAGAGGACTGGGATATGGGCCTGGTCAGGAAATGAAACAGAGTTTCAGTAACTAAGAATCAAAGTCGTAATAAGCCAGAAGAAGTCATTTGTTGAAGGAAGGCATACACACTCACTGCACCCCCTCTCGGAAATCGAATATCGGTAAAACTTTGCCAAATTATATGATCTGCTTCTCGCAACCGAAAGAGGGCACTGTGGCAGATGTTTGCCGACTTGCAGACCAACCACAAGCGTTACCTGGTAGGTAACCACCCATACAATAAGATTGTGATTCAGACTATGTATGCCCTCATATATATATATATATATATATATATATATATATATATATATATATATATACACATTCAGCCATATGAAAAAGTTTGGGAATCCATCTTAATTCTTTGGATTTTTGTTTCTCTTTGTAGCTTTCTAAGTAGCAACTTCCTTTTAATATCTGACATGCCTTATGGACACAGTCGTATTTCAGCAGTGACATGAAGTTTATTGGATTAACAGAAAATATGCAATACGCTTCATAACAAAACTAGACAGGTGCATAAATGTGGGCACCCCAACAGAGATAAGACATCAACACTTAGTTGAGCCTCCTTTTGCTCCTTTGAGCCTCTAGATGCTGTCCTCCTGTAGCCTCTGATGAGTGTCTGGATTCTGGATGGAGGTATTTCTGACCATTCTTCATACAAAATCTCTCCAGTTCAGTTCAATTTGATGGACAGCCTGCTTCAAATCATCCCATAGATTTTCGATGATATTCAAGTCAGGGGACTGTGACGGCCATTCCAGAACATTGTACTTCTCCCTCTGCATGAATGCCTTTGTAGATTTCCAACTGTGTTTTGGGTCATTGTCTTGTTGGAATATCCAACCCCTGCTTAAGTAGCTTCAATTTTGTGACTGATGCTTGAACATTATCCTAAAGAATTTGTTGATATTGGGTTGAATTCCTCCGACCCTCGACTTTAACAAGAGCCCCAGTCCCTGAACTGGCCACACAGCCCCACAGCATGATGGAACCTCCACCACATTTGACAGGAGGTAGCAGGTGTTTTTCTTGGAAGGCGGTGTTCTTGTTCCGCCATACAAAGTGATTTTTGTTCTGACCAAATAACTCAATTTTTGTCTCATCAGTCCAAAGCACTTTGTTCCAAAATGACTCTGGCTTGCCTAAATGAGCATTTGATACAACAAGCGACTCTGTTTGTGGCGTGAGTGCAGAAAGGGCTTCTTTCTCATCACCCTGCCATACAGATGTTCTTTGGGCAAATTGTGCTGAAGTGTAGAACGATGTCCAGATACACCATCTGCAGCGAGATGTTCTAAAAAGGTCTTTGGAGGTGATCTGTGGGTTGTCTCTAACCATTCTCACAGTCCTGCCTCTGCATATGCTGCTCCTGTATTTTTCTTGGCCTGCCAGACCTGCTGGGTTTAACAGCAACTGTGCCTGTGGCCTTCCATTTCTTGATTCCATTCCTTACAGTTGAAACTGACAGTTTAAACCTCTGAGATGGCTTTTTGTAGTCTTCCCCTAAACCATGAGACTCAACAATCTTTGTTTTCAGATCTTTTGAGAGTTGCTTTGAGGATCTCATGTTGTCTGTCACTCTTCAGAGAGTCAAAGGGAAGGAAGCACAACTTGCAGCTGACCACCTTAAATACCTTTGACCACTCATGATTGGACACTCCTGTCTATGAAGTTCAACGCTTAGCAAGCTCATCCAGCCATGTAATCAGCATTGAGCAGTGACAGACATTCTAATCAGCAAAATGACAAGGGGACCCACATTTGTGCACAGCCAGCTTTTCATATTTGATTTAATTTCATACAACTAACTACTGTGTCACAAAAAATCCTTGTTTGGAAAACACCGCAGTGCTCAGATGTTCCTAGGAAATGAAAGACATACCACTGGTATCTTTTTTGTTGAAAGGAGAGGCAATTATTATACTGGCTGAGAGGGGTTCCCAAACTTTTTCATATGACTGTATAATTAATACGTTGACTACCGAATACGAGTGAACTCTAAGATGGACGCCACTTCTCTTAAACTGTCTTCAGAACTAGTAATCTTCAAAAACACAATTTGTTTGATCAAGAAAAACAAAAAAACAAGCATATAAAATATGTTGTCACATGAGAAAACTGGTAGTCAGTGGCATTTTGGTAATTCATTCTGGAATGTTCATTTTTAACGTAGCAATTTACTGTATCGCTATCTCGTTTTCTTATGGGCACCACCATTCTGTGGTCATTCATAATTATTAGGAAACCCCACGAACACAATTTGCATAATTACAAACACATGCAAATGAAATGTGTTGTCATTTGAGCAAACTAGAGATTAGCTGCCTTTTGAGAGTTCATTTTAGAAGGGTGCAAGGCAGGAACAAACCCTTAACAGGGTGCCAGTCCATCACAGATACTAGAGTTTTAAAGGAACTATATAAATAAAAGACCAAAGTAGGTAGTGAAAGGCACTATATGATTGGTATGAAAGTTATTATACAACTAAAACTCACATGGATAGTGAAAGGCTCGATATGAGAGAAATGAAAGGCACTATATGATAAATATGAATGCAGTATATAAATAGATATCTCAATAGATAGTGAAAGGCAATGAGGTGTTATGTGCAAGGCTTTGGACTTCAGCCCCTGAGCTATGAGTTGAAATCCTACTACTGACACCACTGTGTGACCCTAAGCAAGTCAGTTCACCCGCCAGGGGTCTAATTGGAAAAGAAAAAAAAACAAAAGAAATGTTGTAAGTTGCTGCTGGGTAAAGTGACAGCCAATATTACAGCAATAGCAATTAGATAAATCACAAAGGCACTATATAATAGATATAAAAGGCACTACATAACTTAGATAATTGCATTAATGAGAAATTTAACAGGTGTTCCTAATAATATAATCTATATATAGTGCCTTTCATTATATGCACGTTTATAGAGTTCATTTATCCTCCATCTATATAGTGCCTTTCATCATTTGTTTAGTTCATGTATCACATTATTCTAGTCTGTAAAGTGCCTTTTATTATATGCTTAGTTCATGTTACACATTTAGCTAGTTCATATAGAGTCTTTCGTCTATCCTCCTTCTATATAGTGCCTTTCATCATCTATGTTGTTCATGTAATGCATTATTCTAGTCCATAAAATGCCTTTCATTACCCACCTCCCAGTTTTGTATAGTGCCTTTCATTATCCATTTAGTTTATGTGGCACATTTCTCCAGTTCATATAGTGCCTTTCATTATCCTCATTCTATGTAGTGCCATTCATTATCTATTTAGTTCATCCATCCATTATCCAACCCGCTATATCCTAACTACAGGGTCACGGGGATCTGCTGGAGCCAATCCCAGCCAACACAGTGTACAAGGCAGGAAGCAAACCCCAGGCAAGGTGCCAGCCCACCACAGGGCACACACCCACACATCAAGCACACACTTGGGACAATTTAGAATCACCAATGCGCCTAACCTGCATGTCTTTGGACTGTGGGAGGAAATCCACACAGACACGGGGAGAACATGCAGGGAGGACCCGGGAAGTGAACCTGGGTCTCCTAACTGTGAGGCAGCAGTGCTACCCACTGCACCACCGTGCTGCCCATAATACAATACAACACCATTTATTTTTGTAGAGTCCATGGATCACTCAAGGAGTGCCACAATGGGCTTTAACAGACCCTGCCCCGCAACAGCCCCCCAGCCTTGACTCTCTAAAGAAGACAAGAAAGAACTCCTCAAAAAAAAACCCTTGTAGGGAAAAAAATGGAAGAAACCTCAGGAAAGGCAGTTCAAAGAGAGACCCCTTTCCAGGTAAGTTGGGTGTGTAGTGGGTGTCAAAAAGAAGGGGGTCAATACAACACAATACACAGAACATAAGTAATCCTCAATACATGATAATGCAATAGAAATATTACGAGTACAGAGCAGAATTCAACAGTCGATGATATCCCAAAATGCAATTTGGATTTGTTCAGAATCCTGGTGACCTCGGCCATCAAGCTGCCTCCCCCTAATGGCCATTCCACAGCTGAGTCAGCGCTGGGCCAGCCAATCCAATGAAAGGACCCCTCTACCCGTCGATTCCTACGATTCTCCATCAGGGATGATTTTACTTTAGGCAGGCAGAGCAACTTGGCAGGTGGGCAGTGGCACCAAGTGCCACATTTGAGTTCCAAGAAGAGAAGTAGTGACAGGCTATTAATAATAGTAATAATAATAATAAGTTCTTTACATTTATATTACACTTGGCTCCCTACCCCTGTGAGCAGGTCCCCCAACTTGCAGGGACCTGCAAGTGGCACTCCAGCCACTGCAAAAAATGTCACCCCTTGCACCACCCTTCCTTTAATCAGTGTGCAAGGCCCTGAGCTCTTTATTATGGTGTCGCCACCTCTATTGTTGGCATGTACAATATATGCCACCTTCCAAACAGGTTTCCAAACTTGGTATTTTACAAATATGTACAATACATAATAAAACACAAACACTAAATCATTTACAGCTACACATATATCGTCGGTCCGATACTACTGGTGAGCGCACCCTTATTAATTACCACAGTCAGTGAAGTTTACTCACTACATTGGGGGCCCCAAACCGTAGCTCGGGTGCATGGTGGCCAAACAAACAAAACAGAACTGGCCCCTTCACTTGAGGATTTAACTCAAGACACTTAAACAAAAAAAAAAAATACACAGACCTTGTTTGGAAGTACTTTTCTTTTTCCTCGGGTATCTCCTTTGGGCCTCTCGTCTCCCTCTCTCTTGAACAACCTCCTCACGCGCTGTTCGCCAGTCGTTGAACTCGTGTCCTGCCGTCTTTCTCTTCTGCAGGTCACCAAATCACTCCGTCCACCACGTGTCAGTCCCTCTCCTCTCTCGACTCTCTTTGCGTCCTTCTATCGCTTCTTTCTGTCTACTCAGTTTAGCGTGTTGCTAAATCTTTCTCTTCTCCCGTCTTCTCCTTTTATGTTTTAGCGTTTTGCTAAATTTATTTCCTCTTTCTTTTTCCGTCTCGTTTCGGCGTTCTGCCTCAGCAGTCCCTCTCTTTTTTTCTTTCTATCTTCCCGTCTCGTTTTGGCGTTCTGCCTCAACTGTGTAGGCCAATCAGAGGACGCTTACATATATAACTTAACCTTACCCAACCCCCACAACTTGTACCCCATTTCAGTCAATAAACTTTATTAACACAAACTCGCATTCGGATATTCCTTTTTTTATTCTTTTTAAACCTGGCCCAGGTTACAAATAAATAAATAATAATAACCTCCCATTCTTCAGTATGGTGCTGAGGTGTCACCCGCTGCACTCGGATGTCAATCCCGGTGATTCATCGTGTGGTGGGTGCGGCGACACTCCTGTTACTGCTGCACCACCTGCGTGGATTGGGCACGACCAGTGAAACCAACATGGGGAGAATGTCCAAACTGTACAAGTTTTGGGGTTGAACCCACATCTGTGGAGCTGTATGGTGCCCACCTTTACCACTGTGCCACTCCATTTAAGAAGAAAAAAAAATTAATAAATAAGACATTCCTGTAAATACCATTCCTCCTCCTGGCACATAAGCAGATGGCACAGACTTCCTGGCACTGAGTCAGAGGGCTAACTAGAGGCGGATTGAGCCCGAGGGGGGGGGTTCCCCCCTGCATTTCATTCCCTCTTTATAGTTCTCATGATCTGTAAATGGCAATTTGCCACTCAGTAGCGAGTCGTCTGAAATGAACGTCCTCCTCATTAGCCGCATATTTCCCAAGTGTTACGAGCTGATGATGTGTCGTGGGGGACTCATCGCCTTGCTGCGTCCGGGGGGCCGCTTTGTCTCTTCTCTAATTGCATTAGGATCATCTTCTCCGGGCCATTAAACACACTTGTTAACCTTATGCCACTCCGGGTCTCCCGATTAATTGCCTCCAGAGACGTCTTCACACTGAGGGTCCGTCTGCGTCGCGCCGAATCAGGAAGATGATCAGTTACTTTGTTCCAGTCTCCTGTTAGTCGTGTTGCGTTTCCCACCACAAGCTGTCAAGACACCCAGAACAACAAGAACATTTATTTCTATGGCACGTTTTCATACAAGTGATGAGCTCAAAGTGTTTTACAAGATGAAGAAAGAAAAAAGGCAAATATAAAAATACAATCAGGCAAATTTAATTGTAATGGACCCATGATGCTTCAGCAGGGCTTGAATCACAGCGTTCGCATGACTTTTATTTTGATAAGTTATTGGGTGTCTTTGGTTTATATAATTAATTGTACAGTTTTTGCCGAAAATAGGAAAGGGAAATGGCGACGTATGGGGTTAACAAACAAGCACCTCACTGAACAGTGAACAAGGTATTAAGTTCTCGGTGTTATATGTAAAACAAAAGTTATGAATGTTTATGATAAGTTATTTAAATGCTTTTTAATTTTGTACTTTGCCTTTATAACTCTTACAGTGTGTTTATGAAACAAGATCACGGAAATGGTAATAAACCATCAGTCTGAGAGTTGACCATTCGGCCGGGGTCACTACAATAATTAACAAAGAATAAAGTAAGGTCAGATGGCCTGGAGGACAGAATAAAAACAAAATAAAAAGCTCCAGAGGGCTAGAGCAGGGGGTCCGAGGCCACAAGACCACCAACCCCCCCTGACATCAATGATCTCAATCAGTCCTCATCGTTTTCAGGCTTCACGTGGAAGAATTAGATGATGATGATGATGATGGTCATGTGGACCCCTGGCTTTCAATCCATCAGTGTAGGGACTGCATGGTGCCCTGATCAGATGGGGGCAAAGATCGTCACTACCAGAAAAAGAACAGTAGAGAATGTAGGGGTTAGTAGATTGTGGAGATATAATAAAAAATAATAATTCAATGCATAGACAGAATATCAGAGTTATACTAAAATGAAGCTCTGAGAAAGCCATGTTACAATAACAAGTTTTTAGCAGTTTTTTAATGTGCTCCACTGTATTAGCCTGGAGAATTTCTATCTGTCCGCGATTCCAAAGTTTAGGTGCATAACAGCAGAAGGTCACCCGCCTCACCACTTCTTTTAAGTTTAGCTCTTGGAATTCTAAGCAGACCCTCATTTGAAGATCTAAGGTTACGATTTGGAGTGTAAGGTGACAGGCGTTCTGAAATATAAGATGGAGCAGAATATTTAAGGCTTTGTAAACCATCAGCAGGATTTTAAAGTCAATTCTAAATGGCACAGGTAACCAGTGTAACGACGCTAAGACTGGGGTGATGTGCTCGGATTTTCCTTTCCTAGTTAAGATTCTGGCCTCTACATTCTGCACTCGTTTTTGGGTGGTCCTGAGAGGACTGCGTTACAGTAAGCTTGTCGACTAAAAACAAAAGGATGAACTAATTTCTCAGCATCTTGCCAAGTTATAAAGGATCTAACTGTTGTTGTATTTCTTAGGTGAAAAAATGCTGTCCTAGTAATCTGATTAATATGTGATTTAAAATGCAGGTCCGATTCAATTATTACCCCTAAATTTTTTTACCTCCATCTTGACTTTTAAGCCTAATGGATCAAGTTTAAGGCGGCATGGTGACACAGTGGGTAGCACTGCTGTCTCGCAGTTAGGAGACCTGTGGGTTCGCTTCCCGGGTCCTCCCTACGTGGAGTTTGCATGTTCTCCCCGTGTCTGCATGAGTTTCCTCCCACAGTCCAAAAACATGCAGGTTAGGTGGATTGGCGATCCTAAATTGTCCCTAGTGTGTGCTTGGTGTGTGTGTGTGTGTGTGCCCTGCAGTGGGTTGGTGCCCTGCCTGGGGTTTGTTTTCTGCTTTGCGCCCTGTGATGGATGGGATTGGCTCCAGCAGACCCCCGTGACCCTGTAGATAGGATATAGTGGGTTAGATAATGGATGGATGGATGGATCAAGTTTATTTCTATTATCCTCAATATATCCACTTTTGTCAATCACTAAGAATTTCCAATTTCTTCTTAAGTCATATTAATTTATATCATGTAAACACGATTAACTTGAGTACACTTTCACTTAGGTCAAGAGATTGAGTTTAAAAACAGGATGGGCTGGTGCGACAAACCCTGCGCCTCCCACATCTAATCATGAAAATGCAGATAACGGTCCATGGGCGGGTCTGAAATCGTAGCCCCACCTCTATTTGTGTGTGTGCACGCCCCTTGGAGAGCTGAACTCCTGTGACTGTTTGTTCACGCTTCAGAACTGTACTCGTAACTTTCAGAAATGCAAGCGTTATTCACAAGTCTTCAGCAATCTTACTCCATAGACCTTGTAAAATGAGAAAGGTCCACTGCTGTACTGATGCAGATTTCAGGTCCTTTACAAGACACGTCCTTTAGATGGTCACCACGCATAACCTGACACCACAATTGGGACACTAGAAGTGCATTTCCTTGCACAGATTTCTTATATTTACTGTACGTTCTCGTATACGAAGTATAGGGAAGGTATTGTAATCATCCAAAAACTCAATGTCGAAATTTTCATGAAATTCTCAATGTTTTAGACCTCCCTGACTTTCTCATTTACAAAGTATAGGGAAAGTATTGAAATCCTCTAAAAATTCCATTTTGAGATTTTGATGAATCTCAACGTTTTAGACCTTCCTGGGTCCGAAAATACCATATTTGCTTTCTCGTATACAAAGTGTAGAGAAAGCATTGGAATCTTCCAAAAATCCGACATTGAGATTTTGATGAATCTCGATGTTTTAGACCTCCCTGAGTTTGATTTGCTTTCTTGTAGGGAAAGTATTGTAATCGTCCAAAAATTCAATGTCGAGATTTTTTTGATGCATCAAAATCACCCTGACTTTCCCGTATACAAAGTATAGGGAAAGTATCAGAATCCTCCAATATCGAGACTTTGATGAATCTTGACGTTTTAGACCTCCCTGAATCCAAAAATGCCATTTTTTGAATTATGTCTGTGTGTGTGTGTGGGTGTGCGTGTAAACACGATAACTTGAGGACGCTTTCACTTTGGTCAACCAAATTTTGCATACAAGTGTGAGGTACAAAATGTAGATTTCCATCGACTTTTGGGCTATTTTCACTAACCGGAAGTGGTACTTTACCTTTCAGTTTTTCTGTTGCTTCAGCATGACGGGGTAGATTGACACTGGCTGATCCGCACCATCTACGCACCCCTTGTGTTATTGTTAGTCCTCAGTGCACCCTTTCATTCTGTCAAGCACGATAATCTACGTGTCCAGAATCTAGAACACTCTGGGCATCTCTGGTGCTGCACTTCAGGGGTTTGATGGATTTGCTAAGTGTTTGTTAGGTTTGGTCACAGCAGGTCTCCAGCTCACTCCTCAGCCCAATGCTCTTCTACTCTTCTCCTTGCTTTCCCTTGGCCATATTCTTCATAGCTTTGGACTGGGGGGTATCATTTTTCTGAGGATGACACTTCATGTTATGCTGACAATACCCAGCTGTACCTGTCATTCCCTTCCTGAGGACAATGATGAGTCTCTGCATGCCTAAGTGATACCTCAACCTGTTTCAAGGCCCACCATCTACAGCTCAGCCTGGCTAAGATGGAGCTTCTTGTTATCCCGCCCAGCCAGTCTGTTCAACTCTCCATCTCTGGAAGGCTTGGCTCATTGTTACTAACGCCAGCCAAGTCCGATTGTAACCTTGGAGTGATGACTGATGTGTGCCTCTCTTTCTCTGACCACTTTTGTGAAGCTTCACTCCGGTGATATCCGCAAAAGCCGACCTTCTCTGACTGCGTATGCAGCACAAGCTTTGGTCTTGTCATGTCTGCATTACCACTCAGGGCCATCTTAACGTATGGGCACAATGGGTCCTGGCTGGGGGTCCCACAATGTTTCTTATGCCTATGTACGTTTCTGTTTTGCTATCAAAATGATGTTCCCAGTGCACTACTTTGCACAGGGGCCTATAATGCCTATTAAGACAGCCCTGGGACTGTCACTACCAGCAGGCAGACACCATCTACAGGTGCATCTCAATAAATTAGAATATCATCGAAAAGTTAATTTATTTCAGTAATTCAGTTCAAAAAGTGAAACTCACATATTATATAGATTCATTACCCCAAGAGTGATGTATTTCAAGTGTTTATTTGTTTTCATTTTGCTGATTATGGCTTATAGCTATTGAAAATGCAAAATTCAGCATTTCAGAAAATTTAAATATTGTGAAAAAGATCAATATTGTAGACTCCTGATGTCCCACTCCACTCAGCTAATTAACCCAAAACACCTGTAAAGGGGTCCTGAGCCTTTAAATGGTCTCCCAGTCTGGTTCAGTAGGCCACACAATCAGTTGTCCAGTATACAGTCGTTGAGACCCTCACTCCACAAGGAGGCTAAGCCACAAAAGGTCACTGCTAAAGAAGCTGGCTGTTCACAGAGTGACATATCCAAGCACATTAATGGAAAATGGAAGGAAAAAATGTGACAGCAGAAAAAGGGGCACAAGCAACAGGGATAAGCACAGCCTTGAGAGGATTGTGAAGAATTTGGGGGAGATTCCCAAGGAGTGGACTGCGGCTGGCATCAGTCCTTGAAGAGCCACAACACACATATGCATCAAGGACGTGGGCTACAACTGTCACAGCATTCCTGGTGTCAACCAGAGACAACTTCAGAAGCGTCTTACCTGGGCTAAGGAGAAAACAGACTGGACTGTTAACAGCTCAGTGGTCCGAAGTCCTCTTTTCAGATGAAAGTCAATTTTGCATTTCATTTGGAAATCAAGGAGTCTGGATGAAGAGTGGATTGACACAGAATCCAAGTTGTTTGAGGTCCTGTGTGAAGTTTCCACAGTCGGTGATGATTTGGGGAGCCATGTCATCTGCTGGTGTTGGTCCACTGTGTTTTATCAAGTCAGTGCAGCCAGCCGTCTACCAGGACATTTGAGAGCACATCATGCTTCCCTCCACTGACAAGCTTTATGGAGATTCTGATTTCATTTTCCAGCAGGACTTGGCACCTGCCCACACTGCCAAAAGTACCAATACCTGGTTTAATGACCGTGGTATCACTGTGCTTGATTGGCCAGCAAAATATACTATACTTCCTTAGAAAACTGGCATCCTTCAACAGCTGCAATAAGATGCTGCAGATGTTCTATCAGATGGTTGTGGTTGTTGTGGCGAGTGCCCTCTTCTACGCGGTGGTGTGCTGGGGAGGCAGCATAAAGAAGAGGGACGCCTCACACCTGGACAAACTGGTGAGGAAGGCACGCTCTATTGTAGGCATGGAGCTGGACAGTTTGACATCCGTGGCAGAGCGATGGGCGCTGAGCAGGCTCCTGTCAATCATGGAGAATCCACTGCATCCACTGAACAGGATCATCTCCAGACAGAGGAGCAGCTTCAGAGACAGACTGCTGTCACCATCCTGCTCCACTGACAGACTGAGGAGACTCCACACTATGAGACTCTTCAATTCCACCTGGGGGGGTAAACGTTAACATTATACAAAGTTATTGTCTGTTATACCTGCATTGTTATCACTCTTTAATATTGTTCTTTATCAGTAGGCTGCTGCTGGAGTATGGGAATTTCCCCTTGGGATTAATAAATTATCTATCTATCTATCTATCTATCTATCTATCTATCTATCTATCTATCTATCTATCTATCTATCTATCTATCTATCTATCTATCTGTCTATCTGTCTATCTGTCTGTCTGTCTGTCTATATAAAATCACCTGACCTAAACCCCTTCATAGAGAATCTGTGAAGAGGAAGATGAGAGACACCAGAGCAAACAATGCAGACGAGCTGAAGGCCGTGATCAAAGCATCCTGGGCTTCCATAGCACTTCAGCAGTGCCACAGGCTAATCGCCTCAATGCCACGCCGCACTGATGCAGTCATTCATGCCAAAGGAGCCCCGACTAAAGATCGAGCACCTACATGGACAGACTTTTCAGTAGGCCGACATTTCTGGATTACATTTTTTTTTATTGGTCTCACGTAATATTCTAATTTTTTGAGATATTGAATTTTGAGTTTTCATTACCTGTAGGCTAATAAATCAGCAAAATGAAAAGAAATAAATGCTTGAAATATATCACTCTGTGTGTAATGAATCTAAATAATATATGAATTTCACTTTTTGAATTGCATTAATGAAATAACTTTTTGATGATATTCTAATTTATTGAGTTGCACCTGTATGCTCTTAAGCCACTGCAGATGGCCTGGAATGCAGCAACCCGTCTTGTAGTCAACTAGCTAAGATGGATGAATGTTGGCAAGAGTCTCTGCATGTCTTACTGATACCTCAACCTGTTTGAAGGACCACTATCTACAGCTTAGCCTGGATGCTGGTAAGACGGCTCTGGGACTATCACTACCAGCAGGCGAACATTATATACGCTCTTAAGCCACTGCAGATGGTCCAGAATATAACGGCCCGTCTTGTACTCAAACTGGCCAAGACAGACGCACGTAACTCCTCTCTTCAAGTTGCTATGTCGGCTCCCTGTAGCAGCTCGCATCAAGTTCAAATCCTTGATGCTCACCTACAAAGTACTCAGTGGGCCAGTGCCTATATATGTGGAGAGCCTTGTCAGGTTTTGTACTCCTTCTACACCTGGTGATGCCACCTCTGTCTGTGTGTCACCAAATCTCAGTCTGAACTCTCTTTTTGTGTGTAACTCCAGGCTGGTGGAACAAATCAATGGGTCAGCACTGGTATATTTGGAGACGCTGGTGAGGTGCTCTGCCCCTTCTCCGGGGCTGTCTTACCACATGGGCACACTGTATGTTGTAACTTGCTGAGTGGTTTTGTAGGTAGAAGGGCCCCAGTGCACTGCTTTGCCTCCAGGGTCCTATAATGCTGTGAAGAGTGGCCCTGCCCTTCTTGCTCACTCAGGTCTGCCAGTAAACAGTGTCTGGTGATGCCACCTCTGCGTGAGGTATCACGTCTCAAACCAGACTCTCTCTTCATATGCATCTCCTAGTTTGGTTGGGACGAGCTGCCCACCTCCATCTGAACTGTGGAATCCTTCAAGGTGTTGAAGTGATTGAAAACCCTAGGGTTCTGTCAGTGCCGCGCTCTGCCGTTAGTCTAGTCGAAGTCACGGACAAACGAATGTGGATGCTGCGGGATTGCGCCACTGTCAAACAAAACACTGCCAAGAGAATTCATTTGGCAGAGCGAGCGAAACCTGCCGGAGTTCACCAAAGCTTGTCGTAGTTCAATAAGCAGTTTGGGGATCCATCTTTCACAAACTTTACGCTAATCCAAGACATTGTGCAGAATCACCACTTAGGACTATTGACAATTCATTAACTATTCTTGGGATTTCGTATTGGAATTGTTGGTTGTATTGTTTTGGGCAAATCCTATTCCCTTTGTTCTCCACAGGCTCCTCTTTGTTATTGAAGAACTTTTTTTTTTGTGAAGAATAAATGTTTAATCACCTTAATAAATAAATAAATAAATAAAGGCTCTTTTTGTGTCTAGCCAGGGTTTTTGATGGGATTTCCCCCTCTAGTCTGCATTTTTTTAAGTGGTGTGGGATTCTGAAATAAGCAGGAACAGCCAGAGCAATGGGCAAGTTGGGGGGCTCACTGGGTGTCCTGTTGAGTGCCACTGTGTCACGTCCTGTCATGTTTGCCTTTCAGATCAGTCAAGTCCTGGGAAATGAGATCAAGTTTTCTGTGCGGGAGCCCTTGGGTCTCAGGTAAATTACCTTGCTATATATCGCCTTGACTTACTACAGCAGATGTGGGGGGCACCATGGAGGCTGCTGGGTACTCAGTCATTGTTTTGTCTAATTAATGTTTCTCATTTACTTATTTGGCCGATCTCAAAGTGAAGGTGACACCTCACACATAGAAAAACTTAGATGATCTACATGATGAGCTAAAGATGGTGGCCACACATGCCATTTGTTATTTGTTTGAATTATTGGAAGAATAAGCCCCATGTTTTAAAAATATATATATATTTATTTATTTTGAGAGTCATTTTTCTCTATGTTACTTGGCACTGTTTAATTCTGTTTAGTAATTGAAACTGAGTGCCCTACAGGAGGCTGACTGGGTGCCAACAGGGCATTTCCTAAGCAGTTTTACTACACAAAATAAAACACCAGCCAAACCAACATGGCTCCAAAAATGAATTCCAAAAGACTCTCAAAGTTCATGTTGGGAGTCATTTGTCTCTGTTTGGCAGAGTTTTGTTTTTTGTGTAGTAAAACCGCTTTGGAAATGCCCCATTGGCATCCAGTCAGCCTCCTATAGGGTGCACAGTTTAATCTGCATGGCAGCGATGAGCGAAAGCATTCAGACCACCGACTTTCATTTCCGTTTCATACGGCGCACTTTACGGAGCGAGTGCTTGAGGTTGTGTGTGTGTCTGAAATCAGAGGCCATTCGAATGAGTTTGTGCCGACAGCAGGGCATTCTAGGGGCCCGAAGCCGTTTAGCGGCATGCCATACCAGCAACAGAATCTGGCAAGACACTTGTGCCACATAGAATGACGCTTTGAATTTTATTGATTTATTCAGAGGATCACTCCACCCAAAAATATTTTTGTTCTTATCTGTTACTTACCCCATAGAACAGGGGTCCCCAACTCTGGTCCGGGGGGTCCCAGTGGCTGCAGGTTTTCATTCCAACCCTTTTCTTAATTATCTGTTTTTTTCGCCTAATTAACTCCTTTTCTATTTCATTTTAACTGACTCACTCTTGAAGACTCGGACCCCTTAATTATTTCTTTCTTTTTAATTAGCAGCTAAACAAATCATGAGATACAAAATGAGCCAAAACATGAGCAGCAAACTGTGTCCATCATACAAAATCTGAAAATAAAGAAAGATGAGAGTCTTGGGAATGTTGATCTACTCAGGTCCCCAAAACACTTTAACAGTGGTCTTGGAAAAGATCAAGTTCGGAAACGTCTGCTATTGCACAATGAGAGCAGCGACAAGCCATGAAGTTAAAGAGCGAGTTTAATTAATGACGAGACTCTACGCATGATTAAGCAACTGGTGGGAGTTTGAGACCCTGACTTAGGTGGTCTTTTGTTGGCTCCCTCACTTCACATTTCATTTCTGTTTGGGTGCCATTTAAGGAAGGAAATGAAGCAAATCAGAGGAACGAGGAAGAAATTCAGGGGAGCAAATCTTAAAGAAACAAGTCAATTAAAATCAATGGAAAAGGAGTTAATTAGCCACAAAAACAGGTCACTAATTAAGAAAAGGGTTCGAATGAAAACCTGTAGCCACTGCGGCCCTCCAGGACTGGAGTTTGAGAACCCTGCCACAGAGTGTGTGGTGACAGCCAAGAAAGATTTTGAATCTCGGCATCCCAGAAGAACAAATCACATTGTGTGTGTGTGTTTTTTTTTTTTTTCTTCAATTGAAGACCTGCCTCTCGCCCTCATTGATTGGTCAAGAGTGCTGTCTTTAATTCAAGGAGCACCCTCTTTCATTTTCCATGGGGATTTCCATTCATTCATCCATCCATCCATGTTCTGTCACTTATCTGGGTCCCAGGGCAGGTCGCAGCAGTCTAAGCAGTAATGCCCTGTCACCCCTTTATTCCGCCACCAGCTCTTCTAGGGGCACACAGAGGCATTCCTCAGACTTACTGAGAGATATCATTTATTAATTACTGATTTATTTAGCAATCTTTTAACAAAAATGCATGTGTTTTGCTTATTGTGAGCATACAACTGGATGAACTAGCAAGTGGATTATGTTTGAAATGTACTTTTTTTTCTATTGTTTCCATTGTATGGCATTGATCACCATTATCTGATATTCTATTATTATAAGATTTTTTGTGATCGTTCTCCATGAAAATGTGACTTCATTTTTCTCAGCTGTCACTACAAAGTACATTATGTAACTGAAATATTAAAAAAAAAACATTGTTTTTATGTAATTCACGTAATTGGAGAGGTCACCAGATCATGGTGGGGGTCCCCAGTGATGCCACACCTTCACTTTTATTGATGTATCTTTTTGCCCCCCTTACCAAAACAAAAGAGCTTACAAGGAAATGCTAATTGGCCTAACGCAGCCCTCTTTGGCATAATTTGGGGCCCACGGTTGTGCCATGCAGACGCCACATCATCAAGGAGGACCTTCAGTCTGTTAGGCAGAGGTGATGCCGCTCTATAATGCAAATTGTCATTCTGTGCACTTGTTAAACCTTCTTATTCAGGGGTCCCCGACTCTGTTCCTGGATGGCCGCAGGGGCTGTAGGTTTTCATTCTAACCCTTTGCTTAAGTAGTGACCTGTTTTTACTGCTCCACACCCTACAAAGGAAGTTCATTCCTGGCACGTACAGAATATCTTCCACTTTGAGAGCATGGGTGGCACGGTCCTGGGCACTGGCAGCAGTCTTCCATTGTCCATAGGGTTAACTGAAGCTTTCATTGCATTATCCGGGGATTTTTATACCTTTTCATGTTATTTGGTTCCAAAAGAAGAAGATACACCTGGAAAAATCTTTTAACAGCACAGAATAACTGCTCACCATAAACTGACCATCGCCAACTGTGCCTGCTCATGGCCTCAGTTACCCATCTTAAGTCAAATAAGGTCATGTGGAATTAAACTTGCTGATCACAATGGCACACTTCAAACCTTTGGCTATAGGCATTTTGATGTATGTGTTTTTATATATATATATATATATATATATATATATATATATAGTGATAAAGGCGCTATATAGCGCCCGACTCGGCACAGACTACGCAGAGGCACATGTTCACACTCAAAGGACTTTTTATTTTCTTCAGCCGTGGGCACACGCCTTCCCCGTGTCCCACAGGCCCAACACAGTCTAAAGCACAAAATAACCCACACAACCAAATGCTTCCTGGCACCACCACTCCTCCCAGGCAACCTCGTCCTCTTCCTCCTGATTCTGGCCTTGATTGCTGGGAGGCAGACCCTTTTATATCCCACCCGGAAGTGTTCCAGGTGCCTGACCAGCTGGTCTTAATTGCACCTCCGGGTGGGGCTGATAAACCGTCCAGCGTGGTGGCTGGTTGTCCCAGCACCCCTAGCGGCCACCCCATCTCCCAACCGGGCTGCTGTGGTAGACTCCATGTCCCATGGAGCCACGGCGAAGATTGAGGAGGGATCCACAGCCAGGGAGGCTGCCCCCAAGCGCCCCAGGGAAGGTACTGCAATGTCCATGATGGCTCCCCCGGGACGTATGCAGCAGAGGCGCCCTGGCCGGGCATGGGACCCGGCTGTCCGTCACAATATATTTATATATATATATATATATATATATATAATATATGTGTGTGGGTGCGTGTATATGTATATGTTTTGATAGATGGCCGACTGTTCATCCCGGCCAATACCCTCACACCGCCAGGTGGAGCCCTCCCTGCAGCATGGAGGTGCCCTGAATGCCAGCAGGGAATTATGGACATTGGAGTTTTCCTTTACAGCCCTGCTGGATACCATGGGGGCCACTAGAAGGCACTGCGGGGAGGAGCAGTGACTATTTTCCCTATGCCCTGGAAGTACATATGGACAAGGGGAATGACGTGCTTCCGGGGTAAAGAAAAAGGATTTTTATTTGACCCAGAACTGTTCCTAGTCCCGTGGACAGAGAGGGCAAAACACTTCTGGGACAAGGACTATAAAAGACTGAGAGACATACCAGAGCGATGAGCTGAGCTGGGTGGTAGGAGGGCAACGTGTCTGGGAATGGTGGATTGTTTATTGTATTTGTGATTAGTGATTATTGATTTGTGTAACAGTATTGTGGAGGATAGGGTGCTTTGTGCACTTTATTGTCCTAATAAATCAAGTATTTGGACTTTTACCTGGTGTCTGACAAGTGGTCTGAGGGTTCAAGGGGTCAAGAGAGCCCCAATCTGTCACAATGTGTATATATATGTTATCACAAGAACAACAAAGAGACATTGGAAAGGTTTGGGGCAGCAAACCAAATATTATTTCCCGGCTGCAAAATCAATCGAAAAGAATAGACATGTTCACACGACTGAGTCCAAAACAGAACTGACCTGCTGCCTTAAAATGGTGGCCTTTAAATGCAAGTAGAGGAAGTGATGTCATCAGGACCGGAACTAGAAGTAACTTCATTGGTTGCCCAGGAACTGGGCGGGACTTCCTGAGAATGGTCTGGAAGGAATTGAGAGAGAGAATCAGTGCACTTCGCCGCCCCCTGGTCAGGCGTGGAATTACTTTTATTCAAGTCCTTTAGTTGTCTCCTAAGTGTGCGTGTGTGACAATGTGTGTGTGTGTATTACATATTTGTGAGTGGCAAAAGTATGTGAACCTTTGCTTTCAGTATCTGGTGTGACCTCCCTTTGCAACAATAACTGCAACTAAACATTTCCGGTAACTTTTATTCATTCCTGCACATCAGCTTGGAGGAATTTTAGCTCATTCCTCCATAGAGAACAGTTTCAACTCTGGGATGTTGGTGGGTTTCCTCACATGAACTGCTCGCTTCAGGTCCTTCCACAACATTTTGATTGGATTAAGGTCAGGACTTTGACTTGGCCATTCCAAAACATTCACTTTACTCTTACTCAAACATAACACTTTCATATAAACCAAAAAGTTCTACTTTGGTCTCATCCGTCCACAAAACATTCTTCCAACAGCCTTCTGGTTTGTCCACGTGATCTTCAGCAAACTGCAGACGAGCAGCAATGTTTTTTTTTGGAGAGCAGTGGCTTTCTCCTTGCAACCCTGCCAGGCTCACCATTGTTGTCCAGTGTTCTCCTGATGGTGGACTCATGAACATGAACATTAGCCAATGTGAGAGAGGCCTTCAGTTGCTTAGAAGTCACCCTGGGGTCCTTTGTGACCTCGCCGACTATTACACGTGTGCCTTGCTCTTGGAGTGATCTTTGTTGGTCGACCACTCCTGAGGAGGGTAACGATGGTCTTGAATTTCCTCCATTTGTACACAATCTGTCTGACTGTGGATTGGTGGAGTCCAAACTCTTTAGAGATGGTTTGGTAACCTTTTCCAGCCTGATGAGCATCAACAACTCTTTTTGTGAGGTCCTCAGAAATCTCCTTTGTTCGTGCCATGATACACTTCCACAAACATGTGTTGTGAAGAGCAGAATTTGATAGATCCTGTTCTTTAAATAACACAGGGTGCCCACTCACACCTGATTGGCATCCCATTGGCTCGAATGTCACCTTCAAACTAACTGATCATCCGTGAGGCTCACATACTTTTGCCACTCACAAATATGTAATATTTGATCATTTTCCTTAAATAAATGACCAAGTATAATATTTTTGTCTCATTTGTTTAATTGGTTTCTCTTGATCTACTTTTAGGACTTGAGTGAAAATCTGATGATGTTTTAGGTCATATTTTTGCAGAAATATACAAAAATCTAAAGGGTTCACAAACTTTCAAGCACCACTGTGTGTGTGTATATATATATATATATATATATATATATATATATATATATATATATATATGGCATTCATAGTCTGAATCACAATTTGCTTTACAGCCTTAAATGAAAATACACAAACCAATATTTTTTCCCTGCTTTACTTACTCAATTCAACCGATAACATCCAAGTGAAAGATATCACAGCTACAGTTCAGAAAAATGATAAAAAAATCAAAAACAAGACTTACTGAGATAAATAAAGCATCACCCCCCTGATGTCAATGTCATTTTGTTGAACTCCCTTTTGCTTTAACGACAACGTTGAGTCTGCGGTGATTCTTCCCTATAAGCTTTGCACATCTACTTTGAGTCCACCCAATATTTGCCCCCCACTCTTCTTTACAGTTTAACTGTTCAAGTTCGCTCACATTGGATGGTGGTCTGCTATCTTCAGATCTTTCCACAGATTTTCAATGTGGTTTAGGTCTGGGCTCTGACTGGGCCACATGAGGACATTCACTTTTTTTCTCCATCAGCCACCGTGCTCAGTTTTGCTGTGTGTTTCGGGTCGTTGTCATGTTGAAAGGTGAACATTCTGCCCATCTTCAACTTTCTGGCAGAGGGTGGCAGGTTTTCCTCAAGAATTTGATAGTATTTTGCCCCATCCATTTTTCCTTCTACCCTAACGAGAGCCCCAGGCCCCCCACAACAGGATGCTGCCCCCTCCATGCGTTACTGTAGATATGGTGTGTTGTGGATGGTGAGCTGCATTGGTGTACCATTTGGTTTTGAGGCCAAATAGTTTGATTTTACTCTCATCTGACCATAAGACCGTTTTCCACTTGGCATCAGAATCTTCAAGGTGCATTCTGGCAAAGCTCAAATGAGCATCAATGTGGCCTTTCTTGAGAAGTGGCTCCTTCCTTGTGACCATCCCAAACAAGCCACAACTGTGGAGCGCTTGTCAGATTGTTGTCACATGCGCACCATTAATGACCACTCTTTGCCATCAAATCCTGTAACTCCTTCAAAGTGGCCATTGGCCTCTTCGTCGCCTCTCCTACCAGTTTCCTCCTTGCTCTTCCGTTCAGTTTGGAGGATCTAGGGAGGGTCCTAGAAGTACCAAACACTTCTTTATGATGGACTTTACTGAGCTCCTTGGGATTGATAAAGCCTTTGAAATTTTTTAGTCTCCATCTCCAGCCTTATGTCCATCCACAACTCTATCCCTGAGATCTTTTGAAAGTGTCTTGCCAACCATAGTCAATTTTTTGCTGTTAGTTGCACTGCCAACCAAGGGAAGGAATGGACCAGGAACAACTTCACTAATCCCACTCATTACAATTGATCATCGGTGGAAGGAAGCCAGTAACTGAAATGGAAATGGTGGGCACTGACACCTGATTGAGTTTACAAATATTGTTTAGGAGGGGGTTGATTCTTTTTTAATCTCCGGATTTCTTGTTTTTTGTTTTTTAAAATTCTTCTGAACTGTAGCTGTGATATCTTTCACTTGGATGTTAGAGGTTGTATTGAGTAAGTAAAGCTGGAAAAAATATTGGTTTGTGTGTTTTCATTTAAGGCTGTAAGGCAAAAAAAATGGGAATATTTCGAAGGGGGGGATTCTTTTCTATACCCACTGTGTGTGTGTGTGTATATACAATCATATGAAAAAGTTTGGGAACCCCTCTTAATTCTTTGGATTTTTGTTTCTCATTGACTGAGTTTTCAAAGTAGCAACTGCCTTTTAATATACGACTTACTTTATGGACACAGTCGTATTTCAGCAGTGACGTTAAGTTTATTGGATTAACAGAAAATATGCAATATGCATCATAACAAAATTAGACAGGTGGACACTCAATGTGTCAATGTCTCAATGCTCAATGTGGGCACTCAACAGAGATATGACATCAATACTTAGTTGAGCCTCCTTTTGCTCCTTTGAGCCTCTCGACGCTGTCCTCCTGTAGCCTCTGATGAGTGTCTGGATTCTGGATGGAGGTATTTCTGACCATTCTTCATACAAAATCTCTCCAGTTCAGTTCAATTTGATGGACAGTCTGCTTCAAATCATTCCATAGATTTTCGATGATATTCAAGTCAGGGGACTGTGACGGCCATTCCAGAACATTGTACTTCTCCCTCTGCATGAATGCCTTTGTAGATTTCCAACTGTGTTTTGGGTCATTGTCTTGTTGGAATATCCAACCCCTGCTTAAGTAACTTCAACTTTGTAATTGATGTTTGAACATTAACCTGAAGAATTGGTTGATATTGGATTGAATTCATCCTACCCTCGACTTTAACAAGGGCCCCAGTCCCTGAACTGGCCACACAGCCCCACAGCATGATGTGACCTCTACCACATTTGACAGGAGGTAGCAGGTGTTTGTCTTGGAATGCGGTGTTCTTCTTTCGCCATGCAAAGCGCTTTTTGTTCTGACCAAATAACACCATTTTTGTCTCATCAGTCCAAAGCACTTTGTTCCTTAATGACTCTGGCTTGTCTAAATGATCATTTGATACAACAAGTGACTCTGTTTGTGGTGTGAGTGCAGAAAGGGCTTCTTACTCCTCACCCTGCCATACTGATGTTCTTTGTGCAAATTGCTCTGAATTGTAGAACGATGTCCAGATACACCATCTGCAGCGAGATGTTCTCACAGGTCTTTGGAGGTGATCTGTGGTTGTCTCTAACCATTCTCACAGTCCTGCCTCTCATATGCCGCTCCTGTATTTTTCTTGGCCTGCCAGACCTGCTGGTTTAACAGCAACTGTGCCTGTGACCTTCCATTTCTTGATTCCATTCCTTACAGTTGAAACTGACAGTTTAAACCTCTGTGATGGCTTTTTGTAGCCTTCCCCTAAATCACGAGACTGAACAATCTTTGTTTTCAGATCTTTGGAGAGTTGCTTTGAGGATCCCATGCTGTCTGTCACTCTTCAGAGGAAAGTCAAAGAGAAGCACAACTTGCGATTGACCACCTTAAATACCTTTTACCACTCATGACTGGACACTCCTGTCTATGAAGTTCAAGGCTTACCGAGCTCATCCAACCAATTTGGTATTGCAAGTAATCAGCATTGAGCAGTGACAGGCATTCAAATCAGCAACATGACAAGGGGACCCACATTTGTGCACAGCCAGTTTTTCACATTTGATTTAATTTCATACAACTAAATACTGCGTCACTAAAAATCTTTGTTTTGGAAAACAGCCCAGTGCTCAGATGTTCCTAGGAAATGAAAGACATAACACTGGTATTTTTTTTGTTGAAAGGAGAGTCAATTATTATACAGGCTGAGAGGGGTTCCCAAAATTTTTCATATGACTGTTTGTGTGTATATATATATATATATATATATATATATTGTGGTCCCCGGCCGGGATGCCCAGGAGGACGAGAAGAGGGCTTGTGCCTCCTCCAGACCGCGAGGGGTTGTCCGTCCTGGTTATGTTGGGGGCCTCGGGTAAAGGGCTTGGAAGCCCAGCCCTGTAGGGACCCGTGGCCAACAGTGCCTGAATGTCCCGGGAGCCCAGCACTTCCGCCACACCAGGAAGTGCTGGGGGGAAGACGACGGGGGATACCCGGATGGCTTCCGGGTGCGCAGCCGGCACTTCCGCCACACTGGGGCGTGGCTTCGGAGGAGTGCCGGGAAGCAGCTGGAGCCCATCCGGGTTCCTATTTAAGGGGCCTCCTTCCTCCAGTCATTGGTGGATGTCGGGTGGAAGAGAACGGAGCTAGAGTGAGGACTGGAGGCGGCCAGGAGAGAGAGGCACAGAGACTGTGAGGCCTGGACATTGGGGGAATCGGTGCTGGAGGCACTGGGGTTTGTGCATTGTAAATATTTGTAAATAAACGTGTGTTGGGTGAAATATGATGTCCGTCTGTCTGTGTCCGGGACCCAGTCCACAATATATATATATATATATATATATATATATATATATATATATATATATATATATACACACACACACACACACACATATACATACTCATGTAATCATGGGACATATCTTCTAGAATTTTTAATGAGCAACATGTAAACGCAATACGGTTGTTTTCTTCACATTCATTGTGATTTTGCCAGAAATTAACACCAGATAAAAGCTGAATGTGACAGTTTTTTGATGCCATCCTGAGGCACATCCAACTGCGCACATGTAGTCCACTCCAATGAGCACAAAACCGCTCACTTCAGGCATCCGTGGGCCTAATAATGAGGTCCTGGAAGAGGCGGGGCTTAGAGAAGGAAGTGGGAGTGTCTTTACAGCTTCTGAACTGCGGATTATGAAGAGGAGTGTGTCAGCATTGGCGCCCCTTATGGATCAGGGTGGCATTGCTTATCTTTTCGGAGCCTTGAAGTGCTCGTGTCTCTCAACCTACAACACAATAAAGCGTGCAGAATGCGGAGGAATGTGAATGATTTCTGAATCTACTGTATGTTATGTTAGAGAACAATTTATCTTTATGAAGTAAGTGTTGAATTTGTCATTACTGTGATCCAGTTTTCTTCCATCATCATCATCATCATATTATTATTATTATTATTGTCCACTCATGTACCCGTTTTCCCCTTATTATTGGAACTCATTGTTGAATTGCAGTCGCACTTTGCTAAATTTTTCCTTCTGAAATGTCTTGCAGAATCTTGTTGTTTGCGTAGCATAGTCTACTCTTGCCTTTCCTTGGGATTTGGTTCAAGGTTCTCCATTATTCCCATTTTTCTTGCCTACTCTGCTTATGTTCATATGGAGGAGAAGGAGGCCATCACATTCACAGTCTGCGATGACCCTAATCCTACCCCTACCCATAACCCTGTTGGCATGAATCCATAACGACGTTCCCTTTTGTGTTTTCTCACAGGGTCTGGCTCCTCATCTCAGCAGTCATGTTCACAGTGGTGGCCCTCATGGTAGGTGGAAGTGGGCGTCACGCTGGGTTTGGGGTGGCAGAGTTTGGTTTAATGGCCGACGTCTTCCACCAGGCTGAAGTCAGCTACTTATTTGGCTGGCAGCTTCCATTTTCATATGGCTTTGCAAATCAGTGGCTTATTCTACGAAATGTACGCCCATTCATAAGATGCATTTGGGCATTGCAGCCTCCTCATACTTCACATGAGACAATTGTCGATGAAGCTGAAATTTGCACTGACTCAGAAAATGAACATAATGGGCATAAAATCGTGCCAGAATCAGAGTATGGCCAGCTGGCATTAGATGTGTGAATCAGTAGCCAATAAGCTGCAAACTCCAGCCTGGTTGGCTGCTAGATGTGCACTGGCTGCCGATGTCCTCACCATCACACTTCAGGGTAAACCTATAATGGGGGTCTGAAATTTTAGGGAATTTGGGGGGGGGAGACATTTCAGTTGAAGGGAAGCACGGTGGTGGATGCCATTGTTCATGTCCTTGGTCCTCCCTATATGGACTTTGCATGTTCTCCCCATGTCTACGTAGGCTCCCTCTAACAGTCCAAAGACATGTAGGATTGGGTGGACTGGAGATGCTAAATTGGTCCTTATGTGTGTGTGTGTGCGAGTGAGCGTGAGTGTGTGTGTGTTCACTGGCACCCCTGTCCAGGGGGAGATCCTGCCTTGTGGTCCTATGCATGCTGGGGTCGACTTCAGCCCCACGTGATCCTGCTCTGGATTAAGCCAACTTACAAAATGGTAATGGTTTGGTATTTCATTGGAATCGGAGATGTTTCCACCACTCAAGTGAAACTATTTACATGTCTGCGACCCCAACAAACAGGGACATTCCAGCGAATACCCATCACTTAAAAAACTGCAACCCCCGTCCTCAACTGGATCATAAAATGGAGCGAAAGTCAAAGACACAAATATTAATACACTGAGCCTATGGGACATACAGTATCTCACAAAAGTGCGTACACCCCTGACATTTTTGTAAATATTTTATTATATCTTTACATGGGACGACACTGAAGATGTGACACTTTGATCCAATGTCAAGTAGTCCGTGTACAGCTTGTATCACAGAGTCAATTTGCTGTCCCCTCAAAATAACTCAACACACAGCCATTAATGTCTAAACTGCTAGCAACAAAAGTGAGTACACCCCTAAGTGAAAAATGTCCACATTGTGCCCAGAGTGTCAATATTTTGTGTTGCCGGCCACCATTATTTTCTAGCACTGCCTTAACTCTCTTGGTCATGGAGTTCACTTGAACTTCACAGGTTGCCACTGGAATCCTCTTCCACTCCTCCATGATGGAGCTGGTTGATTTTACAGACCCTGCACTCCTCCACCTTCCATTTGAGGATACCCCACAGATATTATTATTATTATTATTATTATTAATAATAATAATAGATTTTATTTACAAACCGGATTCCAAAAAAGTTGGGACACTATACAAATCGTGAATAAAAACTGAATGCAATGATGTGGAGGTGCCAACTTCTAATATTTTATTCAGAATAGAACATAAATCACGGAACAAAAGTTTAAACTGAGAAAATGTATCATTTTAAGGGAAAAATATGTTGATTCAGAATTTCATGGTGTCAACAAATCCCAAAAAGTTGGGACAAGGCCATTTTCACCACTGTGTGGCATCTCCCTTCTTCTTACAACACTCAACAGACGTCTGGGGACCGAGGAGACCAGTTTCTCAAGTTTAGAAATAGGAATGCTCTCCCATTCTTGTCTAATACAGGCCTCTAACTGTTCAATCGTCTTGGGCCTTCTTTGTCGCACCTTCCTCTTTATGATGCGCCAAATGTTCTCTATAGGTGAAAGATCTGGACTGCAGACTGGCCATTTCAGTACCCGGATCCTTCTCCCACGCAGCCATGATGTTGTGATTGATGCAGAATGTGGTCTGGCATTATCTTGTTGAAAAATGCAGGGTCTTCCCTGAAAGAGATGACGTCTGGATGGGAGCATATGTTGTTCTAGAACCTGAATATATTTTTCTGCATTGATGGTGCCTTTCCAGACATGCAAGCTGCCCATGCCACACGCACTCATGCAACCCCATACCATCAGAGATGCAGGCTTCTGAACTGAGCGTTGATAACAACTTGGGTTGTCCTTGTCCTCTTTGGTCCGGATGACATGGCGTCCCAGATTTCCAAAAAGAACTTCGACTCTTCTGACCACAGAACAGTCTTCCATTTTGCCACACTCCATTTTAAATGATCCCTGGCCCAGTGACAACGCCGGAGCTTGTGGATCTTGCTTAGAAATGGCTTCTTCTTTGCACTGTAGAGTTTCAGCTGGCAACGGCGGATGGCACGGTGGATTGTGTTCACTGACAATGGTTTCTGGAAGTATTCCTGAGCCCATTCTGTGATTTCCTTTACAGTAGCATTCCTGTTTGTGGTGCAGTGTCGTTTAAGGGCCCGGAGATCACGGGCATCCAGTATGGTTTTACGGCCTTGACCCTTACGCACAGAGATTGTTCCAGATTCTCTGAATCTTCGGATGATGTTATGCACAGTTGATGATGATAGATGCAAAGTCTTTGCAATTTTTCGCTGGGTAACACCTTTCTGATATTGCTCCACTATCTTTCTGCGCACCATTGTGGGAATTGGTGATCCTCTACCCATCTTGGCTTCTGAGAGACACTGCCACTCTGAGAAGCTCTTTTTATACCCAATCATGTTGCCAATTGACCTAATTAGTGTTTATTGGTCTTCCAGCTCTTCGTTATGCTCAAATTTACTTTTTCCAGCCTCTTATTGCTACTCGTCCCAACTTTTTTGGGATTTGTTGACACCGTGAAATTTTGAATCAACATATTTTTCCTTTAAAATGATACATTTACTCGGATTAAACGTTTGATCTGTCATCTACGTTCTATTACAAATAAAATATTGACATTTGCCATCTCCACATCATTGCATTCAGTTTTTATTCACAATTTGTTTAGTGTCCCAACTTTTTTGGAATCCGGTTTGTATAACGCACTTTTCATTGACAAAATCTCAAAGTGGTACAACAAGAGCAATAACCACAAAGTTGAAAAGTTTAAAAGACTAGATTAAATTTACAATCTCAGCAGTTCTATGCTTTCCTAAATAAAAAAGTCTTCAAATTTGGTTTAAAAGTGTCCAGATTTTGTGTAGTTCTCAGTTAACAGGGAGCTGATTCCAGAGCTGTGGGGCAGCAGAGCAAAAAGCTCGACCCCCATAGATGGAGCTTAGTAAGGGGAGTCTGAAGCTGCATGCTGCCAGATGATCTGAGGATCCGATTGGAAGTTTGTAAGTCAATCAAATCTTGAAGGTAAGAAGGTGCCTAGCCATAGATACATTTATGGGTTAATAGAAGAATTTTGTATGAAGTGATTTGAGGATGGGAGTAATATGTCTGAATTTCCTTACTCTTAGTAGGATTCTTGCAGCACTGTTTTGGATATATTGAAGCTTTTGTATGTCCTTGGTATGAATACCCACAAAAAGTCCATTGCAGTAGTCCAGCCTTGAGGAGATAAAGTCATGGACAAGTTTCTCTGCATCCGGGAGGGTTAAGAGGGGGCAGAGTTTGGAGATTTTTCGTAGATGGTAAAACGATGCCTTACACACGTGTTTTATGTGGTCACTGAAGGTCAACTGTGCATCAAACCGAACCCCCAGATTAGTGACTGAGGAAGAAAGAGTAATGACCCGGCTGTCAAAAGTGAACTGGAGTATTGGAAAAGAACGAATCTGGTGGGGGGCCGACAAGGAGTCCCTCCGTTTTATTGCTATTCAGCTGTAGAAAATTGCTGTTCATCCAAGCCTTTATCTCCTCCAGGCATGTAGTAAGATGTAATGTGGCCTCTGAAGGATTTGGGGCAGTTTTAATGTAGAGCTGCGTGTCGTCGGCATAACAATGAAAAGATAGTCCGTGTCTGGCAATGACATGCCCAAGAGATGTGAAAAGGATAGGACCGAGAACTGACCCCTGCAGGACCCCACATAAGACGGTGGACAATCCGGAGGAGCAATCTCCCAACGAGACCTGTTCAGTCCTGCCAGACAGGTAGGACTGGAACCACTGTAATGCAGTTCCCGAGAGTCCAGCTGTGTGATGAAGACGATCCAGGAGGATGGAATGATCGACTGTATCGAAGGCTGCTGACAAGTTCCAGAAGAATAAGCAGGGATGGTGAGCCTGCATCAGCTGCCATCAGTAGATCGTTTGTCACCCTGAGCAGTGCTGTTTCCATGCTGTGGGCTGAACGAAAACCTGACTGGAACTTTTCAAACAGATTATTACATGTAAGATGACTCTGGAGTTGAAAGGCAACTGTCTTTTCTATAATCTTTGACAAAAACGTCAGGTTTGAGATGGGCCTGTAGTTTGCAAGAACCTCAGGATCTAATGAGGGCTTCTTCAGCAGTGGGCGAATGACAGCTGCTTTGAGAGATGGTGGCATATGGCCTGTTTGTAGCGAGAGATTGACTAACTTTGTAATAGTTGGACTGACAATGGGGATAAACGACTTAAGCAGAACTGTCGGAATAGGATCCAATGTGCAGGATGATGGTTTCATTCCTTGCACAATTCCACCAATGTAGCTGCTGGAAACCTCCGTGAAATGTGTGAAAGATGGCATATTCTCAGTTGATGGATTTGAAGCAGGCATTGGCAGAGCATATGGTCCAGGCATTAAGGAGCGAATGTTATAGATTTTTGATCTAAAAAAGTCAATAAAGCTGTTACAATGCTCCTTAGTAACTGGCGTTGAGAATGCTCAATAGGGTTTAGGTCTGGAGATATGCTTGGCCAGTCCAGCACCTTTACCCTCAGTGGTCGTCTTGGAGGTGTGTTTGGGGTTGTTATCATGTTGGCATACTGCCCTGCGGCCCAGGGAGGGGATCACGCTCTGGTTCAGTATGTCACAGTACATGTTGGCATTCATGGTTCCCTCAATGAACTGTAGCTCCCCAGTGCCGGCAGCACTCATGCCGCCTCAAACCATGACACTCCCACCACCATACATGACTGTAGGCAAGACACACTTGTCTTTGTACTCCTCACATAATTGCCGCCACACACGCTTGACACCATCTGAACCAAATAAGTTTATCTTGGTCTCATCAGGCCACACGACGTGGTTCCAGTAATCCATGTCCTTAGTCTGCTTGTCTTCAGCAAACTGTTTGCGGGCTTTCTTGTGCATCATCTTTAGAGGAGGCTTCCTTCTGGGACGACAGCCATGCAGACCAATTTGATGCAGTGTTTGGCGGGCGTATGGTCTGAGCACTGCCAGGCTAACCCCCACCACTAAAACCTCTGCAGCAATGCTGGCACCACTCATACGTCTGTTTTCAAATGACAACCTCTGGATATGACGCTGAGCACGTGCCCTCAACTTCTTTGGTCGACCGTGGCGAGGCCTGTTAAACCGCTGTATGGTCCTGGCCACTGTGCTGCAGCTCAGTTTCTTATAGCCTCGGCCATCTTTATGGAGAGCAACAATTCTTTCTTTCAGATCCTCAGAGAGTTCTTTGCCTTGAGGTGCCATGTTGAACTTCCAGTGACCAGTATGAGAGAGTGTGAGAGCGATAACACCAACGTTAACACACCTGAGACCTCATAACACTAACGAGTCACATGACACTGGGGAGGGAAAAATGGCTAATTGGGCACAATTTGGATGTTTTTCACTTAGGGGTGTACTCACTTTTGTTGCCAGCGCTTTAGACATTAATGGTTGTGTGTTGAGTTATTTTAAGGGGACAGCAAATTGACACTGTGATACAAGCTGTACACGGACTACTTGACATTGGGTCAAAGTGTCATATTGTCAGTGTTGTCCTATGAAAAGATATAATAAAATATTTACAAAAATGTGAGGGGTGTACTCATTTTTGTTAGATACTGTAGGGGGTTTCTTTACAGGTTGCACAAAATGCATAATAAAACACGAGTTCCAATCATATGCACTTTCACAACACAGTAACCATGAAATAATTGGCCATGACCTGCAGTACGCAAAATGAAATTGGTAACAAAGGATCCTGACTGGGCTGCAAAATGAAATGCAAGGGGGTGAAAGCGGAGGAGAAGCGACACCTGGGATGCCAGGTGGCACTGTTGAGCCCTATGGAGGTGTTGTGGGCCTATCAATGAAACACAGATGAAGCAGGGGGTGTCCACCTGATGACCCCAACAAGACGATTACCTTACACCCTGTCAAGAAAATGACGAATATTAGGATTGTGATACGGAGTCCTAGGAGTGTGACTGAGGCGTCGTCAAAATCCGATCAGGGGATCACCAGTCCAGCAAATCAAAATCAAATAACTAGTTTGGCACATGGCTGGGGGTGGCACCCAGCCGGGATGCCCAAGAGGACCGGAGGAGGGCGTACGCTTCCTCCAGACCACGTGGGGACGACCACCCTGGTGGCTTTGGGCACCACGGTTACAGAGCTTTGAAGCTCAGCCCTGTAGGGGCCCGTGGTCACCTCCAGGGGGTGCCCCGGACCTCAGCACTTCCGCCACACCCGGATGTGCTGGGGAGAAGAGGATCAGGGAAACCCGGAGTGCTTCCAGGTACAGAGCCGGTACTTCCGCCACACTGGGGATTGCTGGTGGAAGGTTGTTGGGAGGCACCTGGAGCACATCCGGGTGATTATAAAAGGGGCCGCCTCCCTCCGTTCGATGGCTGGAGTCGGGTGGAAGATGACAGAGCTCGAAGGAGAGGAGTGGAGGCAAAGACATTGCATTGAGGGCCTGGACTGAGGGTGATTGGTGCTACGGCATTAGGTTCGTGTGTGCTTCATATTTGTAAATAAATGTGTGTGGGTGATAAAAATCATGTCTACCTGTCTGTGTCCGGGCTGCTTACCACACTAGGCACAGATATTCACAATGCTCTCCAATCCCTTGATTGTTTGAAATAAACCGCCATGGGACCATGGAAGGCCCTCCTATAAATAGCGTGGAGGGCTGTCCCTGGCGGTGATTGGCAGGTGGCCCAGACCCGGGAACCACCCACAAAACACATAGGACATAACATAGGCCATTTCCCCATTACCAACCCACACCTAGAAAAACATACATCTCTCTATTATAATAAAAAAATCTTGGGATGAGCGATGAGAAGTGACTTTCTCAGAGAGACCCTTTCACGTCCCGTAAGACGAGAGTTTGTGCCAAGAGATTTAACCAACACCGGGGGCCGGAAATAAAAGACAAAGAGCAGATGACAAAGCAGAACCTCGTAAAGAATTCAAACACACGTACAGCAGGTTAGAGATAAGGGAAGTACGAAAATTCAAAAGTCTCAAAAAAAGGATAGTGAAGGTCGCCTCAGCGCAAACAAATGGAAATTATTACTCGGTGAAATAACGGAACAGCTTAAAAATATATATGTATATATATATATATATATATATGTATATATATATATATATATATATATATATATATATATATATATATATATATATATGTGTGTGTATATATATATATATATATATATATATATGTGTATATATATATATATATATATATATATATATATATATATATATATATATATATATATATATATATATATATATATATATGTGTATATATATATATATATATATATATATATATATGTATATATATATGTGTGTATATATATATATATATATATATATATATATATATATATATATATATATATATATAATGTATACTTCTGAATGGCTGGAGAGATTTTCATTAAACCTGGTACATGTGTCTCATTGGTCGACTAAAAAATACTGCAGGGTGAAATCAACCCTAACCCCTCCCCTTTCTGGGTAGAGTGATGGTGGGGTGATCTTGCACTCTTGTATGCATGTTGTCATCCAGTTGACACTCAGAACGACCAGCAGAGGGCAAATTGAAGGTGACTGCCAGCGTTCTGTAAGTTTGAGTGTTGCTTTTGAAATGAAATGGAGTTGGCCGTTTATGAGGGTTAACTGGATGATAACATACATACAAGACACCAAGACAAGTATATTAGTGAGTCTTCGTTGTTTGTTCATTTATTTTTAAAGTTGTGTTTTTTTTAATTATATTTTTCTCAAAAAATTAAAAAAAAAAACAACACTTTATTTCCCTCAAGGGCAACGCCGGGTATTTCAGCTGTGTTACCTAGTCAATAAAATAAAATGAAATAAAGGAAATGAAGGTTGAATTTTCACCGTATTATAAAAGTCAGTCAGATTCTTTATTTAATTGACTCATATTTTGTTATGCTGCTAATGACCTGGGGCCTCATGTATAAACGGTGCGTACGCACAGAAATGTTGCGTAAGAACTTTTCCACGTTCAAATCGCGATGTATAAAACCTACACTTGGCGTAAAGCCACGCACTTTTCCACGGTACCTCATGCCTTGTCGTACGCAAGTTCTCCGCTTGGTTTTGCAAACTGGCGGCACCCAGCGTCAAAGCAATGGTACTGTTCTTGTGTGATTACTCATTATTTTCATGACGCGGCTTTATAAATACACAGAAACTAACCGCATATTGTTTATTAGTGTAATGCATCTGATTGTAATTAACTCGTAACAATATAATGGTCCAGGGAACAGCCATAGTATTCCAAATACCATAACTGCTTTAGCGTTGTTACTCTCACTTCTTCTTCTTCTTCTTCTTCTTTCAGCTCCTCCCGTTAGGAGTTGCCACAGCGGATCATCTTTTTCCATATTACTCTCACTGCACGACTCGGAGTATTTATATCACTGTATCTGAGTGTGAATCACAGCAGCAGCTGATCGGAAAGAGAATTATCGGTATACAGCTTTAAGGACACGCTGTCTCAGCCACTGCAAAACGTTTTAAAGCCTTTCCTGTACGGACCTCGCGGTTCAGAAACAGTTTAATCCCAAGAACTTTAAATGCACTCAATCAATTGCTCCTTGTAGAACTGTTTGTACTTATAAGTACAATCACCCCACTGTAAACTTGCACTACAGTTATAATATCTCACAACCTGAGCCACTTTATAAAGCGCGTATTTACATATGATGACGATATCATTTTTAAGGTGAAATGCAGCAAAATATGTTTGTTAAATTATACACATAAAACTTTAACTTCATTTAAATAATCTATATTCTTCACTGGGAGTGTCGTGAAGGATAGAATAATTAAACATGTACTACGAAGATATTTCAATGTTCTTTAAACGTTTTGAAGAATCGGCGCTAAGCTTACAGATGGCTTAACGTCTATTACAGAGCTGATTGTATGGCGATCGGTTACTTGGGGAAAGAAAAGCAAGGACTCTTGGGCGGCTACCAATATATATTGAATATAAAACAGAAAGAGAAAATAACAACACAGCTAAAAACGCAGCGACAAATTTCGACAAAAGATAATGCTTGTCATGAGCACGAGGCTCATGAAACACATGTTTAATAATGTGCTTTAGCTCCTATCATCATGAAAATGACATCACGTATACATCTCAGTATTTTAGTTATTCAGAGAGCTGTAATATCACAAATGTAATGGACTCTGTGTCCAGTTGGAGGAAGAGAGCCAGTTTAAGAAGCAAGTAGTGATTCACACACATAGATCACATACGAGTAGAAGATCAAATACAAAACAAAGCATTTAACGTGCTACTTTAATTACGATGTAATTTTGAGAAACTGGTTAATTAAACGATTTTAAGATGAAGTTTATAATGTTCTACTAAATGACAAAATAAACTACGTGATTAAAGTGGAAATGTCGAGATTGAAGTTGACATTTCGTGCTTTTTCCCCACCGTGTGCCTTTTTTCTCTGTACCCTAATAAACTTTCATATGACACTCAGACAGTGGGCTTACAACTCTTCTTTTCACGGCAACTTTGATATGTGACTTCTTTTTATTTCCGCAATGTGCGATTTTGTGAATGTGAGCTTTCAAGTTTCTCCAACACGCTATGTCACTCGATCAACTTCATTTTGTTGATTATACCACGGTTTATTTGAACAAATAGTATGTTTTTCCTTTGCCTCCACTTGGTATTCGCTGAAATTCTTATATTTTCCCCGTGCTTTTCCCATTGTCTTTTCACAGAAGGCTGCGCTTAAGGGCGATTTATATTGATTTGCATATTCAAATAGGCGTAATTCTGGGAGGATTTGGGGCGTTACATAATGCGCGTGCACGAGCGTTAGTTTTCACGCTGGTCGGGATTTATGTAGCGGAAGAACGTGGAAGTTGGAGTAGCACAGATTCCTGCATCTGGATTTTTCTGTGCGTAAACACATTTCGGCTTTTGTGCTTACGCCATGTTATAGTGCGAGTTCTACGCACGGCGTTATACATGAGGCCCCTGGTCGTGTTCTTTTGATGTCCTCCAGCATTTGTCTTTCTTAGCAGATTTACAGGTAGGCAGCCTCCCCACCCCGAGTCCTTACTGCATAGGAACCACCAAATGGCTTGAAGTGGTGCCATGAAATGCCTACCTGGTGTCGCCATTCATTGGGCTGAGGATCGGACTCGGGTTGTTTTTCGGTTTTTGGATGATCCGAGTTCTCCTACTTTAGAATTTTTCCAACCGTTTTTCCATTTCCTACTTTTGTGAACATTTTTGACATTTGGTGCTGAGTGGTGGCTCTAAGGTTAGAGACCTGCGATGGCATTCAGAAGTTAGCCGGTTTAAGTCCTGTAAATGCCAGGAGTGACTCTACTCTGTTGGACCTCTGAGCAAGGTCATTACCCTGCAATTGCTTCATCCTGGGTATGATGTTAAATTGCTAGCAGGTCTTCCAAGTTACAGCATCAGCTTGGGAGTTGATTGGCAGTCCAGCCACTATAACAGACCTCCCACTGTTCAGGTGTAGCCCTGAGGTGGCACCCACTGCACTCAGGTCCCAATCCAGGTGGTTTGTCATGCAGTGGGTGCGCCAACGTGCTGTCATCAGAGCATTCTCCCAACCTCTCCTCCTTTTGATATTTGCTTGCTACAAACCTTTGCCCGTCTTTTGAGCCCGGCCCGCCTTTTTGATTTGAGGGTGTAGGCTGCCTGTGGTGAGGCCTACATTGACAAGCCATGCCGGGGTGAAGGGCTGGTCTGCCTTGTGGATGTCTGAGGCCTGCACTCCCATTTTTTTGCTCTTTTTGGTGTAGCCAGTCTTTTACTTGTTCTGGTTCTCAGAGTTTCTGCTTTAGTGTCGTTTGTAGGATGCTTGTTGTCAGTTCCTCTGAGTGAGGACTTCTTATTTCACACAGCACCTCCAGAATGTATTCAGACCCTTTCACTTTTTCATTGGTTTGTTATTGCAGCCTTGTGCTAAAATCATTTACATTTATTTGTTAGCTAATCACGCCAAGTTCAACACCTCAGGATGACAAAGCGAAAATGAGATTTTCTAATAAAAATGACAATTCCCATTGACCAGTCTGACCTTGGCATCAATAGGACTAACGCTCAGGTGGTTTGAGTCCTTCCCCTTGGGCAGATTTTACTGTGTCTTCTGCCGCGGAGAGATGTCAGGGTCCTAGGGGTTAATAAAGTATCTATCTATCTATCTATCTATCTATCTATCTATCTATCTATCTATCTATCTATCTATCTATCTATCTAAGGATTGGTACCAAGTTCGTCTCTTCTTCTCCATTTACATCTCCTTCACCAGGCTCTACCATCTGGTCCCATGGTATCTCTTATCCGTGCCATGCCGATATAGCACAGATTATATCAGCCATTCCCTCCAAAGGCCCACATGAGCTGAAAACCTCAGCATATCTCACTGATATTGCGACCTGGGTGAAGGAACAACATCTCCAGCTCAACCTGGCAAAGATGGACCATCTTGTCATCCAAGCTCATTTGTCTGTTTGGCACCCCAATTCAGTTCAACTCACAAGGAGTGTTCAATAATTGATCTACCCGAGTATGAAAGAAAGTAGCAAGCCAGTTGAAACGAGTCTGGGGATGTCGGGACGGGTCTCAAGGTTACTCCTGCACAGTGCGAGTCTAACATATCCCTCGAGACAGGAGATCAGGAGAGTCCTTGTGCGAATCAAGTAAGATAATGCTCGATTTGGAGCAACGTTCAGCAGTAAAACATCTCACAAAAGAAGGGGAATAAATACCAAAAGAGAACCCTGAAAGTCCTTTATGGGGAAGTCTGCCCCATCATCCTACAAAGTCAAATTTTGGAGCAAGTCGGGGTGGAGAGTCCATTGAAGACGACCCTCACACTGGACGGTCTGTGCAAGCAACTTCCACCGAAATGTACAAGAAGGTCGAAGATTTGATTTTGTCAGACAGATGCATTAAGGTTTTCCGAACAGCTTGAAGAAATGGGCATCTCTGCTGGTAATTCATGAAAAGTTGGGCATGAATACAGAAATAAAGGGTCTGAACATTTGTGCCATCATGATCTTTCAGCTTTTTTGTTTTTCATATGTTTTGATACATATCTAAAATCCTATTTTTGCCGCACTCACTACACAACGAAACAACTCGGAATCCAGGTTGACAACTCCCCAGGCAGATATGCGGACCAATTCCACCCTCAGGAAATGACCCTCTATCTGCCGCAGCCAGTAGGCGACCCCTTGGCCTGGTCTAGCCACTTGGGTCCCCAACAATCAGGATCTTACGAGACGGATCATCCTCGGGGAAACGCACCACATGGCCGTAGTGCCGTAACTGACCCTCCCTCACAATGCAGGTCATGTGCCTCATTCGGGACTTCATGACCAACACAAACTCAAACCAACGGTATCCAGGGATTTTCTGGAGAGACACAGTACCAAAGGAGTCCAGTCTTCATCTCAGGTCACTGCATAGCATCCATGTCTCACAACCATATAGCAAGACAGGAAGCACCAGAACTCTAAAGACTTGGACCTTTGTCCTTTTGCAGATATTGTCAGTGCCACACACCCCCTTTCCAGCGACCTCATGACCCCCCATGCTCTCCCAATCCGTCTACTGACTTCCTATTATTATTGATGAGGGAAAAGAATGAAACAATATGAGCACAAGGCTGCAGCCTAACAAGATGTTTAAAAAGTAAAGGGGTCTGACTACTTCATCAAGACCCTGTATGGTCCATTAGACCCCTGGGGCAATCACTGAGGTAGGGCAGTTAACTTTCACAATTCACAGATTTTTTAAAGGGGTGTGCTCCTCCCAGTTAACACTTAACAATGAGGGTATGTTGCTCGATGATCCTACCGACTACGCTCACCGTGAGTTGTTGCTGTTGCCTTTCCCTGTCTCATGACCTTCTTTTTTTATTTCCACAGGCCCTCACCTTTCCAAACCAGCTCTACGATGCGGTCTTTGATGAGGAGCTGTCCAACACAAAAATGTCGATCAGACTGTACGGTGCTGCTCTCCTCAGTAAGTCTTCTCTACGTAACTTACATTGGGTTGTCCGTACCGGCAGGATTTAGAACATTAGAACACTCTGGACGAGAGCAGGCCATTCAGCCCAACAAGGCTCACCAGTCCTGTCCACTTATTTCTTCCAAAATAACATGAAGTCGAGTTTTGAAAGTCCCTAACGTCTTACTGTCTACCACACTACTTGGTCTCTTATTCCAAGTGTCTATCGTTCTTTGTGTAAAGAAAAACTTCCTAATGTTTGTGTGAAATTTACCCTTCACGAGTTTCCAGTTGTGTCCCTGTGTTCTTGATGAACTCATTTTAAAGTCACAGTCTCGATCCACTGCACTAATCCTCTTCATAATTTTAAACACTTCAGTCAGGTCTCCTCTTCACCTCCTTAAGGCTCAGCTCTTTTAATCTTCCCTCATAACTCATCACCTGTAGCCCTGTAGTCAGCCTAGTCGCCCTTCTCTGGACCTTTTCTAGTGCTGTTATGTCTGGTGGGCCCAAAACTGCCCCCAGTACTCCAGATGAGGCCTCACCAGTGTGTTAGAAAGCTTGAGCAGAACCTCCTGGTTCTTGTAAATCTGCTTGTCTTGTGAAAGATAGAACTAACTGATTTTGTAATTTAGCATGGCATAATAATTTAATCTTTTCTCATGGCCCCTTCATAAAAGTTCACTAGCCTTTCCATCAGGCCTAACAATACATAAGCTGTCCCAATATCCCAGTATCTAGAGCTTCTAAGTGCTTTTTGTGGCCTGGAGACCAAAATTGCACAATGTATTCCAGATGACTCCTCACCAGTGTGTTATAAAGCCTGAGCAGAACCTCCTGTGGCTTGTACTCCACACACCAAGGCGCTATATCAAATGACATTCTGTTTGCCTTCTCAATGACTTCTGAACTCTGTGTGGAAGTAGATAGCTTAGAGTCCACTATGACTCCTAAATCCTTCTCATAAGGTGGACTTTCGATTTTCAGACCTCCCTTTGTGTACTCAAACCTCACATTTTTACTTCCTATGTTTAATTCTTTACTGACATTAAATGTCATCTGCCATAAATCTGCCCAAGCCTGTCTGCTATCCAAGACCTTCTGTGATGATATAACGGATTCCAAATTATCTGCTAATCCACCTATATTGGCATCATCTGCAAACTTAACCAACTTGTTATTTATATTCCTATCTATATCTATTAAAAATAGCAGCAGCGCCAGCACTGCCCCCTGCTGGTCACCAATCTTAACATCAGTCAATTCTGATAAGGTTTCTCACACCATAATCCCTTTGCTTTCTGTGTCTGAGTCAATTCTGCACCCATCTAAAAACATCACCCTGAACTCCCACTTCTTTTAGTTTGATGCCCACCCTCTCATGTGGCACCTTATCAAATGCTTTCTGAAAGTCCACATCAATAATCTCATCAGATCCACTCTGATCAGATCATTTTGTAGCCTCCTCATAGAACTCCAGCCTGTTAGTAAAACACAACCTCCCTCCTCTGAGCCCAGGCTTACTGTTCCTAATAACTCCTGTCCTTGCCAGTTGCTCAATCTTATCCTTAATAATTCCTTCCATTAACTTTCCAGTGATGTAAGTTAAGCTTACTGGCCTATAGTTGCTTGGATCTGCCCTGTCACCCTTTTTATATAATGGGATGATATTTGACATTTTCCAGGTCTTTGGAATCTCTCCAGTGCTTAGTGCCTTCCTAAAAATATGTGTCAAATGGATACGCGGACAGTTCCAAAGTAAGAACTTCATTGTTCTTGGAAGGAAATACATTTTTTTTGCTCACCATGCATCGCTCAATACCTCAGAATGACAAAGCGAAAATTAGATTTTTCTAAAAATGACAAATCCCATTGACACAAGCAGTCTGGCCTTGGCATCACTAGGAGTGCCCTCAGGTGGTTTGATAAATGATAAACGAGGCCCTCAGGTGGTTACATTGGGTTGTCCGTACCAGTAGGCTTTGATGGATACCCGAACAGTTCCAACGTAGGAACTTCATCGTTCTTAGAAGGAACGTTCAGTCAAAGAGACTTTGTGGGAGCAATGGGTGGGATGCTAGTCTATGACAAGAAGAAGCACCTGCCCACCCTGAGCTGATCGAGAGTTGGATTTTGTACTGTGCCTGCAAGAAACAGTCAAAGTTTAAATGGTAGGGTGGGCAAAAGAAAGAGTCAGAAACCAAAAAGATCAGGCCCACCAAAGTACAGAGGAACATCTGTCATGGAGGTCCTTCCATGAAAACCCTAAATACAAAGAGGACTGTTTGACTTATGTTAGGTAGATTGCCCAGAGGGGACTGGGCGGTCTCGTGGTCTGGAACCCCTGCAGATTTTATTTCTCCAGCTTTTGGAGTTTTTTTTTGTTTTTTCTGTCCACCCTGGCCATCGGACCTTACTTATTCTATGTTAATTAATGTTGACTTATGTTTATTTTTTATTGTGTCTTCTATTTTTCTATTCATTTTGTAAAGCACTTTGAGCTACATTTTTTTGTATGAATATGTGCTATAGAAATAAATGTTGATTGATTGGTTGATTGATTAACTGGGAAATCTGCCCATCTACTTGGTCATATGACATGCACTACTCATTACATGTGCCAGGTGATAGTGGGTACCCGCTCAGACACTGGGTGGGATTGGGGTCTTGATGTTGTCAGGTGGGAAGGCTGCTCTACCGGCCAATGAGGTCCTGCAGCATCGTGATTGCATATATATGAGGGTGCTTATTAGCATACTCCATATATGGATGTTGCAGGGAGGCATCGGAGGTGCCTTCAGGTACGCACAGTTACACGACGATCGTGAACACGGCAGGTTTTATAAATCTGATTTTGGTTTTTGCCGTACGCCTTTTCCTGTTTTTTTCGTTGGTGTGTTTTTATGCTCTAATCCAAGCAAACTTTTATACAGGGTGAGCCGGAATGAAGTACTACATTTCTCAAGGTCATTGCGTGAGGATGAGGCCTGCCTGCCGAGTGGGTTGGGGTGGCTGGGGGTCCTTTGTGGTTTTCAGTCAGCCACGTGACCAGGGGCATCATGTTTAAACAGTGTGTACGCACAGAAATGTTGCGTAAGAACTTTTCCACGTTCAAATCGCGATGTATAAAACCTACACTTGGCGTAAAGCCACGCACTTTTCCACGGTACCTCATACCTTGTCGTACGCAAGTTCTCCGCTTGGTTTTGCAGACTGACGGCACCCAGCGTCAAAGCAGTGCTACTGTTCCTGTGTGGTTACTCTTTATTTTCCTGATGCGGCTTTATAAATACACTGAAACTAATCGCATATTGTTTATTAGTGTAACGCATCTGATTATAATTAACTCGTAACAATATAATGGTCCAGGGAACAGCCATAGTAGTCCAAATACCAGAACTTCTTTAGCGTTGTTACTCTCACTGCACCTTCTTCTTTCAGCTCCTCCCGTTAGGAGTTGCCACAGCGGATCATCTTTTTCCATATTACTCTCACTGCACGACTCTGAGTATTTATATCACTGTATCTTCAAACTGTATGTTTTGAAGAATCAGCGCTCTAAGCTTACAGGTGGCTTAACGTCTATTACAGAGCTGATTGTGTGGGGATCGGTTACTTGGAGAAAGAAAAGCACTGACTGCAGTGACGGCTACGCAAATATATATCTATACTAATAAAAGGCAAAGCCCTCACTCACTCACTCACTCACTAACTCACTCACTGACTCACTCACTCACTCATCACTAATTCTCCAACTTCCCGTGTGGGTGGAAGGCTGAAATTTGGCAGGTTGATTCCTTACAGCTTCCTTACAAAAGTTGGGCAGGTTTCATATCGAAATTCTACGCGTAATGGTGTTAACTAGAAGCAATTTTTCTCCATTTACTGTAATGGAGATGAGCTTCAACGCCGTGGGGGCGGAGTTTCGTGTGACATCATCACGCCTCCCACGTAATCACGCAGCACATAGAAAATCATGAAGACCTCAAAAAAGCGCTCAAGAAAACATGCATTATATAATTGAGAAGGCAGCGAAACAATAAGAAGCGAACGAGTGACATATACAACCATATTTATGAGTTCTGCTACTTCGGAAACAAAGCACGATGCAAACCTACACTTTAAATTAAGTTCATAGACAGGCTGCCGCTGGCGTTTGTAATTTAGTGCCTGCCCATATAAGGCCGTCCATCAGCGGCAATCCAATAGCAAACTGCCACGGGTAAATATTCACGGGTGAAGGACTGTGCTTATGGAGAGGAAGATGAGATGGTCAGGGTGGTGTTTGACACAAACTCAGCGAAACTGAGAGAAAGTTTTAAGTGCCAGGACTAAGGTAACATTAAATACAGCCATGGACATAGCACGAGATGGCACCAGCACAGCTGGGAACCTTCGATGCATGTACACCGAGTGGCTCACGTGAACTGACGCAGTGCACAGATAAAAGGCAACAGTTCCAAAGAGCCGAACAAAACCGAATTACACAATTGAAAAGGCAGCAAAAAATATGAAGCGTCTGATAAGCATATTCATAAATCCAACTACTGCGGAAACAAAGCACACGTTGGAAAAAGTCAATGTCCCGCTAAAGGAAGACAGTGTAAAAACCCGTGCATGCAGTGTGTCAGGTCTCAGATAAAGAAGAAGACGAGCTGTTTATTGATGCAGTAAGAAACGAATCGATGAATGAAACCTGTCATCTTTACAACGATTGACAAACACGGAATGTAACTTGAACACAACACATCCTACAAATACGAACCTGATTGAAAGAAATAATGATAATCAAATCCTTGATGACAGCAACACTCAGTAACACTCACAAAACAAATACTGTATATTGACAGTCATGTTACGTTATTTTTAAAATGTTCCCTTTTCTTTTTCTACCTTTTTAACACACTACTTCTCCGCTGTGATACGCGGGTATATATATATATATATATATATATATATATATATATATATATATATATATATATATATATATATATATACCCGATCTACATACTCGAATAATGGATACTTTATTCGCCATCAATGATTGTTTTGGTAAAGCCATACTCAGTGTATTCATTAGATGAACGGTAAAAAAGTAAGAGCGAGGGGAGGATGACTCATTGAGGCATGCAGGCTGTAGTGCGCGTCAACTCTATCTGAATTGCGCGATCACATTTGAAAAAATATATCTTTTCAAGTTCTATTCAGTCCATATGTGTCAAACTCAAGGGCCGCGGGCCACATCCGGCCCGGCGTGTAATTATATCCGCCCGCGAGATCATTTTATATACTGTATTATTGTTATTAAAGCCCGGGTATATGAAGCGCTGGTAACACAATAAACTACAGATCCCATAATGCAGCGCTTCAGCTGCCTTGCCGAACACTTACCGCGCTAATCAAGTCTACCTTATGATGCTGCAAGTTATTGCGAAGCTAGCTCACACGATGCTGAAGAGAAAAGTTGATTCTGAAAATAGAGCCTTTAAAAACCGATGGGAGGCTGAGTATATGTTTACTGAACCCGTGTGTCTCATTTGTGGAGCTAATGTGGCTGTAATTACAGAATTTAATCTAAGACGGCACTATAAAACAAAACATCAGGGTAACCTGAAAGACCTGAATGCAATGCAGAAGATACAGAAAGCAGAAGAATTAAATAAGAATCTGACACTTCAGCGGACGTTTTTACCCGTGCACAATCACAAAGTGATTTCAATTGAGGCTGCTTTTATGGGAGACACAAATGCACCAGTTCACCTTGCCCCACTTTCCCTGTTGCCAAGTAATGTTGAACCAAGTCGTCACTACGGTGTTCCCAAATACGCACTTTGCTGATAAACTGAGCGCACTGAGTTTGCACGGCGCTTTGGTGACTTTGAAGAACAAAAAAAGTCCGTCTACGCAGACTTGCACGTAAGAGCGGGAGTCATCCGTTTTAACAAACAGCGTATTGCACTGATACGAAATAGCTGTGTGTGTATATATGTAGATATGTATGTATATGTATATATATGTTTATATATGTGTGTGTGTGTATGTATGTATATATGTATTTGTGTGTATATATGTGTATGTATGTATGTATGTGTGTATGTATATGTATGTGTATATATGTATATGTATAGATATGTATGTATATATATATGTTTGTGTGTGTGTGTAAATATATATATATATATATTTATATTTATATATATATATATAAAAATATACATATATGACAGCAACACTCATCACTAACAACAGTGACAAAACAATTACATTGACAATCATGTTACATTATTTTCAAAATGTTTCCTTTTCTTTTCATTGCTTCTTTAACACACTACTTCTCCTGGCTGGTATTTTGCTAGTATATATATATATATGCCAGCAACACTCATGACAATGACAAAACAATTACATTGTCAATCATGTTACGTTATTATTAAAATGTTTCCTTTTCTTTTACTTCTCGCTGCCAATCGCAGGTATTTTGCTATATATATATATATATATATATATATATATATATATATATATATATATATATATATATATATATATATATATAATTAATATAAATAGATAGATATGACAACAACACTCATATCAATGACAAAACAATTACATTAACAATCATCTTACGTTATTTTTAAAATGTTTGCTTTTCTTTTCATAACTTCTTTAACACACTACTTCTCCGCTGCGAAGCGCGGGTATTCTGCTAGTTGAAGATAAAACAGGAAGAGAAAATAACGACACAGCTAAAAACGCAGCGGCAAATTTCGACAAAAGTTAAACACTTGAGTCATGAGCACGAGGCGGCTATGCAGTGTCCGCAACAGACGTGGCCATCCACCGTTCATAAGATACCATATTGACATTGGACTTTCTCTATTGGACAGAGCCACCCATGAGTACTGCTGCAATAAATAATTTCATCGAAGGTCGCACACAAACAATAACATGCTTTAACTATCATCATGAAAATAATATCACGTATACATCTCAGTATTTTAGTTATTCAGAGAGCTGTAATATCACGAATGTAATGGACTCTGTGTCCAGTTGGAGGAAGAGAGCCAGTTTAACAAGCAAGTAGTGATTCACACACACAGAGCACATACGAGTAGAAGATCAAATACAAAACAAAGCATTTAACATGCTACTTTAATTACGATGTGATTTGAGAAACTGGTTAATTAAACGATTTTAAGATGAAGTTTATGATGTTCTACTAAATGACAAAATAAACTACGTGATTAAAGTGGAAATGTCGAGATTGAAGTTGACATTTCGTGCTTTTTCCCCACTGTGTGCCTTTTTTTCTCTGTACCCTAATAAACTTTCATATGACACTCAGACGGTGGGCTTACAACTCTTCTTTTCATGGCGACTTTGATATGTGACTTCTTTTTTATTCCCGGGACTGTGCGATTTTGTGAACGTGAGCTTTCGAGTTTCTCCAACACGCTATGTCACTCCATCAACTTCCTTTTGCTGATTATTCCACAGTTTATTTGAACAAACAGTATGTTTTTCCTTTGCCTCCACTTGGTATTCGCTGAAATTCTTATATTTTCCCCCGTGCTTTTCCCATTGTCTTTTCCCAGAAGGCTGAGCTTAAGGGCGATTTATATTGGTTTGCATATTCAAATCAGAGTAATTCTGGGAGGAGTTGGGGCGGGACAGCAGGCACGTGCACGAGCGTTAGTTTTCACGCTGATCGGGATTTATGTAGCAGAAGGACGTGGAAGTTGGAGTACGCAGAGATTCCTGCATCTGGATTTTTCTGTGCGTAAGCGCATTTCGGCTTTTGTGCTTACGCCATGTTATAGTGCGAGTTCTACGCACGGCGTTATACATGAGGCCCCTGGTCCGGTGTGCACCGTTGCTTTTCGCTGTCGAAGCGTTCTTCAAAAACTACAAATCCACACACGAGAGAGACACCAGCACGTACATACGCCAAAGAGGGCTGGCCACATAATCCACTGTAATCATGTTTTACAACAAAACAGAAAAATTTAACTGAAAAAATTAACTTAGCAACAAAAAAATAGACTACGCTCACGCTAGCAACTTGCAGTTCTTGTTGCCGATTGATGCATTTTTTTTTTTTTTTGTGGTGGGACATCGGATAATACAGAATGTTGGATAAGCGAGATTCTACTGTATAGAGTTTCTAACCAGATTGTTTAATGGAATCTTGGAAAGTGAGAGGATGCCTGCGGAGTGGAGAAGAAGTGTACTGGTGCCGATATTTAAGAATAAGGGGGATGTGAAGGACTGAAGTAACTACAGGGGGATAAAATTGATGAGCCACAGCATGAAGTTATGGGAAAGAGTAGTGGAAACTCAGTTAAGAAGGGAGGTGACGTTGAGTGAGCAGCAGGATGGTTTCATGCCAAGAAAGAGCACCACAGATGTGATGTTTGCTCTGAGGATGTTGACGGAGAAGTAGAGAGAAGGTCAGAAGGAGTTGCATTGTGTCTTTGTGGACCTGAAAAAAGCAAATGACAGGGTGACTGAGAGGAGCTGTGGTATTGTATGAGGAAGTCGGGAGTGGCAGAGAAGTATGTAAGAGTTGTACAGGATATGAACGAGGGGAGTGTGACAGTGGTGAGGTCTACAGTAGGAGTGACAGAGGTGGGATTACATCAGGGATCGGCTCTGAGCCCTTTCTTATTGGCAATGGTGATGGACAGGCTGACAGACGAGATTAGACAGGAGTCCCCTTGGCCTGTGATGTTTGCTGATGACATTGTGATCTGTAGCGATAGTAGGGAGCAGGTTGAGGAGACCCTGGAGAGGTGGAGATATGAGAGGAGAGGAATGAAGACTAAGACAGAATACATGTGTGTGAATGAGAGGGAGGTCAGTGGAATGGTGAGGATGAAGGAGTGTAGAGTTGGTGAAGGTGGATGAGTTTAAATACTTGGGATCAACAGTACAGAGTAATGGGGATTGTGGAAGAGAGGTGAAGAAGAAAGTGCAGGCAGGGTGGAGTGGATGGAGAAGAGTGACAGAAGTGATTTGTGACAGACAGGTATTAGCAGGAGTGAAAGGGAAGGTGTACAGGACGGCAGTGAGACCAGCTATGTTATATGGGCAGGAGACGGTGGCACAGGAGACAGAGCTGGAGGTGGCAGAGTTAAAGATGCTAAGATTTGCATTGGGTGTGACGAGGATGGATAGGATTAGAAATGAGGACGTTTGAGGGTCAGCTCTGGTGGGACGTTTGGGAGATAAAGTCAGAGAGGCGAGATTGTGTTGATTTGGACATGAAGAGGAGAGATGAGGGTTATATTGGGAGAAGGATGCAAAGGATAGAGCTGACAGGGAAGAGGAAAAGATGAAGACCAAAGAGAAGATTTATGTACGTGGTGAGTGAGGACATGCAGTGATGGGTGTGACAGAGCAAGATGACGAGGACAGAAACATATGAAAGAAGATGATCTGCTGTGGTAACCCCTTACAGGAGCAGCTTAAACAAGAAGAAGATAGTCATATAGAGAGAGATTTGAAGTATCTAATTTTCTAATCTGGCAACCCTACCCTTGAATCCCCTCCATGTTCAGTTTGGTCACAAAAGCACCTGTATGATCGTATCCTTTAGCTCTTCCTCGTAGAATCCCGGCATCAATTATCCTGCTGGTAAACTTCCAGCAGGTCACCCAAGAGTCGGAGATGACAGACGACAGTCGTGTGGAGCACGTCGGCCCAAGACCCCCTGCTGTGCTCGCAATTCTTACTTCCCTCTCGAGGTTTATCTGACTCTCCTCCATGTGTTTGTCTCTGCAGGCATTTCCTTAATTATGTGGAACGGGCTGTACACGGCGGAGAAGGTGATAATCCGCTGGACCCTGCTGACGGAGGCCTGCTACTTTGGAATTCAGTTCATAGGTACGTATTGGGGGTGTCTGGCTACGCAAATCACAAGTGTGCACACGGGCTGAGTGATTGCTGTCACCCATTAGCCACCAAAGTGTTGGACTGTGAAGCTCAAGGCTGCTGCTGCAGTCCCACCAAAATGTTCATTTTGCAGAAATGTAGAAGCACTTCATACCCCAAAATCCCCACTAAACTACAAACAAATACGTCTCATCACAGACGCTCCACAGTGGAGGCTGCGGAATTGCTGGGGGTCCTGAAGTGAATCCAGGATTTAATTATTGATTTTGAATTATAAACACACGGAAACAAAACATTAATGCCTTCAAGAAGTACTCAACCCGAAAATGATATTTTTACAGTATACAGTATGTTACTTACTCCATGTGGTTTGTAGTAATAGCCGAGAAAAACAAAAATTAATGTGTCTTGGAGAATGGAGATCACAAAGATTTGCGTTAAACGGGCAAAACTTACTTTTTTGGGTAAAATATTGTTAAGTAAATGCATTTAGAAAATCAGAGCTGTGCACGCAGGGGAGGGGCATTCACATTAAAGTCCTGATTGTTGACCAATGAATGGAGGGCAGAGGCGGAGACTGTTGACCAATGAATGGGGGTAGGGGCGGCTCTTCAGTTCAATGTAAATACATTTTCTTTTGTATGCACAGGACTAATTTTCCAAAATAATTCCATACTTATTTACAGTATTTAATAATAATTTACAAAAAAAAAATGCAAACATTTTGCCCATTGTGAGTAAACAAGTGGAGGACTTAATATTTGGATTGTGTATTACAAGTAATGTGAGATATTTTCATGGATGGTTTGATATTTTTTGCTCTTTGCCAGCGTTGTTGTTGTTCATATCTGCCCAGGGCCCTCTTAACATATGGGCTCGATGGGCACTGGCCTGGGGGCCACAATGTTTCTGATGCCAATGTATGCTTCTGTTTTTCTATCAAAACACGGGCCACAGAGCATTACTTTGCCCAGGGGCCTGTGATGCTGGCAAGGTGGCCCTGTAATCAATCGGATATGAGAGTAACATTCGTTCTTGGTCATTACTGTAAACATAATGGGGTAAGTAATAAATGTATCGTGTATGTGTGTATGTGTATATATTATATATATACCATATATGTGTATAACGTATGTGTGTGTGTGTGTGTGTGCGTGTGTGTGTATTATATATATATATATATATATATATATATATATATATATATATAAATTGGGGGGCAAGCCTACCTGGCACCTTTGGCACCCAACCCCCAGTTGCAGGCAGAATATTAGTAAAATCTATAAATGTAAAAAAGAAAAATTATTATTTATTGGTGCCAAAATCACGAAATTCTATAAATATGTAAAAGAAAAATGTAATTATTATTTAAATGAGTAAGAATCATGAAATGAGAAAAAAACATTTACTCTGTTATTGATTGGAGTATTCCACTTATACTGAGGCCTACTATTCTTGATGCACAACTTTCTTAATATTTTAGTTTATAATTTAAAAATGGAATAACAATCTGAAAATCTAACAACATCACATTAAAGTTTGATAAGTTCTGTGAAGAATGATACAAAACATATATATATATATATAAATATATATATATATATATATATATATATATATATATATATATATATATATATATATATATATATATATATATATATATATATATATATATATATGTTGTAAAATAAGCCAGATTGAAAGTGTGACAAAAAGTGACATAAAAATGTCACATAAAATCATTGCGCAAAATCGTTGCACTTTTAGGCTTAGGATTTTATATATAGAGAGTGTATATATATATATATATATATATATATATATATATATATATATATATATATATATATATATATATATATGGCGTGTTTATATATATATGTGTGTGTGTGTGTATATATGTGTATATGTATGTGTATATACACACACACACACACACACACACACACACACATAGATATGGGAGAACAATATATAACAGCTTAAAGGGATACTCAAACCTATATATATATATATATATATATATATACTGTACATATAAATATAGAATATGATATTTGGGTTGAGTATCCCAGTACAAGCGGTTATATTTTGTTCTCTCGTGTTTCTAACTTACAACCAATCATTAAATCCCGGTTCACGTCAGGACGCACTGCAGTGCCACCGCCTTTACTTTTGAGCAAACGCCGGCCCTTGTAATGAGATGCAGTTACACTTTTAGTTTGGATTTGCGGGTGTGAAGTGCCGAGCGCGGAGCATAAATTGCCTTCCATCTGTAAGTAAAATGCAATTCTCGAGTTTTATTTATTACACGGAGCTTCAATTGTGCCAAGTTAACGAGTGGAGCGCCTGCTGGAGGAGAGGCTTGGTCAACACTGCCATCTGCTGGCTAGGACTGCTATCGTTAATTATTTAAACTTGTTTCCTATTGTTTGCACCAAAACTACAATACTACTTAATAATAATAATAGTAATAATACTGTGTTTATGTATTTTTGCAGAAGTAGCACCAGATCAAAGAAAATTATCTCTTCTGTAATTAAGCACCAGGAATTATTTGCATTCACTTTAAACAAATAATGAAAGCCAAACCAGCACCACCATCATCATCATCATCTTTTTTTAATAGTAATTATTTTTATTATCTCTAGTCTAGTCTGACAAGTCACATGAGCTGTGAGCGGGTATGGTCACCAGTGGCAGGTGCCTCTATAGAAATGGCCAGTCTGCCAAGTCACTTGCTTTTTCCAACAGATCAGACCTTCATGTGGGATTTCCCCCCTCGCTTGATGAAATGTTGTATATCCTAAGTGTTGAAATGACTAAGGGGGAACCCATTTAAGGGAACAATGCAATCCTTCCTCAGCAAAAATGATCAAGGTTGAAACCCCCCACCCCTTCCCACCAAAACTTCTTGATGAATTGATGTAGACTCCCAAAGTATCAAAATGATTAAGGGGGACTCCGCTTGATGAAACGATTAAATCTTCATGTGCTGACATGACCAGGGAGGACCCCCCCCCTACCCCTTACTTGATAAAATGATGTAGGAACGAACCCCACTTGCTTAAATGATCAAATCTTTTTGTACCTAAATGACCAAGGGGGAACCTACTTGATGAAATGATCAAATCTTCATGTGCCAACCCGACGAAAAGTTTTTAAATCCTAAATGTTAAAATGAGCCAAGTGGGAAACCCACTTGAGGAAACAATACAACCTTTTACGTGCCAAAATTATCAAGGGTGACCCCCCAATATACACCCACAAATGTCAAAGGGGGGCCCTGCTTGAAGAAATGAGCAAATCTCAATGTGCCGAAATGACTGGGGTGGGGACCCCCTTGCTTGATAAAATGTTACAAATCTTAAGGCTTGACTTGATGAAAGAATGTAGACTCCAAATGTTAAAACGGCCAAGGGAGACCCCGTATAATGAAGTGAACAAGCTTTCTTGTGCAATCTTGGCCAAGAGGGAAAAGCTTAGTCTAATCTTCACATTCTAAAATGGCTATGGGGGACCCCACTCCCCCACACTTGATAGAATGATCGAGTCTCCACATGCAGAACGCGAGAGTGGGAAATACCGTTCAGCATTAAAGTACCGAGTGTCTGTGAACCGCATTGTTAAAAGTATAATCAGCAGTCTATAAAGGAGGTGGCCACCCAGGGGGTCTTTGGGGGTCTTAATGCAGGCTTAGGTCTTGCAGAGAGGAGCCATGCACATTTTTGCCACTGGCCTCTCCTCGAAATTGGATAGTCCGGAAAAAGTCTGTGTGTGGTGCACGGCGAAAACTTGTCCCTTAATTGCGATTACCCTTTGCTCCTTCTGAAAGGCGCTATATAATACTCCACCCATCTAAGTCTGCTCTTGTGTTCCTTCCCACAGTGACGGCGATCACGCTGGTGGAGAATGGCTCGGTGTCTAATGGCGCTCTGCTCCTCATCTCCAGCAGAGTCCTCTTCATCATCATCAGCCTGTCTTACTACTACCAGTTGGGGCGTCGCCCCAAGAAGATTTAAAAGAAGAACTGGGGATGTTTTTTGGGGGGGCAGGGTTCAAGTATGGGGGTCTAGTCGGTTAGCCAGCCATCGTCCTGGGAGTGATGGTTATCTCAGCTGTGGATGCTGTTGGCTGGGTGCAAGTGGGCACAATTGGGGCAACCTTGGAGTGGGGGTGTTGGGGGTTTAGGTAAACTCGTCTGGAATCGCAGGAGCAGGACTCGTGATGTTTATACGTCAAGTGTGCACCTTCATCTGTTTCGTCTCACTTCTCCTTTCGTTCTTCCAGTTTTCACTCAAGTCGTGATTTCAGGTTTTTGTTCACTCAGCGTTCGTTTCTCAGGAGAACTTTTGACCAAACAAACACTTTTGTGGCCACAGTCTGGGCCAGTAGCGCCATAGCCCGGACAGAAGTGTGTGTGGGGGCTCTGGTTGGATAAATCAACCCTGCAGAGTAGCAGTTGGCCAGCAGGTGGCGCTAAACGCACATTAGGAGTTCGTTCATTCATTCACTGGGCTCTTTGCACCCGGGCATGCCATTGCACTCCTTGTCATTCTTTCCTATGAAGCTGACGTGATGACCAGAGATATTCTTATTAATGGGTGGGCTTAGCAGTGTAAGTGCCCCCTCTCTTAAATAAAAAAGGGGTTGACAGTTGATGAGCAGATGCTGCGGTGTAAGGGGATAAGGAGGACGTCAGAGGTGGGAGTTGATTATGATGGACAAGCTACAGTGCCAGCTTCTGGGCATTTGCTTACAGGGAAATCTGACCAGCGGACCCTCCAAGAAAACAAAACACAAAAAAAAAAAATGGAACCATTTTGCGGTTTGTGTCTGAGCAGCAGAAATAGACAAAGGTCTGAGGTGTTGTTTCAATGTTTCCAAGGGGTCTTCCAGGTCCGGTTTAAACAGTTTGGAGGCGTCTTTCCCATTCATTCAGTCCGATGTGAGCAATCAACCCACCTACCTGTAAAAAGATCAGGGCTGGGCAGATCTGCCATTGCCATTTTCTGGTGCTACTCTGCAATGAGCAGCAGTAACCAGCAGAGGGCGCCAGAATCAACAGAGAGAAGCTTTTCATGTTTAACTAAAATGGACGAGTGTAGCTGAGCTGCTACTCTTCATGAGCGCAACCAGGCTTTGGACGAGCAGCCGGCTGGAAGTTTGGGGGGGTGTGGGGGGGGTCTTGTTTTTATTTTTTACTCTCAGCTTTTGATGCCTGCATTCATCTATTTATTGTATTGTTTTGGGTTGAATGGTTCACTCTTTGTTCGATGTTACACATTATATTTCAATAAAATGTCATTATGTGCACTGTATTTTTATTTGACCAATACTATTTATTAATAAAATAATAATAAAGCAACGCAGATTGTGGTTTGTGCCTCTGAAATGCACACCATTTCAGGATACCTCCCCCAAATCCCCAATAAATCCACCCCCCCCCACACACACATCCTGCACTGGGTTTGTATCAGTTCTGTGTGTGAAATAGAAAAGGGTTGGGGGGGGTGTTAGGGGGTCCTGGATATGAAATCCCTGTTAATTTGTGGTATGTGTATCAGGAAGTCGGGAGTGGCAGAGAAGTACGTGAGAGTTGTACAGGATATGAACGAGGGTCCTTTCTTATCTCCAATGGTGATGGACAGGCTGACAGATGAGATTAGACAGGAGTCCCCGTGGACTGTGATGTTTGCTGATGACATTGTGATCTGTAGGTGGAGGAGACTCTGGAATGGTGGAGATATGAGAGGAGAGGAATGAAGGTCAGTAGGACCACCAAGACAGAATAAATGTGTGTGAATGAGAGTACTGTATATATATATAGTACTGTATATATAGCATTTTTAATGTAAGTAGATCATTTCGACCTGGTCATTTTCAAAGTAGCTCGCAAGTCGAAAAAGTGTGGGCACCCCTGGTTTAAGAGAAAAGAGTTTCAATCACGCAGTGGAGACGTCAGTGGCACCTCCTGCTTAACATGCCAGGCAGCCCATTATTAGGGCTTATTGGGATAACTAATATTTGTTAGTGTGACTAATAGGTCCATTGACATGGCTCGTGGCGTCATGTGAACAAATATCTAATTGGTATTGGGGCCCGGGAAGGTTTAAAAGTTATTGTGAAATTCCGTTATTGGGAAATATGCGTTCTAATTATGAAAAATTCACCTCACAAAGGGTTTTTCAGGGACAGCTTATCTTAACAAAGCAGGAGAAACCTTTACATAGAGAGATACGAAAGGCACTATATAATAGAAAGATATCACAGGCACTAAATGATAGAGAGATAGGCAGTCAGACGGACAGATACATAGGTATGAAAGGCACTATATGATAGATAGATAGACAGAGAGATATAAAAGGCATTAAATAATAGATAGATATGATAGGCACTATATAATAGAGAGAGAGGTAGATAGATAGAAATGAAAGGCACTATATAATAGATAGCTATATAGATGTGAAAGGCACTACATGATAGATATTTAGATTGATATGAAAGGCACTATATGATAGATAGATATCACAGATACTAAATAATAAGATACATAGGCAGTCAGACAGACAGACACATAGATATGAAAGGCACTATATGATAGAAAGATAGATACATAGATAAATGTGATAAGCACTCTATAATAGATAGATAGATATCACAGGTACTAAATAATAAGCTACACAGATATGAAAGACACTATATAATAGAAAGAAAGATAGATATGAAAGGCACTATATAATAGATAGATAGATAGTGAAAGGCTCTTTAACCAGCTTGGGGGCCAAGCCTATAACTTGGACAAGAAGGATGGCAGGGCATTAACCTGTGGGACTACAGTTCCCAGCATGCTCTGCATGTGTCCATATGGATGAAGAAGCCCAGGGATGCTGCCATCTAGTGTCTCGGGTTGACTGAATAATTCACATTGGTTGCCTCCCTGTCCTTCCAGCATTCTGTCTCCCCATCCACTGTGGTCTTGACACCTTCTGCCAGTGTCCTGGTGGAGGCAGAGAGCACCCTGTCTTTGTTCATGTCCATTTACTGGCTTGGCTTCCTGCCTGGGTAAGTAACATTAAACCCTCCTGGGCGAGATACCAGCCCATGCTTGCCATCCCTTATGATAGACATAACTTTATTTGTCATCATGGGAAATTTTGGCCTTTTAGAGAAGCTCTTTAAAAAGATAAATGCATAAATAAATAGGTAAAGAAATGTATATATATGCATGCACACACACACACACACAAAATATGGTCTGAACACGCACCAGAATGCCTAAAAAGAAAGAACATGTCTGACATGGCAGTCCCAGTGAGGTGCTATTCACGTGTATTGTTGTTGGCATAAAGGAGCCCCCCATCCTGTTTCTTAACCCACTTTTGTTGAAGGACTCCTTGCCTGAAAGCCCTCAGTGTTGGTTTGTCACAGAGAGAGGATGTGCACTATTGTTCATAATGGCACTCAGTTTTGTCTTCATTCTCTCCTCCTCTACTACCTCCAGGGGGTCCAGAGTGTGTCCCATGGCTGAGTCTGCCCTTTAAATCAGCTTGTTGATTCGGTGGTCCTCTCTTGAAGTGATGTCAACCAGCCCAGCCCAGCACAGTGGCCATCACAGAGTTATGAAGGATGTCACTTGTCACATTAAGGGAACACAGTCTGTTAATACAAGAGTCGGCTCTGCCCTTTCTTCTCCAGTTCCTTTGTGTTAGTAGAGCAGTCCAGACTGTTGTTGATGTGAAGTGGACTACCTTTACATTCCCTCCCTGATTAGTGACCGGACATGGAGGCACTTTGTTCCTTTGAAAGTCATAAAGCAGTTCTTTGGCTTTGCTGATGTTAAGTTCTTCCCCTGACTTCTCTCCTTTGTCTCATCCCCCCTTATCAGTACCCCCCATAAGTGCAGAATTGTCCCTACGAGTGACCTGACCTGCTGTTATATTTCTAGTTTGAGGTTTACAATGTGAAGTGACAAGCCTGGTCCTTGTGGTGCTCCAGTGTTGCTCACACAGTCCTTGAGTCTCACAGATGGTGGTCTGCCTGACAGATAGTCCATCATCAGGACCCACTTGCCTATCTCTAAGGTAACCCCATAACAGGGATTCCTGGATGGTACTGAAGGCCCAGGAGAAATCAGAAAACAGAGTCCTCGCAGTGTGGCCAGCTTTGTTCAGGTGACAATAAGCCTTGTGGAGCAGACAGGAAATCTCATCCTCCACTCCAAACTGGCGGTGGTTCAAGTGGTCTTGCCACAAGAGGACTCCTAGAGTGCAGGACCAGCCCTTCAAAGGGCTGCTGGTCTCTTATCATCAGATGAAGAGGCGTCCGCCTTACAATGCAGGATGTTTTCCCCAGCAGCGTCACTTTCCGGAGCCTTAGGGACAAACTGAAGAGGTGACCAGGGGACACCACAGAGATGGTCAGGACAGGCCTTAAAAACTCGAGGACCGGCTCCATCTGGTCTGGCAACTTTTTCTGAATCTAGTTGTTTCCTTACTTGCTCTTCAGTTATGGAGCTTAGATGTGAGAAGGAGGATTTTGAAATTGGACTATTGTCACTGGAAGCCAGCGTCAGGACGCGAGGACAGGGGTCATCTGTGACCTTCCCTGGTGTCGTCTCCCCACCAGCTCAGTCAGATCAGCCCCCCACACCGACAAACTGTGTACTGATATTGGGGTTGGGGTTTTCTGTCAAACCCGTAGAACTGTAAATTCCATAGACATGAGAGACGTGCACAGCACCCTCCGCTGGCCTAATCATGAAATGACACGCTTGAAGAAGCACATAAAAATAATCCTTTATTTTGTGTGCATATTAACAACTTCACTGACAAAGTTCCGGAGGCAGAAAAAACAAACAAACAGAAGAGCTGCAGATTGTGTGTGTGTTTTTAATACCTAAAATAAATTGATAAAGGAAGGCTGAAGAAGCCAGGCTACCTTCAGAGGACTCGGGTTCAAGCCACCAGGAAGCAGAGTCCAAATTTCAAATTGTAATTGGAAAATAAAAGGCCATGGCCGACCAGTGCCTTTGATGCTCTTGGCCGTGACATCACAGGTTTTGTAGTTAGCAGGGCATGCTCTGCCATCTCCTTCCTTCAGCTCATGCCACCTCAGCAGAGGGCAGCGTTGCCTTCTTTTTCTTTTTGGATGTAAAATCCTGTGGTTTTATGGTGGCTGAGCATGATTGGCTTAGCCAGCTTTCTTCCCAAGTTAGGCTTTGTGGCACCCCTCAGACTCAAAAATCTGAATTTGCACCCTTGTCTCTATTTCTGAGACCTTGGAGGTAGAAACAGTGATAAGAAGCATGTCATTCTACCATATAGCGTCTTTCAAGAAGGCACCTGGAGGCTTCTGGTCTTTTATAATACACAGCATGGCAACAAAGTGACTTGCTAATGGGGTGAATGTGGTGGCAGTAGTGGGATTGAACATTGTATGATCATAATTGGGGACTCTCCTCCTTCTGGGTTGCCTAATAGTAAGGAAGGAAAGCATATGCTGCTCTTTTCCAAATGTAAAAAAAAATATATGTACATACAGTATTTTACAATGGCAACCACTTGGCTGCCACATCTAAACTGGCAGCAGTCAATGAGATGGCAAGGCCATATCAAGGACAGACAACTTCTCATTCTGTATGCCCAACTGAATAAATGAACCCAAGGCCCGGTGTGCCACACCCGGTGCGACAGCTCAAGAATTGAGCACAACTATCAGAATACGCACTGCCAACTCTCATCAGCAGGTGGCACAACCAAGAGGTGGAAAATGAAAAGATCCATGAAAAGCAATAAAGTGACCAAGACAGAGAATTGTATATAGCGCCTTTCACGGTGGGCATCCTTCTGATAAAGAGCACCTGGGATTTGACTCGGACACAATGTTTGGATTACTCTGCCACCATCTTTCTGCTGTGATCACTGGGAATGGAATTATCAATATAATTCTAAAGCTATCAGAGCAGTCCTTCTAGATTGTATATAGTGCCTTTCAGTGTGGCACCAAAACCCACACTCAAATTTGTCACTTGCTTCGACGTCCTCTTTTCTTTCCCAGCCTAAAAGGGCAATGCCACCTAGAAATTTAAAGTGTAGTACATATGTAATAAACCTGCATGGGTTGAGACCCATTTTATATATATATATATATATATATATATATATATATACATACTGTATATAGTATATAGTGCCTTTCATCATGACGCCAAAACCAATGCTGGTATTTCTAATTCATTTCCACATCCTCTTCCATCCCCAAGCATAGTAAAAAAGTCGATGCCACCCAGAACTTTAAAGTGGTGTATGTATGTGATAAAGCATTGGGGAGGGGTCCACATTATATATATTGTATATAGCGCCTTTCATCATGTTGCCACTTCCTTTCCCAAGTATATTGTACTCAATCAAATTGCCACCTAGAACTTTAAAGTGGGGTACTATGTAATAAAGTCTAGGGGGGGCACTTGGGGTGAGACCCATTATATATATTGTTTATAGTGCCTTTCATCATGATGCCAAAACCCAGGCTGATATTTGTGACTCACTTCCACATCCTCTTCTTTCCCCAAGAATAACAAAAAGGTGATGCCACCAAGATTTTAAAACGGGGTATAAATGTAATAAAGCCTGGGGAGGGGTCATAGGGCGAGACCCATTATATATATTGTTTATAGTGCCTTTCATCGTGATGCCAAAACCCAGGCTGATATTTGTGACTCACTTCCACATCCTCTTCCTTCCCCTTGAATAATAAAAAGTCAATGGCACTGAGAATTTTAAAGTGGGAACGTACTTAGTAAAGTGTAGGGGGGCATCAAGGGTATAATTTGAGACCCCTTCAAACTACCTTCTTTGGCCTCATCCTGTCCCCCATCATCATATGTTCCTATCTACAAGTCATCCTCTAGGCCAGGTTGTAGCTACAGTAGAACATCCACTAGGGGTCAGTAAGACCCAGCTGTTAGACAGACTGCGATGTATGATGGGGGCCGAGTGGTGGGCTGGCAGCTGTTACTGGTCAGATTTAGGGCTGCCTTATGCCCTTCATAACAAACACATCACTTCAATTGGCATTGGTCACAAATTATGCCAATGGTGGACCCTATGAGACAGACTGGGCATGCACGATCACTTTCTCCTCTTATGTGTGGGTGCATTCTGTGAGCTCAACGTTGCCCCCTACCTACCAGACGAGGAAGTGCCAAGTTGTTTTATGCAGGTTGAACAAACCAAACTGGTACAGAACAGCAGAACACGTCAAGGGAAGTGTGGTCCCCCGACCCCAGTGGCTGGCTAGGGTCATTCACCATGAACAAGTCATTTAGTGTCCCAGACTACTATCTAGGGATTTTTAAGCACAAAGTTCTTGGAGAAAAGGCTCACAGTGAAAGGCACTATATTGCAATTTCTATTTGGTGTGCATTAACTGTAAAGGGATGGGGAAGCAATGATACCCAATTGGCAGGTAAGAAGGGGGCGCTGCGGGATAGTGGGAGTGACCTGCAATCCCCAAATCACCCCGTTTTCTCCCCTCTCCCAATCCTAGTGGTCAGTGATAGAAGGGGTGGGCAGGGAGGGAACGTTCTGGATAGGGAGTGCCATCTCTTTGGCATGATGAGCAGACCTGTGGCCACCTGCCCAAGTGCAAGAAACCCACAACTAGCATATGCTAACACTGGAGGGCGCCAGCGATCCAAACATCTCCATCAGTCGCAGTTCTACTGGCGACACAAGCGCTTGTTTGGAGGCTGGGAACCCTAAGAAGCATCATTGTCATAGTAATAATAAAAAATAATTATAATAATAATATTGCAGTCATCATCACTATAATCGTAGAGCAGATAATTAAAACAAACAAGGAGGGAATAGAGAGTCGTAAAAACACGTAAAACAAAGAGGGTCCGACGGCTGCAGCACGCCATGGTGATGTGCGCCACCATTCGGCCACCAGGGGGCAGCAGCAGCGAGCTGGCAGTGCGATGCTCACAGTTCACGTCCTGCTCCCCTGCATCTCGCAGGTGAGCAAAAGGAGTTACAAAAAAGAAATAAAATAAAATACAAATCCGTCCGTCAGTATTTTTCCTCATTTCAGTCTCTCTTTGTCTTTTCAGCACCTCAAAGTTCCAGCCCTGAAGTACGTATACAGTGTTTTGGTCACTTCATATTTTTTTGCGTGTCTTCACCTGTTGAACACAAATCTTCTTTTGCAGGTTCTCGGTGTCCACACACACAAACCTTACTGGATGCCCCGAAACAAACACATGGCAAAGACCATGGCGAAGAGCTGTAGAGAGAAAGAGAAAAACGCCATGAGGTGTGGGCATCACGGCACAGCACTCACCTTTGATCTCATATAGCGTCTTTTACGGCACTCCAAATCATAAGGCACTTGACACAGATAACCATCGTCACACTCTCAAAAAAAGAGAAAAAATCAACAACAATAAAAAAAATTTAAATCATCAGCTAAAAATCTGTCACCCTCAGTGTGACGCTGCAGCAGAAAACTCAACAGACTAAGTCAGTCCGGCCTCCAAACAGAAGGGGCGTGGTCGGTGTTGCTTAGTTCAGGGAAGGGCGGGGCCACGGGCAAAGTGCTGTCCTCCGTTCCACACATGAAGACCCCACCCATCGGGAGATCACTTGAATGTAATTTCAGAATAAAAGCTGGCTTAGGCGGCTGTAACATTCATTAGGAAATAAGAGTCCCTTCAGGAGGGTTCAATAAAATGCATAGAATTAAAAATTATTTGGCGGGCGCCTTTATCCAAAGCGACTTACATCAGCTGAGATACAACTGGTTACATTTGTTTAATTCAGTTGGCATGTATAGTGACTTGCTCGTGGTCACAGTGTGCCAGTTACTTGAAATGAATGAAAACAGTTTATTTATAAGACTTGGATTGTACTGTAGACAAAAAACATCACTAAACTTGAGACTCCTAAAGAACAAAAAATACGAGAAATAAAACTAAATACTTATAATATAAAGCATTCTAAACCAACTGGACAAAAAAAGACATCCAAATTATTGACCCAAAGTGAAGGCACTGTGATGACAGTTTTAGAAACGATGGTTAGGAGACCCCTGACGCATCCCACCTTCTTGTGGTAGGGGTCAGGTTGATTTTTTTTACAACCAACAGATAGGCTTGACACCCCATTAAAAGTAACGGGGGTGACGGGAGAGAAGCCGAGGGGCGAACGTAAATCCAGGCTGGAGGAGAGTGCAGTCGCTCATCTGAGTGGCAGTGGGGACACATTCACAGAGGCGACTTCCAAGGGACAGTTGACCCTACCCTAACCACTCTGCCTATGCCTGATTAACATGATTAAAACTAAACTGGGTGGGCGGAGTGGTGGCCCTCAGGCTTGGGGTCCGCGCCGGGCATATCGGAAGGTTGCCAGTTCAAATCCCATAAACGCCAGAAGTGACTCCACTCGGATGGACCCCTGAGCAAGACCCTTAAACCTGCAAGTACTCCATCCTGGGTAGGATCTGCAATCAGGGAAAACTTGAGAGTTGGCAGCAGGACTGGCACTCCAGCCACCGTAAAAAAAACCTCCCAGTGTGGTGCTGAGGTTTCACAAGCTGCACTGGGCTCAGCGCAGGCTCCCAGTCCCCTCTAAAACTACATGTACAGTTATAACTTTTGTTCTGTTCTTGTCACTTAATTGCAGGCTACGTGTGACCTGTCCCTAGATGACAGAAGGACACGTGATGGGGGGTCCCTCTGATCAGGTTTTTTTTTTAGGGATAGCAATCACTGATATTATTGTATATTATGATATCATCGATCAGCTTAATATGATTTTTGTTCTTGTTAAGAACTTCTGCAGTACGTTCTTGCATAACTAGATGTGGAGAAGCCTTCTATTCTTTATTGAGTTGTTAACTTTGGTCTTTTTAGAATTAAACAAAACCACCCACACTTCAGAAGAGGTCGCCCACCTGAAGCTCTGCCTGTTCAGGCCTGGCCAGTACGTGGATTGGGGACCAACTAGGAAAAGGTTTGAGTTGCTGCTGGAATAGGAGTTGGCGTGGACAGCAGGGGGCGCTTACCCCATGGTCTGAATGTGAATCCCTGTGCCCCCAGTGACAGTGGGCTCTAAACATGGCACCATCCTTCGGGTGAGACATAAAGCCTGACTCTCTGAGGGCATTAAAGACTCCTGGGCAATTCTTGGTAAAGAGTAGCCTGATGTCCTGCCCACTATGGTGACATCATTCTGGGTCCCCCTAATCATCTCATCTCTCTCTCTCTCTCTTATCCCATCACCTTCAAATGTGTGGTGAGTGGACGGGCAAAAAAATGGCTGCCGCCGCATCATCCAGGTAGATGCCACACATTAGTGGTGACTGAATTGGCTCCTTACTTACTATGAAAAGCTTTATTATAAATGTAATGAATTATTTTGTATTATTATTAGTATTATTATTACTGGGCCAATTTAGTATCTCCAGTACATCTAACCTGCATGTCTTTGCAAAGTGTGAGGATACCAGAGCACCACACAACACGAGGAGAACATGCAAACTCCACGCAAGAACAATACAGTGACTATAAAAACACTAAAAAAAAGCTTCCTTAAAAACACATATTTTTTAACACATATACAGTATATATATTTATATATATGAAAAAGTTTGGAAACCCCTCTCAGCCTGCATTATAATTGACTCTCCTTTCAACAAAAAAGATATCAGTGGTATGTCTTTCATTTCCTGTGAACATCTGAGTATTGGGGTGTTTTCTGAACAAAGATTTTTAGTGACGCAGTATTTAGTTGTATGAAATTAAATCAAATGTGAAAAACTGGCTGTGCACAAATGTGGGTCCCCTTGTCATTGTGCTGATTTGAATGCCTGTCACTGCTCAATGCTGATTACTTGGTTGGATGAGCTCGTTAAGCCTTGAACTTCATAGACAGGAGTGTCCAATCATGAGTGGTCAAAGGTATTTAAGGTGGTCAATCGCAAGTTGTGTTTCCCCTTGACTCTCCTCTGAAGAGTGACAGACAGCATGGGATCCTCAAAGCAACTCTCCAAAGATCTAAAAACAAAGATTATTCAGTCTCATGGTTTAGGGGAAGGCTACAAAAAGCCATCTCAGAGGTTTAAACTGTCAGTTTCAACTGTAAGGAATGGAATCAGGAAATGGAAGGCCACAGGCACAGTTGCTGTTAAACCAACACAGCAGGTCTGGCAGGCCAAGAAAAATACAGGAGCGGCATATGAAGAGGCAGGATTGTGAGAATGGTGACAGACAACCACAGATCACCTCCAAAGACCTGCAAGAACATCTCGCTGCAGATGGTGTATCTGTACATCGTTCTACAATTCAGCGCAATCTGCACAAAGGGTGATGAGAAAGAAGCCCTTTCTGCACTCACGCCACAAACAGAGTCGCTTGTTGTATCAAATGCTCATTTAGACAAACCAGAGTCATTTTGGAACAAAGTGCTTTGGACTGATGAGACAAAAATTGAGTTATTTGGTCAGAACAAAAAGTGCTTTGCATGGCGGAAGAAGAACACTGCATTCCAAGAAAAACACCTGCTACCTCCTGTCAGATTTGGTGGAGGTTCCATCATGCTGTGGGGCTGTGTGGCCAGTTCAGGGACTGGGGCCCTTGTTAAAGTCGAGGGTCGGATGAATTCAACCCAATATCAACAAATTCTTCAGGATAATGTTCAAGCATCAGTCACAAAGTTGAAGTTACTTAAGCAGGGGTTGGATATTCCAACAAGACAATGACCCAAAACACAGTTCGAAATCTACAAAGACAGTCATGCAGAGGGAGAAGTACAATGTTCTGGAATGGCCGTCACAGTTCCCTGACTTGAATATCATCGAAAATCTATGGGATGATTTGAAGCAGGCTGTCCATCAAATTGAACTGAACTGGAGAGATTTTGTATGAAGAAGGTCAGAAATACCTCCATCCAGAATCCAGACACTCATCAGAGGCTACAGGAGGCATCTAGAGGCTGTTAGATTTGCAAAAGGAGGCTCAACTAAGTATTGATGTCATATTTCTGTTGGGGTGCCCACATTTATGCACCTGTCTAATTTTGTTATGATGCATATTGCATATTGTCTGTTAAAAAATAAATAAACTTAATGTCACTGCTGAAATACTACTGTTTACATAAGGCATGTCATCTATTAAAAGGAAGTTGCTACTTTGAAATCTCAGCCAATCTTCTTCTTCTTCTTCTTTCGGCTGCTTCCGTTAGGGGTCGCCACAGCAGATAATCTTCTTCCATATCTTTCTGTCCTCTTTATCTTGCTCTGTCACCCCCATCACCTCTCTCACCACATTCATAAACCTCATCTTAGGCCTTCCTCTTCTCCTCTTACCTGGCAGCTCTATCCTTAGCATCCTTCTCTCAGTATACCCCTCATCTCTCCTCTGCACATGTCCAAACCAATGCAATCTCGCCTCTCTGACTTTGTCTCCAAACCGTCCAACCTGAGCTGACCCTCTAATGTCCTCATTTCTAATCCTGTCCATCCTCGTCACACCCAATGCAAATCTTAGCATCTTTAACTCTGTCACCATCTCCAGCCCATATAACACAGCTGGTCTCACTAGCGTCCTGTAGACCTTCCCTTTCACTCTTGCTGGTACCCATCTGTCACCAATCACTCCTGACACTCTTCTCCACCCACTCCACACTGCCTGCACTCTCTTCTTCACCTCTCTTCCACAATCCCTATTACTCTGCACTGTTGATCCCAAGTATTTAAACTCACCCACCTTCACCAATTCTACTCCCTCCATCCTCACCATTCCTCTGAACCTTCCTCTCATTCACACACGTATTCTGTCTTGGTGGTTCTACTGACCTTCATGCCTCTCCTCTCCTCTCATATCTCCACCTCTCCAGGGTCTCCTCAACCTGCTCCCTACTATCACTAAAGATCACAATGTCATCAGCAAACATCACAGTCCGCGGGGACTCCTGTCTAATCTCGTCTGTCAACCTGTCCATCACCATTGCAAATAAGAAAGGGCTCAGAGCCTATCCCTGATGTAATCCCACCTCCGTCATTCCTACCGCAGACCTCACCACTGTCACACTCCCCTCGTTCATATCCTGTACAACTCTTACATACTTCTCTGCCACTCCCGAATTCCTCACGCAATACCACAACTCCTCTCGAGTCACCCTGTCATATGCTTTCTCCAGGTCCACAAAGACGCAATGCAGCTCCTTCTGGCCTTCTCTAAACTTCTCCATCCGAATGAAAACTGAACTAACAAACATCCCTGAAGAATAAACCGTCCTCATCTCAGCACAAGTGGTTCATGTTGGGGGCAAATTGTTAAATGTGGATGGCCAGACAGACAGACAGACAGACATGGCTACCACAATAGGTGCTTCACACTTTACAAGTCAACACACCTATAAAACTCCAGATGGAAGACGCCGGCGAAAATAACTTAATCTGCATTGGTAGGCTTAGTGCATTATGCCAGTCTTTTGCCCGATGGCCCTCACCTCGCACACAGAAAACACAATTCCTATTCTGAAAGGAAAGAGAGTGGGGCACTCCACTAGGGGAGCTGTTTCACTTTGAGTAACCGACCTAACAGAAACGAGTCTCATGCAAACACACACAATACACCACCCTACACGCAGAATACAAAACAAACACTAGGTGTCGCCGTTCTCCAAAGCACAGCTCAGCCGAGCAAACTCACCTCGATGGTCAGCACCAGGATCGTCAGGCCGCCAGCAAGGTAGATGTACGTCTCGAAATACTCGACGACTGTCGAGTAGCAGCCCTAGTGCAAAAAGAGAGGAAGAACGATGTTAGACTGGGACACTTAGCCCCCTGAACAGACCCCCCACCCCACACACACACACCATTATTTTAGCAAATGTGTGCCAATGTTATCCTATGGCATAAAAAAAAAAATGAAATTGAGGTTAATCATGAGAAAAGGTCCGACATTATCTATGCCCGATACCCAAAACCCTGTCCCCACTAACACCTGGAGATGTCACCTGTCACCCGTTCCCCCACCAACATAACGGCCCAATAACCCGTTCCGTGAACTTGCTTACTGCCGATTGAGGTGTCACGAAGTCAAAGATCTCCCGTGGTCCAGGCACGGTCACCACATCTCATACGGTTAGGAATGCTGGACCCCAATGGCACGGACCTTCCCATTTCCTGAATATTCCATCTACAGCTGGCCAACAGGAGGAACAGCCGGCTTGAACCTGCTCAGTCAGGCCTAAAGAGGGGCAGCTCTACTTACCTGCCGTCGACCCGCTACGCCAGGCTACAGCTACCAACACGTCCTCTGCTGTCCACAGTTAGCCACCTCGCCCTCCTTGCCGCCCACTCTGATTGTGGCATTACAGCGACTGCCGTTTAGGAGATTCAAGTCTAACCTTGTGGGCAGATTCTACCGTGTGTCCCAACAAGGAAAGATGTCACTGGGGTGCACCAGGCAAGTTAGAAGGTGCCCCAAAGTTTGGTGGTGGGTCCTCATCTACCCCACACTTCCCAGGCCCTATCATTCAGCCCCACGGTTTCTAAAATCAGATGGCGATACTCAGCTGTGCCCATTGTTCCTGCCCGATCTCCCTTGAGCACGCGAGGGACACCTAACGTCACCTCCAGTTTTTAATCACGTGAATCCCCCCTCCCCTTTTCACGTACCCTGCATTATAGGCTTCTCCACCACCATCTTTCTTCGGTGTGTGATTGAACTCGCTTCTGAAAAGACGTTACCACGATGTAAGATCTGCAGCTGAACCCGTCCTTCCCTCCAGGGGACCTCGTGGTATCAGCCAGAATTTCTGCAACTCACTTTGATATGCCAACCTGGATGAAGGAAGCGTATCTCCAACTCAGCCCAACAAAGACGGACCTTCTTGTTATCCCAGTTTGTCCCCATTGGCTCATTATGGGGACCAAGCTCCAAGTCAGTGTGTAACCCTGGGGTGGTGACCAATGACCAGCTATCCTCCACTGACCCGTATCGAGTGAAGCCTGAGAGAAAACATCCAAAAGACCTGGGTGTGTCTGATGGCATACGATGCCCACCTCGTGGTCCAGGCTTTGGTCTCGTCACGCGTCTAGAATGCAGTGACTCTGCGATGGCAGGAGACTCAACATGTGTCACCAAGCCTAAAATGCAGCAGCATGTGTGGCATCTAGCCAGCTGAGGTGGGCGCCGAGGTGGGCGTATGTCACTCACCTTTTCCGATCATCGCATTGGCTCGCTGTGAAGTTCAAATCTTTGATGTAGTCGGTGGGTCCGCACCTACCTATGGAGACCCTTGTGAGCTCCTCTTTGTGAGGTCCACTCGGGTCTGCTGATGAATGGCGCCTGGCGAAGCCTCCTCTGTGTGGTATCAAATCTCAGTCCAGACTCTTTTCGCTTGCAGCGAGGTGCCCACCTCCATCTACACTTCTGCTTCTTCATTGTCTTTAAGAAGACCCCTTTGCTTTGGTGAATTTAGATCTGATATTAGTCGTTAGGTCTTTATAATCTAGGAATTGTAACACGCTTGGGTTTTGTTCTGCGCTCTACACTTGTGGTGGTCAATTTTGACATCTTGCCCTGGCACACATCTTCCCAAATGTTTACTCCATTAGGTTGACCTCCTTTGTAAGTCGCTTTGGATAAAAGCATCTTGTAAGCAACTAAACGGGAAAGTAAACAGCAATCGGCCATTACCTTTGTGTTTCTGTATTCCATCATTCCCATGGAGCACCTCTCCCTGCTGAGGTAATGCGCCCCCTGGCTGTTTGGGGTCTTCTTACAGCAGGCCTCCGGGACCAGATCTGTATTTATCTGCTGAAATATGCTGTCTTCAAAATCGTCGGCGCTGTTAACTCCGCAGCAGTCAAACTGGACACATAAAGAATGTGAGACAAAACAGGCGACTTTAGCACATCATTATAAAAATAAATAAATAAAAAATACTGGCAAACTTAATCTTGGACAGAAAAAACATTTAAATGATTAGCATTTTGGAGGAAAAACCATCACTGGTGACCCCAGACTTAAATCTCGGCCACCAAGGTGACAAGCTGAGGGATGGCAGGAAGAGGTCATCAAGTGGGCACTTCAGTATTAAGCTATGGGATGAATGCCAGTCCAACAAGGACTGCTTTTCGTTCGGCCACTAGGGGGCAGCAGAGTACTTGCTTTGGGGTAAATGGTGATGAAGGAATCGGGAACAGCGTCTCTGGATCACTCAGTGTCTCCGTGTATTTAATCCGAGCTACATCATGTGATTCCTTCACATTTTGCCAGCCCCCTTTATTATCATCTTAAAAGGGAACGAAAGATGAAAAAACTTTTTCCAAAAGTACAGGCCCCTTGTGTTAACTCTCAAATTTAGGGTTAAGCAAGTCTCAAAGGTTCCTGAATTGCACATATTGTCGCCCCCCACTAGGTGTCACCAGAGATCTCTGTATACTACAAGGCCGCCAAGTTAATCCCCACTACTCTTCCACACGCTATATTAAATAAAAGTACATGAGAGTACCGTTGACTGCTTATGGGGGCTGATCGCTACACTTAGGGGTCTCCCTGACTCTTCCACACTCGAAACATCTGTGAACTTAAAGTTCTTCACACTGGATGCGCATGTGTCTCCCTCTAGTGGCTACAGCTCTGAACTGTATACTACAAGGCTGTTAGTTAATCCCCACGACTTGTTTGTGGTGTGCCAGCTGTTGGAATGACAAACGCAATGCATTTTCTTGCTAAAAATGTTTGTGGTGCCCTATCTTTTAGGATGACAGAGACATAGCAACCAGATGGACACACAGACGCTTATTCTTTTACTAAGGTGAGTTGTTACTCTCTGTGGCGCCCTCTTTAGGCCACCTGCTTAGAATACTCTGACATTAATTTCCCAAAAGCAACATGAAATGTAGCATTGCAAAAGCACTATATCAAATAAAAATTTATAAAAGCACTGCTGGCAGCTAATGGCACTCATTCCACTCAGGGGGTTGTGACTCTTCCAAAGTCAATGATTTTTAATACCCCTGTGAACTTGAAGTGCTTCATATTATATTCTGCTGTCACCCCCTAGTGGCTACAGCACTGAACTGTATACTACAAGGCCGTCAGTTAATCCCCACTACTTTATGGTGTGACCCTGACCAGGGCCACTTAAGAAACATAGATAAATGCAACACAGCACCTTGGTAAGATGCCTAAATAAAATATCTTTTCATAGCTGTGACACCCATCAAAAAGGGGTTACAATCTGCACCTCAGTGTTAACATTTCAAGTGCACCTTCTGTTGGAATGTGTTTTATAACGCATGCAAGTAATTAAAATACATTGCACGCGTCACTCCAACAGATGACGCATCACAAACATCTGTAGTAATAAAATGCATTACTGTAGATCTATTTGTCAGGCGCCATCTGTTGGAGTGACAAATGCACCGCACTTTCTTACTAAAACGTTTGTGATGTGCCATCTTTAGAATGACAGAGACATAGCAGCTAGACACACACACACACACAGCCAGACACACAGACACTGGGTTGTTATTCTCTGCGGCGCTCTCTTTAGGTCATATACATAGATAACACCAGCATTAATTTCCCCAAAGTTAAATTTAGTATTGAAAGGCACTATATCAAATAAAATGACATACTGCTGGCTGCTTACGGGGGGTCTGGACTCTTCCACAATCTTTGCTTTTTGAAACCCCTGTGAACGTAAAGTGCTTCAGTCTGGATTTTCTGGTGTGGCCTCCTGGTGGTTACAGCTTTGAACTGTAAACTATAAGGTTGTTGCCTAATCCTCTCTAATTTATTATGTGACCCTGACCAGAGCCACTTAAGAAATAAAGACAAAAGTGTTACACCCCATCCTAACACGATAAGATGCTATATAAAATATAGAGTTAACTGTGATTCTCTTCAGCGCCCTCTTTAGTCCATTTACATCAATGACACTGACATTCACTTCACAGACGCACACACGGACACGTGTCCTTTTTATTAAGGTGGATTCTTATTCTTTGTGGCGCCCTCTTTAGGCCATGTGTTTAGATAACACTGACATACATTAACCCAAAAGCAGTATGAAATTCAGTATTGAAAAGGCGCTATATTGTATACAACTACATGTGGATATCATTGACTGCTTACTGTGGGGTGGGGTTTGGGGCTGATTGCTGCACTTAGGGGTCTCCTGACTCTTCCACGCTCTAAACTCCTGGGAAGTTAAAGGGCTTCCTTCTGAATATCCTGATGTGGCCCCCTAGTGCCTATAGCACTAAACTGTTAACAACAAGGTTCTTAGTTCATCAAAAGTAATTTATTGTGTAACCCTGACCAGGGCTACTTAAGAAATCTTTAAAAAAAAGAATACTATCTCCATAGTAAGATGCTACATTAAAAGTATATTATTGATTGTAATTCTCGGTGGCGCCCTCTTTAAGCCATGTGTTTAGATAACACTTCCCAAAAGCTGTATGAAATTCAGTATTGAAAAGGCGCTATATAAAATATATCGACATGAGAATACTGTTGACTACTTACTTGGGGTCTGATCGCTACACTTAGGGGTCTCCTGACTCTTCCACACTCGAAACATCTGTGAACTTAAAGTGCTTCACACTGGATGCTCGTGTGTCACCACCTAGTGGTTATAGCACTGAACTGTATACTACAAGGCCATCAATTAATCCCCACGACTTGTTTGTGGTGTGCCAGCTGTTGGAACGTCAAATGCAATGCATTTTCTTGCTAAAAATGTTTGTGGTGCCCTATCTTTTAGGATGATAGAGACATAGCAACCAGATGGACACACAGACGCTTATCCTTTTACTAAGGTGGATTGTTATTCTCTGTGGCGCACTCTTTAGGCCACCAGCTTAGATAACTCTGGCATTAATTTCCCAAAAGCAACATGAAATTTAATATTGAAAAAGCACTATATCAAATAAAATTTTCTGAAAGCACCGTTGGCTGCTACTGTTAACGTTGCAGTGCACCTTCTGTTGGAGTGCATTTTATAATGCAGGTAAGTTAATTAAAATACATTGCACGTGTCACTCCAACTGATGACACATCACAAAAGTTTGTAGTAATAAAATGCTTTATTTCAAATATTTGTGAGGCGCCATCTGTTGGAGTGAACAATGCAATGCACTTTCTTACTAAAATGTTTGTGATGTGCCATCTTTAGAATGACAGAGACATAGCAGCTAGACACACACACAGACAGACAGACAGACACACAGACACTGGGTTGCTTTCCTCTGTGGCGCTCTCTTTAGGCCATATACATAGATAACACTAACATTCATTTCCATCCATCCATCCATCCATTTTCCAATGCGCTGAATCCAAACACTGGGTCACGGGGAGTCTGCTGGAGCCAATCCCAGCCAACACAGGGCACAAGGCAGGAAACAAATCCTGAGCAAAGCGCCAGCCCACCGCAGACATTAATTTCTCAAAAGTTAAATTTAGTATCGAAAGGCACTATATCAAATAAAATTACATGAAAGTACAGCTGGCTGCTTACGGGGGGTCTGGACTCTTCCACAATCAATGCTTTTTAAACTCCTGTGAACGTAAAAGCGCATGTAAGTAATTAAAGTACATTGCACGCGTCACTCCAACAGATGACGCATCACAAACATTTGTAGTAATAAAATGCAAGAAACCACCTTGGGAAAGGCAGTTCAGAGAGGGACCCCTTTCCAGGTAGGTTGGGAGTGCAGTGGGTGTCAAAAAAAGGGGGGTCAATACAACACAATACACAGACCAGGACACAAGTCATCCTCAATACAATATGAAATCTTACAAGTACAGAGCACTCACTTTGCCCACCCATATTGTGCTCAGAGGCTCTGAAGCAGGAACTGTGAGGCACAAACACAGCATTAAGAAATTGTCAAATAAATGAATAATGAGGGGCATTAAGAGAAGCCCCCCTGGCTCCCCACTAAAGTGCCAAAAGGTCCAAACTGACAGGGAAGGGGATCTTGAAAAAGACTGGGCCCCCCACCCCCACCTTCTCCATTTTGATTCCGTTGGCCATCTGACTTCCTTCCCATTTCAGATTGGATGGTCACGAGTTTCTGACTGCTGCTTACCGTGGACATGACGGCGTTCCACGTGGCCGTGAAGACATCCGTATCGTTGCTCCTCTGATAGTGGCTCCTCAGTTCCTGGGTGAAGTGCTCCCTCGTCAGCTGAAAGAGGGCACAGGGTGTTAGGTGTGATGGAGCAATGGGTGGCACCTCAGCACCACACTGGAATAATGTGAGGATTTTCTATGGTGACTGGAGTGCCAGTCCTCCCACCAAACCCCACAAAGTTGCCCCCTGTAAGTTGAAGGACCCGCTTGCAGGGCTGCATGCGGATTAACGTCACACTCAGGACGGCGCAATTTCAGGTTAAGGGCCCAATGGAGTGGAATCACTTCTGTCATTTTCGGGATCTGAACCGGTTCGATTGCCAGCGCAGATCCCTAGCCTCAGAGCCACCACTTCCGACAGATGGATAAAAAAACATAGTAAAAATTATTATTTTTTTAAAAAGCAGCCCAGAAAACCCCAATGCACAAAAGTCATTTTTTTCCTGCGGATGATGATGATCAGAAAATAGCTCAACTGGGCGAGAAAAGCGCAGACCTGACTCGGGGACGGATAACTCGAAATGTCTGCCATGCTGTGTAATGAGGACCATCTAGTGGCCAAGTGAGGGACTGCAGGCACAGGACTTTTAACATTTACTTACATTTTACAACATTTGAGATCCAGTTATTTTTCCATGTGGGCGCACAGACACGTGAATTGACTCGCTCGTGGTTACCTGGTGACAACACTAATCGGTAACTGCCGAAGGTGGTAGCCCCTTTCTACTCCACGCCTGAACTGCCTGCGCTCTGAATGAACCCGAATTCAGCTCGGCATGGCTCCTTGTTTGAAATGAAAGCAGCACAGAGGCGTCACTTACGTTTTCCCGGAAGATAAAGGCGAGGATTCCAGCCGCCAGCTCTGCCAGGAAGATAATGAGAATGAGCATGAAGAACTGGAAAAAAGAACACAACAAATAAAAAAAAATAAGAATGTGAAAGACAAGCCTCACAAATGACAGAAGATGGATGCCCCACACTGGCCAGCAGGCGTCATGAACGCCCCCGTTCGGCTCCGGCCAGTGTGTTTGCTGCCTCCAATCACCCCCTACCAATCATATGACCATTTCCATGACATTAATGGCGGGCTGTTGCTGTTTGACCTTTTGAGTCATAGCATTACCCATGTTACTTGTAAACTAGTAATTTAAATGGATTATAAAGTGATTTTTATATTCACATTTATCTCTGCATTTTATGTCGACTAGAAGGAGAGACTTCTTTTAATGAAGTTCATAATTATTCATAAATGATGCCAAAGAAAACCAGCAGTTATTTTTTTTGTAGGGATATGTTCAGGGGACATTCTAAGTAGCTTGTGCACGGATTGTAATTCCAGTCCAGGTAGTGTGGGGGCGCTGACATTCAAATCCTCTCCTTTTCTTTGGCACACCAGAGGCTCCAAGACTTGGTGATCAGTGAAGCCACGCCCACTTCTGCAAGAAACCCCTCCCCTTTCTGGGATGGAATCCATATAATGGCCACAAGTACATCTGGAAGACAGTCTTGTTGTGGACTCACTTCTGGAAAGAGGTTGCTCATTTAATTGCCCTGTTGTTTTTCAGGGTGCAATTATTCTTCAATATACTGTATGGGCATCACCCACTTGGTTCCCCTGGTTGCCTTATCTTTTACTTATCTTGTGTATGCACTTAAAGTAAATGGGAAAAAAAAACACCCTCATCTAACATGTGCCCATCTTGGTGCCAGTGCTGATGCCAACTACCACCTTTTGGGTTCACTCATTTGTGACTCGGACACACAAATCACAAGAGGGAGAACTTACAAAAAGCAGCAGGCACTTCTTCTCACGGACGGCACCATAGCAGCCCAGGAATCCCAAAAGGAACAGCAGGCTGCCCATGGCCAAGATAATGTAGGCCCCGGTGAAGATAAGTGGGTTGGCGGCGACAATCTCCCAAAAGCCTGTGGGGTCCACCAACACCCAGATCCCGATTCCCAGCAGGCAGGATCCACCCAGCTGAAAGACAAAAAAAAAAAAAAAAGAAGAATGAGTAGCTGGCCACCTGTGCCAGTCACAAACCCGTATGGCACCCGAGCTGGCACATGCAAATGGCTCTTCACTTTAGGTGGAACTTGAATGAGGAACCTGAATTATGAATTAGCAATTAGGGATAAGCATTTAGGGATTAAACATTATAAATTAGCAATTAGGAATTAGCAGTTAGGAATTAGAAATTAGGAATTGGGAATTCATGAGGAACTTGAATTTAATAGGAGCCTGAAGTGACAGAGATTGGGAACTCAGGAGGGATTAGAAATTTGGAATTAGGAATTAACAATTAGGAATTAGAAATTAGGAATTGGGAAACATGAGGAACTTGAATTTAATAGGAACCTGAAGTGACACATACACACACACACACACACACACACACACACACATACACACAGACACAGACACTTATTCTTTTATAAAGGTGGATTTAATTGTAATTGAGCTGATTGTTTTTCTAGCTGTTTGTTATAAAAATAAGCTTTCCAAAACACTGTTATTGTATATAGCGCCTTGCATAATGTTCTCACTGTCTTACTGCTTTATGGTTTGCTTTTACAGTGGGACATTTTACAAGCTTTACAAAGCATTTAATCTTCACCATAGAGAGGATCGTCACAAGAGCTCTTTTTATACTGAACTATTATTTAAAACTATTATTTAATTACTTGTATATGGCACTCTTTCTAACTACTGTCAGGGATGCCAGGGGCAACGACCCGGCCGGGACGCCGTGAGGGACCGGATGTGGGTCTGCACCCACCCTGGATCACGTGGGGGCCGCCATCCTGGTTGCTTTGGGGGCCACGGGTTGAGGGCATGGAAGCCCCACCCTGTAGGGGCCCGTGGTCACCACCAGGGGGCACCCCAATGCCTTGGGGACCTGTTACCTCAGCACTTCCGCCACACCAGGAAGTGCTGGGGGGAAGATTTAAGAGGACACCCGGAGAGCAGCCGGGAGAACAGCCGGCACTTCCGCCACGCTGGGGCGTGACCAACAAAGGAGTGTCGGGAATCACCTGGAGCTCATCCGGGAGAATATAAAAGGGGCCGTCTCCCTTCATTCAGGGCTGGAGTCGGGTGGAAGCAGGACGAGGCAGACGAGATTGTGGAGGCGGCCCGAAGAAGAGGCATTTGTGTGGCCAGGACTGTGTGTTGGGGGTTTGTGCACTTTATTCTAAGTCTGAGTGACTTAATATTTGTAAATATTGTACATAATAAATACGTGTGGTGGTGAAAAACAACATGTCCGCCTGTCTGTGTCCGGGTCGGCTCCACACTACTCAAAGTGCTTTACATAGGCAGTGCAGCATTCACAGGGATGCTTCGATGGCAGTTATTCTCGCACCAGTTGCCTCATCACAGATTAGCTATGAGGTGGTGACGGGGACAGAGAGACAGACAGTACAGGGCAGAGGATGATTAGGGGGCCAGACAGAACAAGTCATGGTGGTCAGCTTTAGCCACGACATCAGGATGCACCCTACGCTTTATGAAAGATGCCCAGGGATCTCGAATGACCACAGGTGCCATTTTAACTGCATGGCGTCCCTGTCACAGCACTGGGGTTATTGGGGTCCACTCACAGATCACTGGCCTCACCAACACGTCTTAAAGCAGCAACAACCCAAACTTTCCTGATCTGTAGAGCACATGTTTACAAAGTGGAGATCGGTTTAAAAGTCGCTCTCCTACTGCCCCCCCCCCAAGCCTCATGTGAGCCTCAGTGAAGTCAGCAGACGAGGAGTTCAAGTCGTGGGCAGGTCGGACGCCCGAGGCCTCTCCACATTCTCAATGCTCTCTGGCTGAGTGTCCTCTAATTTGCCGTCTAAAAATACTTCCAGGGCTTTTTTTTTTGTGTTTTTTTGTTCCAATAATGGCAGCAATCGAGCCTACAGATGAACACGTCAGGCGCTGGAATGTGCGAGGCGGCGCTGAACCCCAGGCCGAGACCACGGGGGGCGCTTCACAAAACATGGAAAACAACAAGCCACTCCATGGGTGGTCTTCACAAGTCCCGGGGTTTTTATTACTGCAGGTCTATTGTGAGCAGTGCTTGATCTGACTGACCATCTTGGCTTCCCTCAAATTCCTTTTCTTTTTTTTTTTTTTTGCTGACCGCTTGATTCTTATCCTCTCTAAATTTATATTTGTCATTGGCTTCATGACCTCTGCCTAGTATGCAGTATATACAAGGTGAAAATAAAGGCGCTATATAAACCATATTGAGGCATGAAGGCATCAAACTTATGGCATAGTCCAGTCACAGTGGGGGGTCTTGGGGTCCTGGATGGTGTCACATGACCTCTTTCTCCCAATGACAAACTTTTTTAGTGAGTGGCATCACACACACACACACACACAGATACTTCAAATGAGCCTCAATGGTGAGTCAATGGAGTTTCTTAGCTCCCCCTAGTGGTGATTTACAGAATGGTTTCTCTGTTCTCACTTTGGATTTTCACTTAATTTGCATAGCTTCGCTCTCATATACGTCAGCTCGATTCAATAACACATTTTGAAACTTATCTTTTCAAACTGGCATACCAATTGTGAGTTTTGCACTGTAACTACCAGTTATCTTTGTTTGTTTGCTAATTATTGCTTTTTGATTTATCATTCTCTTGTTTTAATTTTACTAATGTTGTTTCATTTTATTGTAAGGTGACCTTGAGTGCTAAGATTATAAAACGGGATTTTCTAATGGCCAAATATAACCAAAACAATTGTTCATCCTTACCTATGAAATGTAATCTGGTTTGGAGCGTACAGCAGTTTGTACAATCCCAAGCAGCACATGCGTGAGGCATCTTTATCAGTTACTTTACTCCACAGCAGTGCCACTCGCAATATGGCGGCGATGTTGACGTACGATGCTGCTGGTCATGTGACGTCTAGTAATTCTATGTCTATGCTTAGCAGCATCACCAAGCACTCAGTACAATGAGGGGCTTTAAATGAGCCTCACCACCTCCCCCTAGTGGTGGCTCAGAGGAATCGCGTGGGTTTCTCTATTCTCACCTTTGTTTTTACGAGTTCTCATTTTACTTATTTTTTGTCTGTGCCCTCATCTGACTGCACAGCTTCGCACGAGATGCCACATCGCAGGTTCATGTGGAGTGTGAACGTTGTTGCCAGATGCTTTGAATGTGGGCAAACCTTCCAGGTCATGGAAAGTGTGTGCGTTTTTTGATTCAGTGCTTCCTTAATGTTTTAACTGTTAAAAATCACGTAATATTTGGGACAATTTGCACAAATTCCCGCCCCTTTTGGGGCCAAACTGACACACAGCATTCCAGGACAGGACCCTGGTGGCAGAGGGATAGACAGTCTGCTGACTGAATTTTTTGATGCCCCACCCCTTTAGCACAGTGTCATGCCCCCTTATCATGGTTCTCCTTCATAACACCATAACTCCTCTCCCCAGGTAGGCGTACCAGATTTTTATGGTTCCAATAATGGGATACAACTCATTCATCCACAGGGTGTGGCAGATGCAAATTAAATCAAAAAATACCCCATGGAATTTCATGTATATGGAATCGAAGACTGGATGGGTTTCGGGAGGCTTGTTCTCCCCATGTGTTTTGGCCAGCTGGGACAAACAGAGGTGCTTCAAATGAGCCTCAGTGGCGAGTCACTGGTGTTTCTCAGCTCCCCCTGGTGGTGACTCACGTTTCAATTCTCACATTTGTTTTGCCAGAGTCCACATTTTGCTTATTTTTTGCACTGTGTCCCCTCCTCTGACTGCATACTGTAACTTCATATGTGATGCCACAGGACAGGCTGCCATGGGTGTGAATGTAATTGCTAGCTGTACTGGATTTGGGCAAAACTGCCAGCTCATGGGAAGAACTGTGTGGCTTTTTCCATCCAATCGATGTTTAATGTTTTAAATGTCAGCCATGATACTATTGGTGAAATATTGGGCCCAATTTGCATAAAGCCCCGCCCCTTTTTGAGATATAATTCCAGAGAGCATTCCAGCAGAAGGGCAGTCTGCTGCCTCCCCCCCCCCCTTACTCTGCTCCACCCCTTGATGCACGGCTATGCCCCCCCCATACTGCCCCACCCCACTCCCCTCATAACTCCTCCCCAACACACATCAGTGGCTTCTGCTTCACAGCACTTAGCAGCATCACCAAGCACTCAGTACAAGCACTCACCAGCTCCCCCTAGTGGTGGCTCACAGGAATTGTGTGGGTTTCTCTATTCCCACCTTTGTTTTTCCAAGTCCTCATTTTACTTATTTTTCGACTGTACCCTCATCTGACTGCAGGGCTTCACACGAGATGCCACATGGCAGGTTCATGTAGAGTGTGAATGTCGTTGCCAGATGCTTTAAATATGTGGCAAACCTGCCAGGTCAAGGAAAGTGTGTGTGTGTTTTGTTAATTCAGTGCATGCTTAATGCTTTAAATGTTAAAAAACGACTTCATATTTGGGACAATTTTCATAACTCCTCGCCCCTTTTAGGGCCAAACTAACACACAGCATTCCAGGACAGGACCCTGATGGCTGAGGGATAGACAGTCTGCTGACTGCATTTTTTGATGCCCCATTGTGCCCTGCCCCTTTACCTCACTGCCACGCACCCAACCTACTCTCCCCATACTGCTCCGCCCATCATCACGTTACTCCGCCCAATCATCCTAACTCCTCCTCCCCTGTGGCTTCTGCTTCACAGCACACTTGCTTATTTGACCATCCACATGGCTGCCACTCCAGTTCTTGGCACACAGTGGGCAGCAGTGGCACATAACAGACTTTGGGGAGTGCCATACTTACAAAGATGAAGAAGTTGAAGATAAACATGAGGTACTTGATGCAGCTTAGACAGTCGCCCTCCATGGCTTCTCCTCGCTGTGCAGAGTCCAGCAGCGCCTGTGGAATACAAAAGAGACAGAGGCGGGCCGTTAATGGACTTGACTGTAAAGGGCAGTATGGCACCTGTATACAACATAGGCAGGAGAAGAAGGGTCCAGATCAGGGGTCCGCATTTTAAAAATAAAAAAAGGAGGAGATACAAAAGAGGAGAAACTAAAGAAACAGAAATAAAAGCTAAACGCTGCTTTTCCATTCCTGGGTCTGCGAGTGGAGGGAGCCCAGCCAAGCAGCATGCGGTACTCCGCAGACAGACAATAGAGTTGGTGACCCCAGTACGACTGCAAGGGGGTCCGGCGCCGTCTCTAACCTTAATTACAAGATGGGGACAACACAAGACTTTACCAGCATTTTCATGATGTAAGATGTTAAACCTGCAGCTTGATACTCAAACATATGGTGCCTTTCGAAAGGCAGCAATGCAAAATACAAAAAACTGCAAGATTTAACTAAGAAGAGGAAAAAAAAACTGAGAGGGTGGCATGATGGGGGTCCACTAATAAAGGGACAACAAAGCTGTGATGAGCAGACGGTGAAATCTTAGAAATAAAAAAGGGGAAAGCGGCTGACAGGCACGCACTTCACCCTGGGGCAGGTAGAGGGTGACGTGGGTCACCGGCTTATTCCGTTAAATTGCCCCGCGCTGCGCCTTCACCGCCCTCATCACTCCAGATAAGCCCATTAGGATGAGAAATAAGCAGGCCGAGCCCCCCCATGGAGCAGACCCGGATGGCCTAATCAAGTCGATAAATGGCAACGGTTTGGGTCATAAAAAGCAAACGCCATCCAGAGAGGCACTTTGTATAATTGCAGCCCATTAGGGGTCATTTACTTTAATGAAGGAGAGGCACACCGAATGCCAAGACCCTCTTTAATGGGGAGGGGGGGCACCACCTTACCATTAATTCTCCATCAAACAGTGGGCTTGTGATTCAGTTTTTGAATTTTATTCTGCTGACGATTGTGCTGAAAGTAATGGGCAGTTCCTAAGTGTGCAGTATAAGCGGAGAGTCTGAATAATACTTAATTATGAGCACAGGTAAGGTGGGACAGGGAGACAACTAACAGCTGAAAGGGGCTATATAAGGGGGATGTGACAGAAAGATATGAAAGGCTTATGAAGTCCACAGAAATGAATAGGACAGCTCAGCTATTAAGGAAACAAACAAGCGTGAAAGGCTCTATATAATATGAAAGATAGATAAATATAGACACTATATAACATAGATAGATAGATAGATAGATAGATAGATAGATAGATAGATAGATATGAAAGGCACTATATGATAGATAGATAGATAGATAGATAGATAGATAGATATGAAAGGCACTATATGATAGATAGATAGATAGATAGATAGATAGATAGATAGATAGATAGATATGAAAGGCACTATATAATAGATAGATAGATAGATAGATAGATAGATAGATAGATAGATAGAGACAATATATAACAGATAGATAGATCTGAAAGGCACTATATTGATAGATAGATAGATAGATAGATAGATAGATAGATAGAGACAATATATAACAGATAGATAGATATGAAAGGCACTATATAATAGATAGTAAACCACAAAGCATTTCATAGAGCACTCTTCCTTTATATAGAGCCTTTACACAATCAGAAAATGTTTTAAAGAGCAATTAACCTTTCTTATGCCACCAAGCATTTTGTAGAGCAATTAAGCTTTATGTAGCACCCTTAACTTTTAAACCCCACCATGTACCATTTTTAGAGCAATTGATATATAATTCCAGGGCACCTTTTTCTATAAAGCCCTACTACAGACCATATTACAGAGGAATCAGCCCCAATATAGCGACTTAACGTTTAAAGCTTTGCAGTTTTAAAGAGTATTCAAGTTTGATGTGGTGCTTTTTACCTATTAAACATCATCATAAAACAATGTATAGGGTGACAAATCTTTATGTAGCCCCCTTGCCTATACCACAGAGTATTTTGTAGCCCAATCTCTCTTCATTTGATATCTCCAGAGAGAACATTCCCTCATTCCCTCCCTCTGCCCCAGAGCACCTTACAGAATGAGCTTCCTTCCTGTAGTTCCTTTACTGATCAATCACAAAAACAAAATATTTTTACGCAGCAATCAGCCTTTCAACAGCACAGAACACCGATTCTCCATTTATATAGCACCTTTACATATAAAAATTCCATCACAAAGAATCTGATACTGCAATTAACTTTTATATAGCATCATGACCTATAAAATCCCACAACAGAGCTTTTCCTGGAGGGCATTCCTTTCTATAGTGCAGTTAGATTTGATCACAATACACTTTATAGAGCAATCAACCAGCTTTGCTGTCTATGGTGGGCTACCATACAGAATTTTATAGTGTTGTAGGTCTCTCTTTATATAGTGCCTACATGTATAACACTGCGCCACAGAGCATTTACAACACAGTCAACCTTCATATAGCACACTTATTTTTAAAGTTATACTACAGAGTGTGTTATAGTGCAACCAACCTTGATAGAACACATTTAGGTATCAAACATGAACACAAAACCCTTCTTAGAGCAATCAACCTTTTATGACTCAGCTGTCTATTGTGGACTACACTACAGCATTTCATTTCTCCTTATAGACACATATATACAGTACATACATACATTATATATATATATATATATACACACATACACACATATACACATATATATACACTCACCTAAAGGATTATTAGGACCACCATACTAATACAGTGTTTGACCCCCTTTCGCCTTAATTCTGCGTGGCATTGATTCAACAAGGTGCTGAAAGCATTCTTTAGAATTCTTTATGCAAACTTAAGAAGAACATGTTCATAATAAACAAAACTTTACACCCAATACCCCCGATCACACTGACTTAGCCACCTCCCCACCCCCATGTCATTTTTTGCTATATTGCCTTTGATTCTTGTAAGTCTAAGCATTATCCTCTGATGAAGACCCCTGGCAGGGGTTGAAAGTTATACGTGATACGTGATTCATTTTTCTCCCTTTGTGGATCTCCAGCTGCAAATATGCAAACCGTATCACAGACCTTCTCTTCCATTCATATATATATATATATATATATACATATATATATATATATATATATATGTAGGTGTGTGTGTGTATGCTACATGTACAGCACTGCACCACAAAGCCTTTTATATCACAGTCGACCTTTACATAGCACACTTAGTTATAAAACTGTGCAACAGAGCAATTTACAGGACAGATAACTTTTATATAGCGCCTTTATCAAACACTATTGCAGAACCTTTTTTTTTTTTTTTAAGAGTGCAGTCAAGCATTATGTAACCCCTTCACCTATCAAACGCTATCACAAAGCATTTTCTAGACCTTAACGTAAGACCCTTATTTACAGAACTGCACTACACAGTATTTTGCCATCAGCCTTTCTGTAGTGTCATCAACTATAAACCCCAACCACACCGCATTTTATTGAACATTCTCCCTTTTTAAATGTCGGGCGGAGTGGTGGCTCTGAGGCTAGGGGTCTCGGTTCGAATCCTGTAAACACCAAAAGTGACTCTACTCTATTGGGGCCTTCAGCAAGGCAGACCCCTTAACCTGCAATCCTGGGTGTGACGTTAACCTGCAAGCAGCTCCTCCAACTTGGGGGTTGGCACTCCAGCCAATGTAGAAAAAAAAACCTCCTCATAGTGTTCCAGTGTGGTGCTGAGGTGGCACCCACTACACTTGGGTCCCAATCCAGGTGGAATGTCATATACTCAGCGCCTGCTCCCATTTTATAGTGCCTTTACCTAACAAACACAATGTATTACAGAGCTGTATCTCTTTATATAGCGCCTTTCCTACTGACCACTGTAATAATCATACTAAGGCTGCTTTTGTATTAGACTGAATCCATCATACAGCACCACAAAACTGTTTTTCTTTTTATAGCGCCTTTCCTCCATAACAGACAGCTCTGTCACACTCCTAGTGGACCCTTTGATACCGTCTGGCCCCCCCTTATTCAGCTCCTTCCCTATCAGCCACCCTGACAGAGGATTTTGTAAAGAAATCACCTTTTATACTGCATCTATCCCAGCAACTGCTGCCATACTGGACTTGCGGTGCAATCCGAGATCAGATGACCCCAGACGTCTAGTAACCTCCATCTTATAGCACCTTTCTTGCAGAAGTTTGCACAGCGCCCAAGCTTCAAAGTCAAAGTGTACTTTATTGTCATCTCAATCATATACAGGTATACAGATAGACGAAACTGCGAAGCTCAGGGTCCACAGAGTAACAACATGACGTGCAAATAAAAAATGAAAAATAGAATTAAAATTTAAAGTTAAAACACAAACAAGACAAGACATTGTGCAAAGACAAGACAAAGAAGTAGCACCAAATATTGACATGTAGTTAACAATATGAACATTGATGCAATGTATGGTATTTCCAATGTACTGTAGATACATAAATATAGACAACAGATATGTAATATAATAAATAAATTATACGCTCGTAGATATAGATAATACAGAAATGATCAGTGTATGATGAGAGTTGTTTAAGACGTATAAACAATGACAGGTCTGAATGTTTCACAGCAGAAGGATATCAAGAGGGTCCAAATACTTAAAGTTCAGTATGAGATCTTCAGTTCTTTTCTACCTGCACACTCGTCTTTGCAGGAAACTGGCTGCCATGTATAAAAGTTCTGTTTTTCGAGGTGGTTGAGGCCGTGTGGAAGATCCCAGGGGGCAGCCTGGTGTTAAGGAGTCTGACAGATTGGCATTAAAAACTCTCCTGCAGCCTGGCAGAACTGGCTCTGATGCTGCAGTATCTTCTCTTGGATGGCAGAAGTGTGAAAAGTCCATGTGAGGGGTCCTGCACAGGCCTTGCGGACACTGCGTTTGTAAAATATGTCCTGTACTGCACTTTTCCTAACAAGCCTCACCCTTGTAATTTTTTTAAGAGAAATATGGCACTCTATATAGCGCCTTTACCATTAAGCTCATTTTAGTAGACGGCGGCTGGCAGAAGAGAGGACAATTGACAACAGGCCATGCTGTGGAAGTGAACAGCAGGCACTGAATTTTAATAGTAATTTTCTCAAACTAAATAAAGAGAAAACTGAAATTTTAGTAATTGGCAATAATGGATACAATGAGGTTATCAGAAATAAACTTGATGCATTAGGATTAAAAGTTAAGACGGAAGTAACTGTTGACTGTAATCTGAATTTTAAATCGCATATTCATCAGACCACTAGGACAGCATTTTTTCACTTAAGAAACATAAGTAAAGTTAGACCTCTTATATCATTGAAAGATGCTGAGAAATTAATTCACGCTTTTGTTTTCAGTCGACTAGATTACTGTAACGCACTCCTCTCAGGACCACCAAAAAAAGACAAAAATCAGTGACAATGAGTGCAGAATGGAGCTGCTAGAATCCTAACTAGGAAAAGAAAATCCGAACACATTTCTCCAGTTTTGATGTCACTACACTGGTTACCTGTGTCATTCAGGATTGACTTTAAAATACTGCTTATGGTTTATAAAGCCATAATCTCGCTCCATCTTATATATCGGAATGTCTGACACGTTATATTCCAAATCGTAACCTTAGATCTTCAAATGAGTGTCTCCTTAGAATTCGAAAAGCTAAACTTAAAAGAAGTGGTGAGGCGGGCAGGCGGCCTTCTGCTGTTATGCACCTAAAATCTGGACTAGCCTGCCAATAGGAATTCGCCAGGCTGATACAGTAGAGCACTTTAAAACACTGCTGAAAACACATTACTTTAACATGGCCTTCTCATAACTTCACTTTAACTTAATCCTGATACTCTGTATGTTCAATTCTTCATAATAACTATTCATGGTGGCTCTAAAATCCGTACTGACCCCAACTCTCTTCTGTTTCTTTTTCCGGTTTCTTTGTGGTGGCGGCCTGTGCCACCACCACCTACTCAAAGCATCATGATGCTCCAACAATGATGGACTGAAAGCTAGAAGTCTACGTGACCATCATCATCAGGTCCTTCCATGTGAACCCTAAATACAAAGAGGACTGTTTGACTTATGTTAGGTAGATTGCCCAGAGGGGACTGGGTGGTCTTGTGGTCTGGAACCCCTACAGATTTTATTTTTTTTCTCCAGCCTCTGGAGTTTTTTTCTGTCCACCCTGGCCATCGGACCTTACTTATTCTATGTTAATTAATGTTGACTTATGTTTATTTTTTATTGTTTCTTCTATTTTTCTATTCATTTTGTAAAGCACTTTGAGCTACATTTTTTTGTATGAAAATGTGCTATATAAATAAATGTTGATTGATTGATTGACTGAAGCCTGGCAATGTTCAGTCCGGTCACACGAGGGCAGCACTGAGTTTCTATCACTGCCCACCCCAAGACAAAAACCCAGCAGGCAGGCACTTTGGTTTCTGCGCCGCGGAACTGTAATCTGCAACCCATTACAGAGGACCCTAATGGTGGCCATGGAAACCAACAAACACCAAGCCCGGCGGCTTCGTCTGCTGACGACGGGAGGAGCTGCCAGGAAAAACAGAAGCGCCGACTCCGTCCAAAGTCACACATGTGCTTACGCTTAACATTAACAGAAAGAGAAAGGAACAAGCCGGCCGCGCACGAGGAGTTGATGTTAGCATTGCAATAAAACACAGAAGAACAAGTCAGACGTCAGGAGGCTTCAGGGCAGCGACTTGTTAACGACGTGCCGCCTCGCCGCGTGCTGCAGAGGAGCGCTGGATGGACAAGCCTGGAAAAAATTACAGAAATATAAAAAACAAAAAAGTAGGAGGGCAAGAGCTAAAACAATGGAGGAGGAGGAGAAGTGTGCAGCATGAAGGAGATTTATTTAAAATAGCGCCTTTCCCAATCAATCGCTCACTCTACATTTTACCAGACATGGCACTTTATAGAGTCCATCCATGAAACTTAAGCAATGGACACTCACAAAACACCCTCTGCAATCAATCTTTAATTTTATATAGCGCCTTTCCCAATCAATTTGACTCACTCTTCATGTTATCAGTCAGCGCAATGACAGAGGCCTTCAGAAACAGCGATGAAGCAGTCATGGCAGGCAGGAATACATCCTTTGAGCATTGCAGCAGTACAAGAGGAGTCAAGGAGGAGGTGAAGTGCATCGGGGAATTAAAAGATACAGACAGTGAAATAGCAGACGCTCTGAACTCGGAGGTCTTCACAGGTGAGGAAGTGGATAACCTCCAGCAGTAACAGGGACTACTAAGGAGGGACTGAGGGATTTGGAAATTGTAGAGAGAGAAGAGCTGCTCAGATTAAATAAGATGAAATCAAACAAATCACCAGGACTAGATAATATCGACCCTCGAGTTTTTAAGGAGACTAGCGAGTGCAGATAGAAACCCTCAACGCATATTTATAGGAAGTCACAGCGGACTCGAGAGATTCTGAAGGACTGGAAAATGGCAAAAAACAATCTCATTATATAAAAAGGGTGACTGGGTGGATCCAAGCAACTATTGGCCAGTAAGCTTAACATGAGATAGAGGTTAGGATCGCGCACTGATACGGTGCATTGCCGCATCCACTACAAGACAAACCAACGTGCATCACAGGAAAATTAATGGAAGGAATTATTAAGGAGAAGATTGAGCAACACGTGGAAAGGACAGGAGTTATGAGGAACAGTCAGCGTGGGGTCAGAAGAGGGAGGTCGTGTTTTACTAACAGGCTGGAATTCTATGAGGAGGCAACAAAAGGATCTGATCAGAGTGGAGCAGATGAGATTATTGATGTGGACTTTCAGAAAGCATTTGACAAGGTGCCACATGAGAGGGTGGGCATCAAACTACAAGAAGGAGGAGTTCAGGGTGATGTGTTTAGATGGGTGCAGAATTGGCTCAGACACAGGAAGCAGAGGGTGATGGTGTGAGGAACCTCATCAGAATTGGGTGATGTTAAGAGTGGTGACCAGCAGGGGGCGCTTCTAGGGGCCACTGCTATTTTTAATATCTATAAATGATTTAGATAGGAATATAAGTAACAAGCTGGTGAAGTTTGCAGATGATACCAAGACAGGTGGATTAGCAGATAATTTGGAATCCGTTATATCATTACAGAAGGACTTGGATAGCAGACAGGCTTTGGCAGATTTGTGGACGATGAAATTTAATGTCAGTAAATGTAAAGAATTACACATAGGAAGTAAAAATGAGAGGTTTGAATACACAATGGGCGGTCGGAAAATCGAGAGTATCTTATATATAAATGTCTACGCATGGAAGTGTGTGTCTGTCTGTCCCAGAAGTGTGAGGCTACAGCATGAAGTTCAAAGAAAGTGACTCTGTCACCAAAGTGAAACCGCCAAGAAAACGGACACTTGCTTAGCTGCTAATTGACAAGCGAGGCGAGCACATCGGGGAAACGAAACCAAAGAGAACCTCGCTTAGCTGCTAATTCACAACCGATGTGATTGACTGATTGAAGTGCCAGAATCCATGGTTTCTAGAAGCCCAGGCTTTTTACAGCACAGGCTTACACAGCTAGTACTTTATGAGAAGGATTTAGGAGTCGTAGTGGACTCTAAGCTATCGACTTCCAGACAGTGTGCAGAAGCCATTAAGAAGGCTAACATTATGTCAGGCTATATAGCGCCTTGATGTGTGGAGAACAAGTCACAGGAGGTTCTGCTCAGGCTTTATAACACACTGGCGAGGCCTCATCTGGAGTCCTGGGTGCAGTTTTGGTCTCCATAAAGACATAGCAGCACAAGAAAAGGTCCAGAGAAGAGCGACCAGGCTGATTCTGGGGATACAGGGGATGAGTTTTGAGGATGGATGGATGGATGGAGTTGAGACTTTTAACCATTGAATGTCAGTAAATGTAAAGTATTACACATAGGAAGTAAAAATGTGAGGTTTGAATACACAATGGGAGGTCTGAAAATCAAGAGTCAGCCTTATGAGAAGGATTTAGGAGTCATAGTAAACTCAACAGCATCAAAAGGTTGATGTTGCCAATACACCTTATAACAGAGAAACTCAAAGACCTTTAAATTCATGGCGGATGGCAGCTGGTACCACCAAACCAAACAACGTTCATCTGCAGATGCCACCGCACAACATATCAGCCTGCATTTCCATACATCATGGCAGCTAACAGTGGTGCTTCTACAAATCATACAGGATGACAGCAGGCGACTGGTGCCACCACTCACCACAGTATGTAGCAGCTGGCATTGCTGTACACCATCTTAATTCCACATGGTAATCACCACCATGCCTGGAAGCTTTATAGCTAGAAAATGTCACACATCATGGTAGATGTTTCCAATACACCCTATGACAGACAACGTCAAGGACCATCTAAATCCATGGTGGATGGTAGCTGGTGCCACCAAACACGATGACGTCTATCTGAAGATGCCACCACACATCATATAAGCTAGTGTTTCCATTATATCATTGCTACTAACAGTTGGTACTTCCACTAATCTTATAGTTTGACAGCAGTCTATCGGTGCCACCACTCACCACAGTAGATAACAGCTGGCAGTGCTGAACAGTGTCTTCATTCCAGCTGGCAAACACCACCAGAGCAGGCAGCTTTACAAATAGCAAATGACACTGCCACACATTATGGCAGATGTTACCAATACACCCTGTGACAGATAAACTCAAGGATTACACTAAATCCATGGCAGATGGTAGCTGGGGCCACCAAACACTATGACATCCATCTACAGATGCCACCATACATCATATCAGCCAGAGTTTCCACACATCATGGCTGTTAACAGCAGGGGCTTCCACAAATCTTACAGGTTGGCAGCAGTCCATTGGTACAACCATTCACCACAGTAGGTAGCAGCTGGCATTGGTGAACACCAGCTTAATTCCAGCTGCCAAATACCACCATACCAGGCAGCTTTACAGATAACACATGATACTGACACGTATCATGGTAGACGTTGCCAATACACCTTATTATAGAGAAACTCAAAGACCTTTAAATTCATGGCGGATGGCAGCTGGTACCACCAAACCAAACAACATTCATCTGCAGATGCCACCGCACGCCATATCAGCCTGCGTTTCCGCACATTATGGCTGCTAGCAGCTGATGCTTCTGCAAATTATACAGGATGACAGCAGGCAACTGGTGCCACCACTCACCACAGTAGGTAGCAGCTGGCATTGCTGAACACCATCTTAATTCCAACTGGCAAACACCGCCATACCAGCAAATGACATGGACACATAGAGAATCTCAAAGACCTTTTAATCCATGGCGGATAGCAGCTGGTGCCACCAAACTCTACAACGTCCATCTGCAGATGCCACTGCACATCACATCAGCCGGAGTTTCAGCACATCATGGCACCTGAAAGCCGATGCTAACTAATACATTGAGATTCTAATGGGCGGGGCCCCAAGTTATGATGCGTTCACTCGCATAATAATGAAGCGATAGAAATGAAATACGCACAGTGCATACCTTGATAGATGTGTAAACGAGCCAATCACATTCGGTGTTGCAATTCATCGACACGTCGCTCATTATTGCCAAAGGGGTATCCGCAGGCATTGTAGGGGGTGTTGGCAGCAGTTTTCCTGTTCAGTGTTTTCGTTGTCATTGTCCCTGCTCTTGTACTTTTTTTCTTTCAGTGCTCCCCAAATGAAGAAGTCCAGAGGTGACAGGTGCGGGGGACGAGGTGGCCATAGTCCCTTTGAAATGACCCAATTCAGTTTGTGCCATGCTGCGAGCTGACGTGTGACGGGTTGTCTCATCTTGCTGGATGTCACCTTCTCTGATGTCACGGTCATCCAGTTAACTCACAAATAAGTCAAAAGGAGTGCTATATCTCACTTGTTCATACGTTGGATTGCTTCATTATTAAGACAGCAGTACATCATAACTCGAGGCGCTGCCCATTAGCATCACCCTGTGGTACAGCATAGCGGGTAGCAAGTCGGACCAAAACGCATCATTAGCAGTTACCAGCTGGGTGCCACCAAATATCATGGCACCATTTGAGAGAACATCACATGGCAGTTAACTGGCATTACGTCAATCAGATATCTGATGATGCCACCAGATGCCCATAACACACCAGGCTGGCACAATGAAATGGCATTGCAATTAACTAAAAGACACTTAGTTACACAAAGCACCTCGACAAATAAAGTCTGCCTGGCAGGCTGCAAGAGAGCGAGACCTGAAATGTGAACTCGTTAAATTAAAATAAACCAAATAATGAGGATGATGAAGCCGCTCCTCTTGCCCAGGCTCTCGACCACACAGAGTCCCAGGTGCCACTTTCCATTCTTCTCTTTGCTTGTCTTAATCTCCACAATGAATGTCTGGTCACATAGTCTGCTATGATTTTTGAGGCAGGAGGTGATTTAAAGCAAAAGAATATCAAAGGCAAATGAATTAACAGGAAATTGATGTTACGGTTAAGTTACATGATGAGTTTGCTCCATGTTTGTCACATTTTCACAATCCATCGTTTTCAATTTGCAGAATCCAGAACAGGAGTGTACTGTATGTGGTGTTCACCATTATTAACAACATCTTTCTATATAACGAATGGCATAGACAGCCCACACGGCCAACCCAAGGGAAAAAAGGGGGGTTCCAGGACCTCCACAGGAATTATCACCCTACCCCACCCTACAAAGACCAGTTTGGCTTAATAGGCCACTGGCCGGAACTCCAAATGAAAATCTGTCAATAAACAGCAGAAATGCTGCGTCTGAATTCCATCCTTATGCACCCAAACAGCGTGCTGTGCTCATTGACAGGTACTGAAAAGTGAAACTAAAGAACCAAACAAATCAATGCCACATCAATTTCATGCCCTTCCAGTGCCCGGGCACCTCAATTCCTGGAACTTTCCTAAAACACTGAAGTTTCTCGTTAAAAAGAGCCTGGAAAGCAAACCGGTTTGAACCAGCAGAGTTCAAACGGAAGTCCTGCTTCACTCCATATATTTAAAAAATTCTTAGGTTACCAAAAAATGTGCTTTACATTAAGCCTAAGAGTAACTCTTCGCACTACACTCTGATATAGCGCCTTTCAAAGGTAAACATCTACCAAGGTGGAACTCGGACATCCTGGTAGGAAGCTAAAGACCTCACAGCTTCTTCCTGCAGAGGCCTCTGGACACCAAGCATCTGCTCACCTAATTTGCATTTGATTTTTTGAAAAATTAATCACATTTTAAACAATGAATTATTCATGACTTAATTATGTTCTAGGCCCAGCACCTGTAATTATTTTTTTCTAGGACAAAGTTTTGTTTTTCATGCCTTCATTTTATGTTTTTCATTCAACAGGATATTAAAGGCCTTGTGCCTCTTTAAAATTAAGACAGCGCCATCTAGTGGGCTCAACTAGTAACTGTCAAGTGAAAATCCCACCGCTGGCTCATTTAGAAAAAAAAAACTCTTAGTGTGACCCTTGAGGGGTCCGTTTGTACACCTGTGGTAAAAGTGATATGAGGTAAGGCACTCTATAAATGACACCACTGAAAAACATACTTATATTTAATATTTGCACTTCTTTTGCTGCACTGAATTAAAAAGTCTGATGATGCTACAACATCACCATTTTAATTTATGGCACCCCCTAAACCCACCCTGGCTTACTGCGAAATATGAAAGGCACTATATAATAGATAGATCTTTTATACAAGCCCAGATGGGCTCCAAGTGCTTCCCGACACTCCCCTGTGTGGTGGAAGTGCCGGCTCTGCACCCAGAAGCCCTCCGGGTGTCACCAGTCTTCTTCCCCCCAGCAGATAGATAGATAGATAGATAGATAGATAGATAGATAGATAGATAGATAGATAGATAGATAGATAGATAGATAGATAGATAGATAGATAAAGTGGTGTGAAAAACTATTTGCCCCCTTCCTGATTTCTTATTCTTTTGCATGTTTGTCACACAAAATGTTTCTGATCATCAAACACATTTAACCATTAGTCAAATATAACACAAGTAAACACAAAATGCAGTTTTTAAATGATGGTTTTTATTATTTAGGGAGAAAAAAAAATCCAAACCTACATGGCCCTGTGTGAAAAAGTAATTGCCCCCTGAACCTAATAACTGGTTGGGCCACCCTTAGCAGCAATAACTGCAATCAAGCGCCATGGATAACTTGCAATGAGTCTTTTACAGGCTCTGGAGGAATTTTGGCCCACTCATCTTTCCAGAATTGTTGTAATTCAGCTTTATTTGAGGGTTTTCTGGCATGAACCGCCTTTTTAAAGGTCATGCCATAGCATCTCAATTGGATTCAGGTCAGGACTTTGACTAGGCCACTCCAAAGTCTTCATTTTGTTTTTCTTCAGCCATTCAGAGGTGGATTTGCTGCTGTGTTTTGGGTCATTGTCCTGTTGCAGCACCCAAGATCGCTTCAGCTTGAGTTGACGAACAGATGGCGGACATTCTCCTTCAGGATTTTTGGTAGACAGTAGAATTCATGGTTCCATCTATCACAGCAAGCCTTCCAGGTCCTGAAGCAGCAAAACAACCCCAGACCATCACACTACCACCACCATATTTTACTGTTGGTATGATGTTTTTTCTGAAATGCTGTGTTCCTTTTACGCCAGATGTAACGGACATTTGCCTTCCAAAAAGTTCAACTTTTGTCTCATCAGTCCACAAGGTATTTTCCCAAAAGTCTTGGCAATCATTGAGATGTTTCTTAGCAAAATTGAGACGAGCCCTAATGTTCTTTTGCTTAACAGTGGTTTGCGTCTTGGAAATCTGCCATGCAGGCCGTTTTTGCCCAGTCTCTTTCTTATGGTGGAGTCGTGAACACTGACCTTAATTGAGGCAAGTGAGGCCTGCAGTTCTTTAGACGTTGTCCTGGGGTCTTTTGTGACCTCTCGGATGAGTCGTCTTTGAGCTCTTGGGGTAATTTTGGTCGGCCGGCCACTCCTGGGAAGGTTCACCACTGTTCCATGTTTTTGCCATTTGTGGATAATGGCTCTCACTGTGTTTCGCTGGAGTCCCAAAGCTTTAGAAATGGCTTTATAACCTTTACCAGACTGATAGATCTCAATTACTTCTGTTCTCATTTGTTCCTGAATTTCTTTGGATCTTGGCATGATGTCTAGCTTTTGAGGTGCTTTTGGTCTACTTCTCTGTGTCAGGCAGCTCCTATTGAAGTGATTTCTTGGTTGAAACAGGTGTGGCAGTTAGATAGATAGATAGATAGATAGATAGATAGATAGATAGATAGATAGATAGATAGATAGATAGATAGATAGATAGATAGATAGATAGATAGATAGATAGATAGATAGATGTGAAAAGCATTATATACTTTGTAGACAGATACTGATATAAAGACACTACATACATCTAAATATGAAAGCATTAGACTGACAGTGAAATCCTACCGCTGACACTCTCACTCTCTATTTCTTAAGCTCTCTGCTTATGCACAGGTGTTACAAGTCAGGCACTATAGGTAAGGCACTATATAAATCACAGCACTAAAGGCACGCTCATACTTTTCATTTGCACCCTTATGTTGTATTAAACTTAAATCATTGATTTCCTGGTGATGTTAACCATCCACCTCTTAACTCTGACAGACTTTTTGCTCTTACTAGAGAGTTTGCTACTGACCGCTGCAAGTCTAATTCGTGTTATATAGCGCCTTTCACGGTCACAAGCCATTTTACAAAGCCAACAAGCTCACAGTGCATTACAAGTAACAAGGGCCGATGGTGAAAAATAAATGCAGTGGACCTGCAGGAATGGGTGAGAGCCGCATGCCATCTGCCGCGTGTCTTTCACATTGCTGGGTGCCACCTTCATGCCGTCTTCCAACGTGAAACAAGTTGCACACTCATCTGCAAATGAAGTGACACCCCAAGGCGCCGCGTCAGGAGCTTCACGTGAAAATTGGATCAGACGACGGTGGAGCAGCTGCTGCCTTCAGACTCGGCCGACTCGCTTGGCATTCTCCTGTCTTAACTAAAGAGCCCAAATTCTGAATGCCAAGGCTTCTGCACTTCATTGTGTGAGTGCCGGCTGTTTTCTTTGATACCCGTGCCTGGAGAAAAGAAGTGAATGCTTTAACTTGGTGTGCCATTCCTCCTTATTGTGTACTCTGCATCACGATCAATGTCCTTCTGCAAAGCTCCCCGTTTGAACTTTTTATGAATTAAGGACTTGGATGAACATTCACGAGCATCGAGATTCTCTGTTCAGATGCCACCTCATGTTCATGGAAGATTCCACCAGGCAGTCCGGCATCTCCCCCAAAGTCCTGACACTGTGCTACATGCTGGCGCCCCCTTGTGGCTACTGCTTTTAGGACAGGCGCCTCCTCCCAGTAACCCAAATGAGAGAGCAGTTCAAGAAGACACCTGCCTGACTGTACAATGGGACACCCAACAAAGTGTCGATGGATCTGCAGAGGAATGTTTGTCATTTGCTATATAGCGCCTTTCATGCTGAGCACCATCCTAAAATACCTGACCAACATGTATATCAATAAAGTATACAGCAACTGTGAAAATGCTTTACAAAAGAGCCACTCTAGCGATGGTTTATAAAGTGACTGAGGTCTCAATGCCCCTTAGAGAACACCTGCTCCGTCACTGGCTTATATAGCGCCTTTTTTAGCTTTGCTCCGCCTCATAGCATCTCACTAAACTACCACCACTGTAGGGTCAAACAGCCCCTCCAAAACACGTCCATCAACATCAGAGCAATCGGAATGTGGTTTAGGAATTGTCTGCTTTATATAGAGCCTGGCACAGTGATGTCTGGCAAAATAAAGCTTAGCGAATCAGCTGGTGGTCTGCAGCACCTTCACAATGAAGTTTTTTCCCCCAGAACTGTAACAGTCAGGCTTTGAGCTCGAAAGCAAACACTACGACTAAGCGTTTCACCAATTTCTGGCTAATATGGCGCCTTGCAAAGACGGTCAGAGCATTAGCTGGGGAAAAAGTATGGAGTTTATAAAAGTGCAGAACGTCAACAGGGAGAGTGTCACCAAAAAAAAATGAATGAGCCCACATTAGAAACAAGTGATGAAAACAACTGAACCAAATCAATGCTGACTGAAAAGGCGCTATATACAATAGATAATGAGAGGCACCAGAAATATAAAGAGACATTCAAAAGGCTCTATATAATAGAGGAGAGGTGAAAGGCACTATATAACTTGGCAAGACAGACAGATTGATGGATAAAACAACATTTATGAATACAGTACAGCACATTGCAGCTCAGTGACAGATGCTATACTTAATAAGCTGATACATAACAAAGGCACCATTTTATAGACATGGATAGACAATGAATGGCATTTAATATATATATATATATATATATATATATATATATATATATATATATATATATATATATATGATTTATAATCTGTGCATATATATCCATCCATCCATCCATCCATTTTCCAACCTGCTGAATCCAAACACAGGGTCATGGGGGTCTGCTGGAGTCAATCCCAGCCAACACAGGGCACAAGGCAGGAACCAATTCCAGGCAGGGTGCCAATCCACTGCAGGACACACACAAACACACCAAGCACACACTAGGGCCAATTTAGAATTGCCAGTCCACCTAATCTGCATGTCTTCGGACTGTGGGAGGAAACCAGAGCACCCGGAGGAAACCCACGCAGACACGGGGAGAACATGCAAACTCCACACAGGGAGGACCCGGGAAGCGAACCCGGGTCTCCTTACTGGGAGGCAGCAGCGCTACCACTGTGCCACCATGCATATATACATATATATATATACTGCTCAAAAGAATTAAAGGAACACTTTTTAATGAGAGTATAGCATAAGGTCAATGAAACTTCTGGGATATTAATCTGGTCAGTTAAGTAGCAGAGGGGGTTGTTAATCAGTTTCAGCTGCTGTGGTGTTAATAAAATTACCAACAGATGCACTAGAGGGGCAACAATGAGATGACCCCCAAAACAGGAATGGTTTAACAGGTGGAGGCCACTGACATTTTTCCCTCCTCATCGTTTCTGACTGTTTCTTCACTAATTTTGCATTTGGCTACAGTCAGTGTCACTACTGGTAGCATGAGGCGATACCTGGACCCTACAGAGGTTGCACAGGTAGTCCAACTTCTCCAGGATGGCACATCAATACGTGTCATTGCCAGAAGGTTTGCTGTGTCTCCCTTCACAGTCTCAAGGGCATGGAGGAGATTATAGGAGACAAGCAGTTACTCTAGGAGAGCTGGAGAGGGCCATAGAAGGTCCATAACCCATCAGCAGGACCAGTATCTGCTCCTTTGGGCAAGGAGGAACAGGATGAGCACTGCCAGAGCCCTACAAAATGACCTCCAGCAGGCCACTGGTGTGAATGTCTCTGACCAAACAACCAGAAAGACTTCATGAGGGTGACCCAAGGGCCCCATGTCCTCTAATGGGCCCTGAGCTCACTGCCCAGCAGCATGCAGCTCGATTGGCATTCGCCATAGAATACCAGAATTGGCAGATGCACCACTGGTGCCCTGTGCTTTTACAGATGAGAGCAGGTTCACCCTGAGCACGTGACAGAAGTGAAAGGGTCTGGAGAAGCCATGGAGAACATTATGCTGCCTGTAACATCATTCAGCATGAGCAGTTTGGTGGGGGTTACTGATTGTCTGGGGAGGCATATCCATGGAGGGTCACACAGACCGCTACAGGCTTGACAAAGGCACCTTGGCTGCCATTAGGTATCAGGATGAAATCCTTGGACCCATTGTCAGACCCTACGCTGGTACAGTGGCTCCTGGTGCACGACAATTCCTGGCCTCATGTGGTGAGAGTATGCAGGCAGTTCCTGGAGGATGAAGGAATTGATACCATTGACTGGCCACCACACTTTCCTGACCTAAATCCAGTAGAACACCTCTGGGACATTATGTTTTGGTCCATCCAATGCCACCAGGTTGCACCTCAGACTGTCCAGGAGCTCAGTGATGCCCTGGTCCAGATCTGGGAGGAGATCCCCACAACACCATCTGTCATCTCATTAGAAGCATGCACCGATGTTGTCAGGCATGTATACAAGAACACAGGGGCCATACAAAGTGCTGCATAATTTGGAGTTGCGGCAATTAAATTTGGGCAAAATGGACTAGCCTGCCAGATAATTTTTTCATTCTTATTTTTGGGGCGCCTTTGAATTCAGGGCTCTGTAGGTTGATCATTTTCATTTCCATCAAACGATGTGGCATCCTTTCGCTCCTAACACATTACCCAGTCTATATCAGTATAGATATCCAGGAGGATTTCTTTTTCCCATTGAGATCTGATGTGTTTTCAAAGTGTTCCTTTAATTTTTTGAGCAGTTTATATATATATATATATATATAATATACATACATATGTATATATCTATATATATCTATATCTACTGTATATATACTAGATAGATAGATAGTGTGAGATATGGCGGGCAGTTTATCCTGGCCAATACCCCCATGTCACTAGATGGAGTCCTCCCTGCAACATGGAGGGACCCTGAATTCCAGCAGGGCAACATGGACAATGGAGTTTGGCTTCACAACCCTGCTAGATACTGTGGGGGCCGCCAGGGGACGCTGCAGGGAGGCAAGAGTGTTATTATAGCCCGGAAGTACTCCCTAATCACGGGGACAGAAGGAATGAAGTATATCCGGGCTGAAGAAAAGAAAAAGTTTTCATCTGACTGGGAAGTGCTATGAAATCACATGGACTGAGGGACACAAGCACTTCCAGGTCGAGGAATATAAAAGGACTATGGGAAACCCCAGCAGACCGAACCCGAATTGGGAGGGTGTGTGACAGAACTGCTGGATGGAGAGGAGGATTTATTGTTATTATTGTGATTATTGATTTATTATTGTGTATCATGGAGGTGCTTTGTGCACATTATGGCGTCTGGACGTGTTGTCTGCAGGTTCAGGGGTCAACAGCGACCCCTGCTGTCACAATAGATAGATAGATAGACAGACAGATAGATAGATAGATGGCAGCACGGTGGCACAGTGGTAGCACTGCTGCCTCTCAGTTAGGAGACCCGGGTTCGCTTCCTGGGTCCTCCCAGCGTGGAGTTTGCATGTTCTCCCTGTGTCTGCGTGGGTTTCCTCCCACAGTCCATAGACATGAAATTAGGTGCATTGGTGATCCTAAATTGTCCCTGGCATGTTTTTGGTGTGTGGGTGTGTGTGTGTGCTCTGCCCGGGGTTTGTTTCCTGCCTTGCGCCCTGTGTTGGCTGGGATTGGCTCCAGCAGACCCCCATGAACCTAGTATTGGATAATGGATAGATAGATAGATAGATAGATAGATAGATAGATTATATAAAATAATCTAGTGTGAAAGATGCTATTTGAAGCAATAGATACTGTATAGATATATAAAAGACGCTATATAACATGGATAAACAGACAGGTATATCTGAAAGGCACTTTATAAAACAGACACTTTATTAATCCAAAGGGATATTTTCCCAAAATAAGGGGCTCACTGCCCACCCCATTTGGTCAGGGGTCTTTGTGTGTTTCCCGACTCAGACCTATGGTGGGTGCAGCACTATGTCAGAGAGAACGTTCCCAGTCTATATAAAAGCCATAATGTCCTGCTCTAGTGTTTTTTAGTATGTACTCGGTCACTGGTGTATATAGCGCCTGGCACACTGAGCCCTATCAAATAAGCAAGCGTCTTCATTTTTATCTTTCCTAACTCTGATGCCCTCCTTGCCTTCATTACTCCACTGAACATAATCTTCCTTTAGAAGACAGACGTGAGGATGAATGAGTGGCTGGATGAGCACTGACCCAAAAGTCTCCTTTGCCCTTTTGTGTTTATAGCGCCTTTTCACCATACAACATTATAATGAAGATGACTGAAACTTTCAAAGAGCAGGGGAGGGGTGCAGTGGTCAGTGCAGCTGCCTAATGTCTCCAGCACTGGTCACTTCAGTGGTCTCCCTGTGTCTGTGCCTCCTCAAGCCCCTGGGTGATTAGCTGGGCATTTCAGGCAGGCGGGCAGACAGCACTGGGCACGAGGCTCCCTTGTGAGGTACTGTGGGCACTGACAGCCTGCTTACATCCCTAATTCAAGTTCAGCTTGATGTCTTTTGCAGTCCTGCCAGGCTCATTCATCTCCTCCCCACATGACTCAGTGGGATGGCAGGGCAACAAGCTGGCAAAGAGGCAGCCATCCAATGCCCGAGGGTCTGGATGCCAGTGGAGCTGGAAGTCATTAGAGTTGAGACCCCTGGGAAGCAATTAGAAGAGAGAAATTAACAGAAAATGTCTGACGTGTGGCAGCTTGCTGGGAATCATCATCTGCCATCAGGGTTTGCCAACAAGTCTCGGCAGCAGGTGGGTGACAGCCAGCCATCCCCCTGCCCTTTGGCATCACAGCACCAGATCCTTCCCCCCCACTGCCCCCCCCAACACTGTCACAGCTGCAGTCTCTCAGCACACAAAAGATGGAGACGAGCTGCCTTTACATAGTTAAAAAAATCAAAGGGCTCCACAAATCTGTACTGTGGGCACTGCCAGGGGGCACAGCTGGCATCACTCCCAGGTGTTAACACAATACAACAGAACATTCAAGGCTTACACTAAGTGGTCCCAGCGCCCCTCAAATCAGGCCACTTAATGCATTTTAATAGGAGCCAAATCTCCAGGACTGGGCACTCTGGAGGACTCGCCATGGGGAGAGCAACTGGGCATTTGTGCTTTTGGAGGCTTCATGCTTTTGTTCAGTGCCATCTTTATTAAGAGCCATTCAGACTGAACAATGCTTTGAAGTTCTGCATGAGGGCAGCTCTACTGGCCGGAGTACAAACATGCAATAAAGTCAAGCTTCATTTCATATAGCGCCTTTCACGTAGAGCAGCACTTCAGGTGACATTTAATAGAAGAACTGAAACATGACTTCAAAAAAGGGGCTTTGTATATCGAAAAAGATAGCATGTGAAGGTGCTATATTAGAACATTAGGACAATCTGGATGAGAACACGCCATTCAGCCCAACAAAGCTCGCCAGTCCTCTCCACTTATTTCTTCCAAAAAACATCAAGTCGAGTTTTGAAAGTCCCTAACGTCTTACTGTCTACCACACTACTTGGTTGCTTATTCCAAGTGTCTATCGTTCTTTGTGTAAAGAAAAACTTCCTAATGTTTGTGCGAAATTTACCCTTCACAAGTTTCCAACTGTGTCCTCGTGTTCTTGATGAACTCCTTTTAAAATACAAGTCTCGATCCACTGGACTAATGCTCTTCATCATTTCAAACACTTCAGTCAGGTCTCCTCTTCATCTCCTTAAGGCTCAGCTCTTTTAATCTTTCCTCATCACTCGTCTCCTGTAGCCCTGGAATCAGCCTCGTCGCTCTTCTCTGGACCTTTTCTTGTGCTGCTATGCCTTTATGGAGACCAAAACTGCACCCAGGACTCAAGATTAGGCCTCACCAGTGTGTTATAAAGGTTGAGCAGAACCTCCTGTGACTTGTACTCCACACATCAAGGCTATATAACCTGACATTCTGTTAGCCTTCTTAATGGCTTCTGAACACTGTTGGGAAGTTGATAGCTTAGAGTCCACTACGACTCCTAAATCCTGCTCATAAGGTGGACTCTCGGTTTTCAGAACCCCATTGTGTATTCAAACCTCACATTTTCACTTCCTATGTGTAATTCTTTACGTTTACTGACATTAAATTTAATCTGCCACAAATCTGCACAAGTCCTTCTGTGATGATAAAATGGATTCCAAATTATCTGCTAATCCACCTATCTTGGTATCATCTACAAACTTCACCAGCTTGTTACTTATATTCCTATCTAAATCATTTATATATATTAAAATAGCAGCGCCCTAGCACTCCCCTGCTGGTCACCACTCTTAACATCGGCCAGTTCTGATGAGGTTCCTCACACCATCACCCTCTGCTTCCTGTGTCTGAGCCAATTCTGCACCCATCTAAAAACATCACCCTGAACTGCCACTTCTTTTAACTTGATGCCCAACCTCTCATGTGGCACCTTATCAAATGCTTTCTGAAAGTCCAGATAAATAATATCATAAGCTCCACTTTGATCAGATCCTTTTGTTGCCTCCTCATAGAATTCCAGCATGTTAGTAAAACACGACCTCCCTCTTCTGACCCATGCTGACTGTTCAGAATAACTCCTGTCCTTGCCATGTGTTGCTCAATCTTATCCTTAATAATTCCTTCCATTAATTTTCCTGTGATGCATGTTAAGCTTACTGGCCTATAGTTGCTTGGATCTGCCCTGTCACCCTTTTATATAATGGGATGATATTTGCCATTTTCCAGTCCTTTAGAATCTCTCCAGTGCAGTGACTTCCTAAAAATATGTGTCAAGGGTTTATATCTGTACTCACTAGCCTCCTTAAGAACACGAGGATAAATATTATCTGGGCCTGGTGATTTGTTTGATTTCATCTTATTTAATCTGAGCAGCACTTCTCTCTCTACAATTTCCAAATCCCTCAGTACCTCCTTAGTAGTCCCTGTTACTGCTCTGAGGTTATCCACTTGCTCACTTGTGAACACCTCAGAAAAATGTAAGTTTAGGGCATCTGCTATTTCACTGTCTGTATCTTTTAATTCCCTTTACTATTCCTGATGAACTTGACCTCCTCCTTAACTGTTCTTTTACTACTAAAATACTGAAAGAATCTCTTGGGGTCTTCTTTCACCTTATCTGCTATTTTCCTCTCCAACTGTCTTTTTGCCTCTCTGATATCCTTCTTAATGGTTGCCCTCATGTTCTCATACGCTCTATGATTCACTTTGCAGTCATTAGTCTTATATGCCTTATACAGCAGTTTTTTCCTTTGCAACTTTTTTAAATCTTTATTAATCCACCGTGGAGTTTTTTTAGTTTCCTATTAATTCCAAATTTAGGTCTGTATCTGTCCTGCATTACATTTTTAAACCTGTTCCACTGCTCCTCGACTGTCTCCACATTTAAAAGCTTATCCCAGTCTATCCTACTTAGACTTTGTGCATCTGCTCAAAATTAGCCCTACCAAAGTTCAACTTAACAATTTTAGTCTTTGCATCTGCACTCTTACAAAATACTGAGAATTGTATTACATTATGGTCACGTGACCCTAGTGGTCCAATCACCTCTACACCCTCAATTCTATCCTGATTATTACAGAATACTAAATCCAGACAGGCTTCACCCCATGTTGGTGCTTTAACATGCTGTGTTAAAAAACAGTCACTGATTACTTCTAAAAACTCCTGCTCTTGTGCTCCTCCATCTGCAAGGTTATCCCAGTTAATATTTGGATAAATAAAGTCCCCCATGATTATAATATCTCCTTGTAAACTTGCTTTTTTGATATTACTAAAAAGATGTGTGTTGAAAGATGAAGATGATGATGATGTGCAGTAATGAGGGTATGTAATGAAGATAATGACTGCAAGGCAAAGCAGAGGATTTACAGCTCCTCGGTTGGCTACAGCGGCACGGGAGCAAATCCAGTAGTTCAACCTTCTCCTGGAGTGTCTTAGACTTTTTGTGGCGCGTTGGTTCATTGCCAGAAGCCTTAGAATATGCTTGGAAGCATCTTAGGGCTTTAAGAAGAACAAAACGAAAAACACAAGAACGCTCAGCGAAACACTCGAGAGAGCTACACGCAGTAAACTGTTGTTATGATTGCCTCAAGAATATCAGCAGTAGCTTCATGTGGCCCCAAGACAGACCCGACCTTCCTGGGGTCACCTTCAGTCTCCACACTACTGTTAATAACGCCCCCTGGTGGTCCCGAGCCACATTACAGCCTCACACCCTCGTTTAATGGGCCTTAGCACCCCCAATCCTGTGGCTTCATGTTTCCCACCTTCTGGGTTCCAGGCAATGAGGACACTGCTGAGCGTTCCAGGGTGGGCTGCTCAGACAATGTGGGCGATTTCAGTTATGCCACACACTGTGCCGTATTAACCTTTTTTTATGACAACGTGAGGGCACAAACAATGGGGTAAACCAAAAAAAAAAAAATCTAAATTGGGAGCTGTAAGCTCACACGTTGTCTAAAGACCCCCAATTATTCAGCAGAGACCCTTACAGAAGCCCTCAAGTGTATTTCCAGCATGTATTGATTGTTTTTATTTTTATTATTTAGCGCCTTTACTCGGAGTAAACCATCACACACACACACACCAACCCAGAAGAACGGCTGTGCTGTCGTGTCACATGCCCAATTAAAAATATAGCGCCTTTACTCGACGTGAGAGCAGAGCAGCCAATCAGCAGCCAGGAGAAATGAATAACGCTCTTGGATTGGCTAACTTTCACCGTCCCATGCCACCTTTTCCTCTACAGTTGATTCCTGTTCTCTCTACAGTACAGTATTGCCACGAAAAAAAGCTATAAAAAAATTGCGGAGGATATGTGCAGTTGCCACTAACAATTATTAGTTACTGTAGGTTCTAAGGAAAAATCTGTGAACGACTGAGGCTGCAAACTCTGAACCTGCGACTTCGCGGGGGTCTACTATATTAATAAAAAGATGTGTGTTGAAATTACTGTCTGAATTGGGTGGTCTACAACACACTTCTCAAATAAGGCCTCTTTCCATAATGTTTCCAGATGAATCCATACGTCCTCACTAAGATGGGGTTCATCATTCAAATGAAAAAATTATTTTTTGGCATAAACACCAACCCAACCTCCCTTTCTGTTCTGTCTACCCTTCCTATAAAGTGTCTATTCCTCTGTGTTACACTCGTCCCCATCTTTGTTGTTTAGCCAGGTTTCCGTTATTGCTGTAATGTCATAATTATGTTCTGCCACATACAGTGGTGTGAAAAACTCTTTGCCCCCTTCTTGATTTCTTATTCTTTTGCATGTTTGTCACACAAAATGTTTCTGATCATCAAACACATTTAACCATTAGTCAAATATAACACAAGTAAACACAAAATGCAGTTTTAAAATGATGGTTTTTATTATTTAGGGAGAAAAAAATCCAAACCTACATGGCCCTGTGTGAAAAAGTAATTGCCCCCTGAACCTAATAACTGGTTGGGCCACCCTTAGCAGCAATAACTGCAATCAAACGTTTGCGCTTGGAAGCATCTTAGGGCTTAAAGAAGAGCAAAACGAAAAACAAGAGAACGCTCAGCGAAACACTCGAGAGAGCTACACGCAGTAAACTGTTATGATTGCCGCAAGAATATCAGCAGTACCTTCATGTGGCCCTAAGTAAGACCCGTCCATTTCTCCCCCATCCTGGGGTCACCTTCAGCCACCACACTATTGTTAATAACGCCCCCTGGTAGTCCCTAGGCACATTACAGCCTGATGCCCTCGTTTAATGGGCCTTAGCACCCCCAATCCTGTGGCTTTCATGTTCCCACCTTCTCAGTTCCAGGTGATGAGGACACTGCTGAGCGTACCTGGGTGGGCTGTTCAGACAATGTGGGAGATTTGAGTTATGCCACACACTGTGCCGTATTAACCTTCTTTTATGACAACCTGAGGGCACAAACAATGGAGTAAACCAAACAAAAAAAAAACTAAATTGGGAGCTGTAAGCTCACACGTTGTCTGAAGATCCCCCCAATTATTCAGCTGAGACCCTGACAGCAGCCCTTAAATGTATTGATTGTTTTTTTTTTATATAGCGCCTTTGATGGGGGTAAACCACCACACACACACCACCCCAGGAAAGAGGGCTGTGCTGTCATGTCACATGCCCAATGTAATATAGCGCCTTTACTCGCCGTGCACAACCCATGAGAATTCCCTTCCTGCCTAATGAGGGACATTCCACTCTTTACAGCCTGGGGGCCAAGCGTGCCACGCTAATTAAAGACAGGCGGGTGGAGACCGCAGAGTGGCACTCCAGACAGACGCGCTGCGTGGCTCGGCTCGTTATAGCACGCTCTTTAAGGCTTATGGGGGCACCACAGCGACTCCCTAATTGTTTTAAAGTCTGTGAAAGTGCGAGTTGCGACCCCCACCTTCTCCTGCGGTTGCCAAACAGCTGCACCTCCACGTTATTAACCCTGAGAGAGCCGCAGTCCCGTTTGCTTAAAACCCAGGAAATAATTCACTAAGCTCGTCACAAGAACGGCCGGCTTTGGTACCCCACACTATTGGAAAGTGTGCTTTACAACACTGCTTCAGTCAAGGAGACGAGATCCATCCGTCCATCCATTTTCCTAACTTGAAGATCCGGGGGACTGCAGGGCAGCTGGAGCCAATCCTAGCAATGATCAGGCACAAGGCAGGAAAAACATCTGGAGAGGACGCCAGTCCATCAAATGGCAAACACACACACACACACACACACACACACAGAGGTCAGGGGTCAATTTAACATCAGCCATCCACCTAATCTGCATGTGTCTACACAGAAACTGGGAAAACCTGCACACTCCACACTGTGGTCACCTCACTGCAAGGCAGCCAGCTGTGCCACCACTAGTGCCACCATGCCATGCAAGAAAATTAAGCAGTATATTCAATTCTATTCCATTTATTTTTTTCAAAGTTCTGTTCACTATCATATATAGCGCCTTTCTCAATGGACACTGGGCCAAAAGAATCAGTCTAACATAAAAATCATTTCACCTCATATCAGTCAAGCGGTCAGTCCAGGGTTGGCTTCCTTCTGAATATTCAGACAACACATTGATGATACAGTAGGATTTGCTTTATAAGCCATTCTCTTTTTCATTTTATATAGTGCCTTTCATAGCAACATTGTCTGACAGAGTCTTACTCTTCCTGCCCTGCAAAACTGGCAGTGCTACCGCTGCGAACTTGAAAATATTTCTTGTCACTACAGAAAGGCACTATATAAGCTAGGCTGTAGGCACATTCCCATTATTATTTTTAACTACATGGAATTTTACATAAAAATACTATTTCAAATTATTACAAAAACTGGATGAAATCATGAATTGCTATACACTGCAGTATTGTACAGCAGCGCCTGCTTAAGGCTTTGGACTTCAAACCCCGAGGTTGTGGGTTCAAATCCCACTGCTGACACCACTATGTGACCATGAGAGAGCCACGTCACCTGCCTGAGCTTTAACTGGAGAAAAACAACAACAACAAAATAAGGGAATGGAACAAAGTGCATCTCAGACATCGTCAGCTGCCTTGGGTAAAAGTAACAGACAATCAGAGGGCAGCAGTCTGCCATGCCACGCCACGCCACGCCACGCCACAGGACAGTACAAGGGGCACAACCTCCAGTGGGGAGAGAATGTTTTTTTTTTTCTTTTTAAAACCATACAAGAATGTTACATTTTATAGCAAAAACTCCTCAAAGACTATTATTTTTGCTGTTTTAATAATAAAAGGATGGTGATTAGATTAGAAAGTCATCTGAATCAAATAAATAATTCATTTGCATTGCCAGTCAATCAAAATCGTGGTATTTTCTAGCAGCCAAGAGTCAATTTTCACATTTTATTGTTTAGAGGATTTAAGATTGGATTGAAATAACATGTGAGAAATTATGTGGTATGCTTTGTTTAATAATACAATTTAAAAAATACTTAACATTAACAAATGTCCTCATCATTGTTCTTGTTTAAGTTCTGCAACAGATAGATAGATAGATAGATAGATAGATAGATAGATAGATAGATAGATAGAGACACTATATAACAGATATATAGTTAGATATGAAAGGCACTATATAATAGATAGATAGATAGATAGATAGATAGATAGATAGATAGATAGATAGATAGAGACACTATATAACAGATATATAGTTAGATATGAAAGGCACTATATAATAGATAGATAGATAGATAGATAGATAGATAGATAGATAGATAGATAGAGACACTATATAACAGATATATAGTTAGATATGAAAGGCACTATATAATAGATAGATAGATAGATAGATAGATAGATAGATAGATAGATAGATATGAAAGGCACTATATAGTAAACAGACAGACAAAAACACTAACTAGACAAACAGAGAGAAAGGTAAAGACACTATATCATAGATCGACGATGAAGGCACGGTATAATAGATATATAAACAGTCAGAAAAATTTGGGAAGGCACTATATAACAGCCAGACAAGGTAGGTACTAGATAGACAGACATGAAAAATACTATATAAAAGATAAATATTTCAGCATTATCTTTATATTACAGTATTAATTTCGATCACGAATTACAGTATTACATGTTTTTAAAATGAACCTCCTCACCGCCGGTTTATAAACGCAGACGCTTCAAGCAGAGAGGCGATAAGCGCACAACAGCGCCCCCATAGCCCGAAGCGGCCGATGATAGATTGCAGCGCGGTTTTTGGTGGTTTAGCAGTGCTTTAGGCCTCGTTTATACTTGACGCTCAGAAAGCGAACGCATACGCGCCCACATCATGGCTGACACGCGTTCCCAGCGTTTATTTGACGCGTCCTCTGAGCAGGTCCTCAGAAATTTGACGCGACGCGTGCGCGAGTTGCAGTACCAGCAAAAAGTCGAGGGTGCAGTGTGATAAAAGTTGGAATGTGACGTCAGAGTCTCTGTTTACTATCTACATGTGACAGAAAGCCGCTGTGCGGATCATAGGAGATCGATGTGTGCGCTTTGATGTTTGATGAATGGTTCGATGTGGTGAAGAAAAATGCCAACATACAAATGCATTCGTGTTGTTTTTATATTCAAACGTCACATTTTCCCGATCGTAAAGGCACAACACATTTTAAAAGTCTCACATACCGTCTTCTGGGCCGTCTTTTATTCTAGGGCTTCCATCCAGTCCTGACATCAGCAGATCGCCAGCTATAGATCACCACATCGAGCACATTAAATGTATGATATTCCAGCGCTCTGCACATTTAGAATCCTAAGATTTATACTTGAAATCATTTTCATGATGAAATGCATTGAAGTATGTACAGTTAGGTCCATTAATATTTGGACCGAGACAACTGTTTTCTAATTTTGGTTCTGTACATTAACACAATGAATTTTAAATGAAACAACTCCAATGCAGTTGAAGTGCAGACTTTCAGTTTTAATTCGGTGGGCTGAACAAAATGATTGCATAAAAATGTGAGGCAACTAAAGTATTTTTTAACACAATCCCTTCATTTCAGGGGCTCAAAAGTAATTGGACAATCGACTCAAAGGCTATTTCATGGGCAGGTGTGTTCAAGTCCGTCGTTATGTCTTATCAATTAAGCAGATAAAAGGCCTGGAGTTGATCTGAGGTGTGGTGCTCGCATGTGGAAGATTCTGCTGTGAACAGACAACATGCGGTCAAAGGAGCTCTTCATGCAGCTGAAAGAAGCCATCCTTAAGCTGCGAAAACAGAAAAAAACCATCTGAGAAATGGCTACAATATCACGAGTGGCAAAATCTACAGTTTGGTACATCCTGAGAAAGAAAGCAAGCACTGGTGAACTCAGCAACGCAAAAAGACCTGGGGCCTCATGTATAACGCGGTACGTAGAACTCGCACTATAACATGACGTAAGCACAAAAGCCGAAATGTGCTTACGCACAGAAAAATCCAGATGCAGGAATCTGTGCGTACTCCAACTTCCACGTTCTTCCGCTACATAAATCCCAGTCAGCGTGAAAAGTAACGCTCGTGCACGCGCTTTATGTAACGCCCCAACTCCTCCCAGAATTAAACATCCTTTTCAGAGATATTATGGTAAGGTGTCATCGGAATTTAATGGGCGTTCCAGACAATTCACAACACAGAGAAGCCAAACCTGATGATATCTCGCACTGCCACCTGGTGGATTCCTCCAGATTTACGTAAAATACGCGCACAAGTATAAACAGTAAAACGTTTGCGTAGCAGGAGTGTCCGCTGCAGCATGCGTCGCGTGAAGTATAAATCCGGCTTTAGAGATTAAACGGCAAGATTAAATCTTGAAAAAAATTGCTTGCTTATGGTTAAATATTACAATTAACAGTCTCTTCTTCTTCAATTCCTACTCTTGCAAAAAAATACTATCAATCCATTTGTAGCATAACATTTATTTAATCCAGACGTCTACTATTATCTTCTGCTTTTAGGCACATTTTTGAAAATTTCAGATTTTTGAACTATCAATGTTTGAGTCCCATTTTGGACTTGAAGCCTGCCCTTCAAGTTTGGGGACAGACTGTGCTTTCGTAGGGTGAGGCCTACGAAGTTCTGGTCGGGGTTGAGGTTTACCCTGTTTTGCACCATTTTGTGTTGGCTATCACTTTGGTCACATCGTTGCCGCTTTTTCAAACTTGTTGCAATGTGCTGTCCAAACATGCACGCCATACTCCAGGTGAGGCCTTGTGAGGGTCTTATACAGCTTAAGTGTAACCGCCTTTCACTTGCATTACACACACCAGGGGGCAGCAGGGGGTGGGCGCTATATAACGTAACATTCTTTAAGCCTTCTGAATGGCTTATATCTACTGTCTTGCTGTTACCTTCCCACTCGGACCCCCAAGTCTTTCTCACCGGTGCTACTTTCAAGTTTCAGACCTCCCATTGTGTATTCATATCTAACATATAAGAGCTAATTTACATGAAATATCTTCTGCCAAAATGTTTCCAGTTCCCTCTGTAATGAGTTGCCTGGTGGTTCTCCATACGGGGTCATCTTGAGACAAGAATGACCAGACATCAAGAGGGAAACACAACCCCAGGAGTCTGCAGCACTCGGGCAGATGAAGACCCCCGGTTGACTGTGTGCCGAGGCAGATTGAAGAGACAGACGCTCCACGTGAGGTTTGGTGCCTGGCCAGACGTGCAGCCAAGTGACTCTTCTGCCAAGATGAAAAGTGGCAGGCGGGCCAGAAAGGCAAATAACGGGAAGAACTGGGAGAGGAACTGAGAAAACTTGTAAACCAGGAACAGAAGGAAGGAAGTCTCAAGCCAGACGGGTCACCGAAGTCCAAGACAGCCCAAAGAGAGATTTCTTTCTAACTACTGCATGCACAGATTTTGAAATTCCTCACAAACTCAGGCACAGCTGGCTGGGAGAGCGATGCCACCTTAAATAATGGCCACCCAATGATGTGCCATGTTGTGACTTCCAGTGTAGTAACAGAGCACCATTAGCAACAATAAGATGCCCATAATAAAACCACCAACACGGCAGCACTCACGACCAAAGATCAAAACAGAAAAATGGGAGAGTGAAACAGCCATAAAACAACAGTAGCAATTTAACATTACGCTAATAGTGTCTGACTAGAACAGGCAGGAAGAGGTTCTTAAGGGCTAGAAGATGGATGGGATAGGAATCATCTGCCTCAATAAAATCACAAACATCTGTGTGTGTGTCTTTTGGAATGGAAAATGCAAAGCATTTCACTGCTAGAAATGTTTCTGATGTGCCATCTGTTGGAATGACAAATGCAATGCATATGCCTCTGCTATATGCCATTTGATATGGGGGATTCATAAAAACAGTGAAACACTGTTAATGTTTGCAATGTGCCATCTGTTGGAAATACAAATGCAATGAATTTTATTGCTAGAAATGTTTCTGATGTACTAACTGTTGGAAAGACAAACGCAATGTATTTTATTACTATGCATGTTTTGTGATGTGCCATCGGTTGGAATTTGCATTTGCCTCTGCTATATGCCATTTGATAAGGGGATTCATAAAAACAGTGTTAATGTTTGCAATGTATCATCTGTTGGAAAGACAAATGCAATGCATTTTATTACTATACATGTTTTGTGATGTGCCATCTGTTGGAATTGCAAATGCAATGCATACACCTCTGTTATATGCCATTTGATATGGAGGATTCGTAAAAACAGTGAAACAGTGTTAATGTTTGCAATCTGCCATCTGTTGGAATGACAAATGCAATGCATTTTATAACTATACAGGTTTGAGATGTGCCTTCTGTTGAAATGACAAATACAATGCATATGCTCCTATTATATGCCATTTGATATGGGATTCAAAAGCAGTGTTATTGTTTGTGATGTGTTATCTGTTAGAAAGACAGATGCATGTGTTTTTTAGAGTCATTCCAGCTACAAGGGGAAGGCACATATTTAATAATTGAAGGGGGCAATTACTTTTTCACATTGTGCCAGCTGGTGTTGAATAGCTTTTGTTTCATCAGTAAATGATGTAAGATGTGTGTGTGTGTGTGTGTGTGTGTTGGGGTGGGTGTTGGGGGTGTTGACCAAATTCTACATTTTAGTTGAAAACCTTAAATCATTCAATGTTAAAACAAATCAAGGGAGCAAATACTTTCTCACAGCACCGTTAAAAGGCAGAGATTTTAAGAGCATAACAAAACCTCCTCAATGGAAGTCTTCTGGTCTCCTTCACCTAATGTTACCCCAAGCCCAGACAGATAACTGCTTATACTCTAAGGGTGGACATTTTCAGACTTCATGGGCTCCAACAGCTTGAGAGACGACCAGGTGCTGCCAACCTCTCCCTGGCATGACTGGCATCCCCAAACCCAGAAGTGTGAAGGGGTGAGAACTGCATGCATAAAGGCCCTGTGTCAGATGCATGCGGGTCTAAAATGACAGATACTCACATAGTGTGCAAAGGGGTTCAAGAGGAGCTGAAAACTCAGCTTGCGCTGACATGCTGCCAGGCAGTAATGTGGTGGGCACCTGGTCAGGCCAGGCTGCTCTACAGACCAGAGTCCATGCGGGCAGGTGCTACACAATACAGTAAAGGTGGATAAGATGTGAGTGTGTGTGTATGTGTGACAATGAGCCTCTAGTGTTCTCAGCTTGTAGGGGGGCATTTACAAGTGCCAACACCTCGCTGCACATATGGTGCACAGTTGCAAGCCACCCAGTTACGCCTCAAATATGTGCAAATTGTTCTCCATGGCAGTCTTGAGCACACGTCGTATCCTGCATTAAACCATCTCAGTGATTAAGGACATCAGGGGAAGACAGACCTTTGCCCAGCCACAAGTGGCATTTAAATGGGCAGCTTTCATATCGACGAACTGCTAGGTATAACACTGTATATGGCCACTAGGGGGAAGCACACACATTAGGATTAATGGTTTGGGGTCACTGTACGTACACTGGGTCAGATTCTCTGCTTTAAAAGTAATTTGACAAGATCGCAGATATAACGGGTCTCTCTTTGAACTGCATTTCCCAAAGTTTCTTCCATTTTTTCCTTACAAGGGTTTTTTCTTGTCTTCTTAGAGAGTCAAGGCTTGGGGGCCTTTAAAAGGCAGGGCCTGTTAAGGCTCATTGTGGCACTTCTTGTGTGATTTTGGGATATACAAAAATAAATTGTATTGTATTGTACAGGTATATCAACAGTGGCAATAGGCAAGTGAGTGTGGACTGTGCCACCCTGGGTTGGATACTTTTATTTATCTTACTAATGTGATGGCTTCCCATAACGGGATGGGCTACATATCCTATGTCACACATGCACGACGGAGGACCTCCTCACAGGCTCAGTCAAGGTATGTAGTAACCCGCTGAGACGAGGGAGGGCGCTGCCACTAATCTTGTCTTCTCCTTTGTTCCCCACAGTGCCAAGAAGTCGCCTGGTGAAGGCATTTAGCCACGCCCCTTCTGGTCCAGCTGCCATTAAGTACCAGGTACCCTAGAAGGAGGTGTCACTTACTGGCTTGAGTCACCCGCCAGACTGAGCTCTGCATTCAGATCCTCTTGTTTTGTTATTTCCCGCATATGGGATACAAAATAACTGGGTGGGACCTAACTCTCAATATAAATTAAAAAAAGTGATGAAAGGCGCTATATAAAATGGAAATGAAAACCGTCTATTGTGCATTTCGTGCTGACACAGCAGATGTGCCTTTAACTTGCTATTCCTTCAGGGGACACAGAGAGCCGCAACAGCCGGTGCTGAAGTCACAATGGCGAACTGTCATGATACCCCCACTGGCGTTGCCCCCCTGCCCCAGGCGAGACTTAAGACGGCTGCTCTTGACAGGAGAGGCTGAAGGTCAAAGTGAACAGAGGGGACTTCAAAGAGTCCCCAGTGAGGCGGCACTCGGCTTCCTGAAGCAAAGTGTCCATCGGGTCAGGGCAACACAAGGAGGGTCTGTGCAAATGGCGTGGGCAGCACTCTGGACCCCCCTTGACCCCAGACAATTCTCTCCAATGTGTGCTCATGGCCGTGTCAACCAAATTCCTGACAGACCAAGCGCCACCAGCTACTTGCTTGGTCTATTGGTCTGAATGAGACGGCAGAGGAATGGGAGTCAAGAAAATGAGAAGTGCATCAGGAAATGAGAAAGTGTCGGACCACCAGCACGGGCACAGATGGTGGGGGAAAAACAAAATGGGTGGGTGGCTTTAATGCCCCATTGCTTTGATTATTGTTCTGACTGCATTACAAGCTGTTGTTACTATATATCATTGACTGATTGATCGGCAGAGCAATATGAAAGTGACATTGCTTTACAACTTCAATGCAGGCAGCCCACCTACTGGAGCCAACATTTTGTGCCACAGAGTATTTCCTAGTATGAGACATAAGGGCCACAAGGTGTGAGGGCAGGTGTCGACGGATATCGGCGGGCAGGTGGGCTCCTGGAAACAAAGAAGCTGGGAAATGCTTACAGAACTGGGAGTGCAGGGTGGCGCAGTGCTTAGCACTACCACCTCAGAGACCTCGATTTTGAATGTTGCAGCTTGTCCTCGTCAGTGTGGAGTTCTGCTTGTTCTTCCCATGTGCTTGTGGGTCCTCCTTCCACATCCTTCAAAGATGTGCTGTTTGGGTTAACTGGCCAATCTAAACTGACCCTGTGGGCTGCAGAGTGCGAGGAGGTCAGATGTGGGTGGGCTTAGTGTTGGGTCTCAGCCCGGGTTCAAATGCTATTTTTACTTCCATTTGGTTGATTTTTGATTCTTCTGTTAATGTTAATATTGTTGGTCATTTAGTTTCTGTGTATCTACTGCTAAGTTCTCTGTGTCTTGTGGGTGGGTCCCCCAAGAGGCGGGACCACCTGCCCATCACCACAAGGGATCGCCCCCCGTGCTATAAAAGCAGAGAAACCCACAGTCCTGTACGGTTCATTGTGAATACGGTAGGTGGGTGGTGAGCTCTCCAGTGTACTTTGCTATTGTTTGTTAATTGTTCATTTTTTAGTTTTTGTGAACGGTTGCGCCATTGTTTTTTTTTGACTCCGCCTCTTGGATTTCGTATTGGGACTGAGATTATTATTTAAATGGCCAATTTGGGCTCCTTAGAGCTTCATGTTTCAGAGCATTTTTATACCAAAATGTTTTATTTAAAAAGATGAAATGTTTTGCCCTTGTCATGACAAGCCAGGTAATTCTGGCATTTTTGAGGTAATTTGGGGACTCTGTGTGCTTACGAACCTCAAGTTTATTACACTTAGCATTTAGGAAAGGTATGCTTTGATAGGATATGCTCTATGTTTCATTATCGTATTGATTATTTCATCATTTTTATGTATTTTTTACTTTTAAAATTATTAGATTTTATCAATTTTAATTTTTAGCTATTTTATAAGCATATATGGTCTCACCCTATGTAAGGCATACCATTGAATGTGCATGGTGTCACGTATGTGCATTAATGGATCCCCCTCTGGGATCATCTAAAACAGGTAATACCACCATGGGCCATGAGAGGGCGCTCACGCTAACCTCCTTCTCTGCTTTTTTCCTCCACAGCGGCGAGAAGACCCCCCGGTGAGGGCAGTTGGTTCCATCCCTTCTCGTGTTCTGGCTTTAAAGCTCACTGCTGCCAGAGAGAGAGAGAGAGAGACTGTCTGAGTTAACTCGACTGAACCAAAGGACGGAGTTTGAGTTCCTTAACCATTGCTGCCAGAATGGCTTGAATTAAGTTGTGTGCAGTTATTTGTAATGGAGGTGCACATCGCAGCCCTCATTTTTAATTCATTTTTGGGTCTGAAATGAAAGGAGGGACGATTGGCTTCATGCCCCAATATTTCTTCTGGAACCTGCCGTACTTTGACCACAGTGGTTTATGTCTTAATTATTTACTAGCTCTGCTACCCATCTATGGTGAGTGAACTCTAAATAACCAATGTGGACCTCAGCATTAACATTTGTAGTGCAGCATCTACTGGAATGTATTTTATAATGCATGTAGTACTAAAATGAATTGCATTTGTCATTCCAACAGATGGCGCATCCCAAACTTATTACTACAAATGTTTGCGTTGCGCCATCTGTTGGAATGACAGAGACATGGCAACCTGACAGACACATCTTTTTATTGAGGGGGACTGGCTATTTCATTATTTTTATTTTATCATTATTAGTTATTTAATCTGTTAATTATTAGTTATTAATTATTATTATTATTATTAGGTGTTTATGGTCTAACATCTAACCCTAACTTCTTTCCATGTAAGGAAGAGGATGGGCTCGATGTATGCATTGTAAACCTTACCACCAGCTTCATTATTTATACTTATTATTTATTTTATTAGTTATTTTAAAGGCCTGCTTGGTCTAACATGTCACCCTGTGTAGGTGCACCATTGGATGTATATAGTTACAGTATATCTTATTAACTTGCTTGTTCTTCCAGTCTAAGGCGGTTTGAAATCGATATAATCAATGTGGACCTCAGCGTTAACATTTGCAATGAACCATCTAATGGGATGCGTTTTGTGATATATGTAGTAATAAAATGCATTGCATTTGTCACTCCAACAGGAGGTGCATCACCATCAACATTTGTAGTAACTCATTTTATTACTACAAATGTTTGTGATGTGCTCTCTGTTGAAATGCAAAATGCAATGTATTTTATTACTACAATATTTGTGATGCACCATCTATTGGAATGACCAATGCAATGCGTTTTATTACTACAAATGTTTGAGATGTGTCATCTGTTGAAATGCAAAATGCAATGCATTTTATTACTACAGTATTTGTGATGCACCACCTGTTGGAATGATATATGACATTTTACTAATACAAATGTCTGCAATGCTCCATCTGTTGAAATGGCAAATGCAATGCATTTTATTACCGCAAATATTGGTGATGCGCCAACTGTTGGAATGTCAGAGTTGTATCAACCAGACAGACACTCAGCCCATCCACCTTAATAAAATGAGAAATGTCTTGATTCTATTTCATTATTTGTACTAATTATTATTTTATCATTGTTAGCTATTTACCTGTTTTTATTATTAGTTATTTTATAGGTTTAAATGGTGTAACATCTCACACTAACCTCTTGCCATGTAAGGAAGTGAATGTATATGGGGTATGCACTTTTAACCTTAATGCAGGTTTCATTATTTTACTTATAATTCATTTTATTATTATTATTAGTCATTTTTTCTATTATTAGTTATTGTACAGGCTTGTGAGGTCCTAACGCTTGCTGAGATTGGCACCAGCTGCTTACTAAGTGGGTTAGGAAGATGGATGGATGTTTGGGTGCCTTTCATTGCTGTCTTAAAGTTTGTATCAATGACCCACACACACTGGGTGTTTCACATTCCCACCCATTCACCTCGGTAAGCCTACACTCTTAAACAGAACGATGCCACAACGGTTCTTTAGAGCGACGCCACAGAGGAACCGCTTTTGATTCCCCACTCACGTGAAGGTTCCAGCAAGAACGTATTTATTTAGATCCATAACAGGCTCCAATAACAGCCACGGACAGATGATGAGGGTTTGTGGAATACCAGTGGGTTTCTCATTTTGGAAGGACTCGGTAACACAAGCTAAGCTCAAGCTGCCCAGTTCATGCTAGGTAGCCGATGTACAGATAAGATAAGAATTCTGCTTTGTTCAAATATTAGGAGTTTTTTCAAGGCCCAAAGAGCCAATCAAAAGTGGCGTTTTTGGGGGTGGCAAGTAGGGTGACCGCTCCAGGGCCACCACTTTTGAGGTCTGCGTGTCCCGTCCGAGCAGATTTGTTACTGGAGCTATATTCTCCAGTATATAAATATCTGAGATGCTTCTAAGAGGAACCCGTTTTTAGCCGCATCGTTGTCGATGCATGAGTGGAAGAGATCGTGGTGCACTTTTTTTAATCGATTATATCATTATATCTTGATATCGGGTTATCTTGGCTGAATACTGTAATGAGAAAATCCGGTGTATGTTAACTTTATTTTTTATTAAATTTTCACACATGTTTATACAGTCCACACATAGCGATGGTAACAGCGTTTGACATAACCGGTCTCGTGTGGGCTTGGTCAGCCCTTGGCCCTGCCCACCCCTAAGTCCGCCTCTGGAGCCAATCACATACAGTATGCAAAGATCCTTTCCAGGAATTATATATTTTTTTCTTTTTGTAAATCAAGCAATTGGTCACCAAGGATGCCCACATCCCAGTAAGGAAGCAGTATTTTTAAAAGCATGATGAGCCTCTTCTTATCTGAACATTTTCCCTGCAGTTTGTTTTCCTTGTCGTTTCATTCGGCAGAAAGATATGTTCCCAAAAATGATTTTGAGTTATCCAGAGGGGCGACTACTAAGACACGCGGTGAATTTCAGGAATCTTTTTGATGGCATGGCCGCTGTCCAGGCTGCTTACGTTAGCGTCACCTGCTCTGACTCTTCGCTGTCCTTCCTTCTCTCTCGGTATTTCTATCCGGTCTCTCTGCCACAGATATGTAGAGCAGTCCCCAAATCTCATGACTGTGGCACAAAATGTCATGATCCTTGGCAGCAGCTTGTTAGATCAAGAAGGGGTATATCACTGCAGCCTGGAGCCTCCACCCTGGAGCAGCAAGTGGGTGGAGCGGACTCCAGTGGGCGTGACCCCTCCAAGGGGTGAGCCTTCATGCACCTGCACATTCTTGGAGGACAGAGCACAAGTGAGGCAGTCTGAAAGGGGGGAGCCTGAGAGAAAGCAATGCTGTCAAACGGGGTGGAGCCTAGAAGAGAATGAGAGAGCGTACAGTGCTGTAAGATGGGGTGAAACCTGGAGGACAGAGCACAAGTGATGCAATCTGAAGGGGTGGAGCCTGGGAGAAAGCAATGCTGTCAGAAGGGGTGGAGCCTAGGAGAGAGCATACAATGCTGTGTGGAGGACTGCCGGCTTCCCATGCCGGTCCCCACCCCCAGGCCGCCAGGAGGAGCTCTCCCGACAGCAGGATCGTGCCCCGAGGTCCAGCAGGGCGTTATGGACTTTGTAGTGTTTATACACAGCCATGCTGGATACCTTGGGGACCACCAGGAGTCACTGTGGGGGGGCTTATGGGCTCTATGACGCCGTATGACCCGGGAGTACGTCACAGTCACGTGACGGGAAGAAATATCGTGCTCCCAGGTTGAAGTGGTGGATTGATTGCCCTGACCCGGAAGGAATAAGGAACTGTGGACTGCTGGGACAGGAACACCTCCGGGTCAGGGGCTATAAAAGGACGATGCCTCAGTCCAGACACTGAGCTGAGCTGGGAGGTAGAGGAGCAAGTGTCTGGGCGAGGAGGAGTTTTAATTGTGTTGGAGTTAGTGATTTAATAGTTTATGAGTAGTGTGGAAGGTGCTTTGTGCACAGTGAAAAAGAATAAAAAGTCTTGGACTTTTACCCGGTGTCTGGAGTCATCTCTGAGGGTTCAAGGGAGCGCTAGCGCCACCTACTGCCACAGCTGTCAGAAGGGGTGGAGCCTAGAAGAGAGTGAGAGAGTGTACAATGCTGTAAGAAGGGGTGAAACCTGGAGGGACAGAGCACAAGTGATGCTGTCAGAAGGGGTGGAGCCTGGGAGAAAGTAATGCTGTCAGAAGGGGTGGAGCCTGGGAGAGCGAGAGATAGAGATAGACTGCACAAGTGATGCAGTCTGAAGGGGTGGAGCCTGGGAGAAAGAGGGAGAGAGAGATGCTTATAGAGGGGGTGTGGCCTTTGTGGAGAGGTACAGAGAGAGAGCGACAGCATGTAATGATATCAGAAGGGGCGGAGCCCTGGATAGAGCAATACTATTAGAATTGTGGGAATCTGTTGGTGGAGAGAGAGAGAGAGAGAGAGAGAGAGAGTGTCACATGCAGCAACCCCTCCTCTGGAGCAGTGTGACCCATTGGGTTCCTCCAAACCAGTGTAATGCAACACAACTTGCAAGTCAGGGTTTACCCTTAGTGCCTTTCCCATTTTGCTCTATAGGGCCACAGTGTCCCCCGGGTATTTCGGTATCTTCATCCCCCTAATTTCTTTGTTCTTCCTGCTATTGATTACTTGCCTTTGATTGCCTAAAGCCCTGCGAGCGCAGTGCACTTTGAGAAGCCTCTGATCCTCTCCACGAGTCCTTGAACTTGTCAGTTCTCATCAAGGCTGCTTGTTCTCTGCACTCTAATCTCCAATCAGCACTTCAAAGACGCCACCAGACTCAAGACCCACTCACTGGAAGATTTAAGACACATCAAACAGCTGCCTTTTTCCCCATCCTAAAAGGCTTAACTTTAGGGAATGTCAGAATGTCAAAGAGCCTCCCTATTCACGTATCGAGTGCACAATCTAAGAATGCGCTGGGTGTGTGAGGAGTAGGAGGACATTGAATTGAAATCAGTGAGTTTAATCGTTTAGATTGAACTTTGTTCTCCACAATGGAGGATCTTCAGCCACCAGGTGCTGCCGCAAACTGTAGTTGGAAGGAAATTATCTGAAACTTCCTGAAAATCAGCAGCATCATATAAACCAGGGGTGTCGAACTCTGGTGCTGGAGGGCCACAGTGGCGGAAGGTTTTCATTCTAACCCTCCTCTTAATCAGTTTTCACTGCTAACGAAGTCCTTTTCAAAACAAAGTTAATCAACAGCAAAAAATGGCTCACTAATTAAGAAGATGGTTAGAATGAAAACCTGCAGCCACCGCTGCCCACCATGACACCCCTGAATTTTAAATAAAAACATGTTGCTGCTTCTTCAACTTTAATCATCACAGCTGCTGTTTGTCAGTGAATGCGCAGTCCCACGACTTCAGGGCACTGTTTCCGATTGTTATCTGTGCCAAGTATTCCTCATATGCAAGATTTTTCTCCTGAACCCAAAAGACTTGCAGATTCCGCACCCTTTTTACATTAGATGACTTTTATGCAAATGAAGCCGTGGCTTACACTTAGCGAGTCAGAGACAGACACGCTAGTTACTGCAAGTCGTGTAGTGTGACAGGCCCTGCACTTCAGTCCAACTGGTTCACGACTTGCCCCTAAAACAGGTTTTTGTCTTTACTGGTCGGGTGGTCTCTGTGTGCATGTGGGCTGACAACCGATGTATCTTCTTCTGGAAGTTTAATACACAGAATATGGAGATGAGGAATAAGGTACCGGGTTTTAGGACATCACAAACAGAACAGAAGCTCATCTGTCTGATGTCTCGAGTTTTACATACCGCAGCAGAATGGCGAGGATGAGACTGGAGCTGAACTCACTGTACCTGTATAACCCTCATTATAATGCTGGCTCCATTGGGCAGTACACTATTGGCTGTCAGAAAAAGGGGTGAGGACAAATGTACTGGAAAGTTCTCATGGGGTCGTGGAAGACAACAAGCCCAGTGATTTCCAGTCATGTGAATTGACACGGACCAGCTACGAGATCAACCACTGTAGTCCACAAGTCAGACAGACACTGCGACTAGAAGCTGTGTAATGGGACCTCGGCTTAATTTGGGACTCTAAATTCATGAGTGCCTATCCAGAAAGTACGGGATATAAGGGGCTTTGTCTTCTGGGAGCGATCAAAGGGTGTGCCTTCCCCACCAAGAAAGACTTTTGTTCACTGTGACGGGGGGGACTGCTACTCTCACTATCTAAATGAGTGAGGCTCACAGTGACATCACTGCTATAGGACCCCCATACCAGGCACCCTCTGCATCCATCGTCCCTGTGTACACCCCTGCATATACATACACACCCACTCGCCACACTCTGACCACCCTCACCTAACAATCCGAATCCTGAATGCTGTGACATAGCAGTGCCATGAAGTGCACCATCTACGGTGGCGCTTTGGGAGTGAAAATTCTGTTCGGGCCAAAGGAACTCAGGGGAGCAGACAGGAATGGGAGAAAAACAGTGAAGGGTTGGTGCGAGAAAGAGAGATGATGATGTCAGAAGGGGTGGAGCCTGTGAGAGTCAGAGATGCTGTCAGGAGTTGAGCCAAAGGGGGAGGGAGCAAAAGGGGGAGGGGCTGTCAAAAGGGGGAGGAGAGATAGAGAGAAAAAGGAGAGAGAGTGTTAGAGGGAGAGACAGGTGCTTTCAGAAAGGGTGGAGCCTGAGAGAGAGAGAGAGAGAGAGAGAGAGAGAGAGAAGAGACAGGTGCTTTCAGAAGGGGTGGAGCCTGTGAGAGAGAGAGAGAGTGAGAGGAGGAGAGACAGGTGCTTTCAGAAGGGGTGGAGCCTGAGAGAGAGAGAGACAGAAAGAAGGTGAGACAGGTGCTTTCAGAAGAGAGAGAGAGAGAGAGAGAGAGACAGAGACTGTCAGAAGGAATTGAGCCAAAGAGGGGAAGAGGTGGAGCAAGAAAGGCAGTCAGCAGGGTGGGGCTTATGAAAAATTTGTGACTTCATTCATTTTTGCAAAACAGTGCCATCTTCTGGGGATGCTCTACTTGTGCTTAATACAGAAATATCAACAGATTTTATTATAGCAGATTTTCTGTGAATCTACTTTGTAATTTTTCTACAACAGTGTTGTCTTCAGGGAGCTGCAGTGCCCTACTTTCTCTAAATGCAGAGACGCTATTGATTATTATATAGCACCTTTCCCAGTATATGCTCTTCTAAGTGACTGCTTAATTTTTCCCCAACAGTGCCATCTGCTGGAGACGCCCTATCTGCACTTAAGACAGAGCTGCTACTCCTTACATACAGTATTCCCTATAAAGCCTGAAACAGCTTAATGAGAACTAACATGGTGACCACTATTATTGTGTGTACATGTTGAGTTATTTACACGTATTTATTAGAATTGGCCAGTTAGGTGGTCTGCTCAGGGTCACACAGGCACTTCAAAGCAGAAGTCTGTTTTGAACTCCCAAGGTTTTGCCTTTATGGGGTCTGCACCTTCTTCCAGTCTCGTCATGTGATTTCACTCAGGTTTCATCCCAAAGACAGGCCGGTTCGGTTCACTGGCATCTGTAAAATTTGTCACGTGGGGGTGGGCATTAAAGGGCAGCCCCCAGACTCCTGTAGTAGTAAAAAGGAGGTTCTAAAAAATGGGTGGATGGATAATGAAAAGCAGAGCAGGAGATCTGACATGTGTAGAAGTTCACGATGTTTGCTTCCTGGCACCTCACCGTTTTCGTCTCGTTCCACACTGAAATCTGGAAAACATTTTCAACTGGACCGGGATCCAAAAAAAAACAACACAACATGCTGTACTCAAGCTGGAGCTGTGCAGAATTGGAAAGGAAAGAACATCTCCCAGGTGGTCTGGCCGGCGTGAGATGCCGTCTCTTCAAAGACTGGCAGGGCGTGGGCGTGAGATCGGGAGGCAAGTCCTCCCTCTGGATGCTTAAAAGTTAAATATCTGTGGCTCTGGAGTGGGGAGGCACTCGCATACATGTAGAGCGGCAGCCAAAACATTCTGTCAGTGAGAAAGGCAAGAGCAAGTCGGCACCGCGTATATACACATTAGATGAAGATGCAAAGATGCACCTACTGGACTTGATCATCTGAGTCACTGAGGAGCAGCAAACTCATCCATTGCTATCAAAACCGCAACCTTAATCTGGACAGATGCACACTCGATTACTGGTGATGTTGCATGGACGGTGGGGGGAGGAGTAGCTTATGGGGGGACACCCTGATGAGCAGTAGACCCCCTCAGTCTACCATCCTGATCAACATGAGAAACTCTGGAGTCGTTTGGGAAAGCAGAGCATAGAAGTGGTGGCATACGGGTTTGATTCAACAACCGTGAGGTACTGATCTTAAATGATAGGTGGAATAAACATGAAACCCCCCACACTAGACACCATACATGGTAATGATGTATACTCACGTGTACTGTTCACCCAGTTATGGACTTTTAACTCTAAGCAATCTGTGAAATTAGCATAAAGTCCATAAAAATCGACCCACTAAGTACCATATATAGAAATGACAAATTTGACTTTATGCTAAACTGAGGACTACTCATTTGGAGTGATCTATAAAATGAACATAAACCCTGCCCACAAGACACCATGTATGGTAATAACCAATGGAGTGCTAGGTGGCAAAACTCCCCCCACTTGGCGCAGCCCTGTTGGGTTCTGTGGGCACTGGAACGACGATCACCTGGAACACTTCTGAGTGCCTTATAAAAGGAGCCAGCAGCCAGTATCTCCGGGAGCCAGAGTTGGAGAGGAGGTGGAAACAGACAAGAAGAACAACAACAAGAACACAAACAGCAACAAGAACACAAGGAAGAACACAAAGAAGAAGAACAAGAATACGAAGTAGAAGAAGAACAACAAGAACATGAAGAAGAACACGATCAAGATCACAAAGACGAACACGAACAACAAGTACAACAAGAACACGAAGAAGAACATGAACAAAAAAGATCAAGAAAAACACAAACAACAAGAACACAAAGAAGAGCAAGAACACGAATAAGAACACAAAAAAGAACACAAAGAAGAACAAGAACAAGAAGAAAACAAACAACAAGAACGCGAAGAAGAACAAGGACAACACAAAGAAGAACAAGAAGAAGAAGAAGAACACGAATAGCAAGAACAAGAAGAACAAGAAGAGTTTGTGCTTTTGTTGTGCTGAACTGTGTTGTGCTCCTGGGAAACGGGGAAGGTGTTTAAATAAATAAATAAATAAATAAATAAATAAATAAATAAAAAGCGTGTGTGCCTTGAACTTGTGTCTCACGCCTGTCTGTGTCGGGTTTGGGTGGCAGTGCACCCCTGGTGGCCCACACAGCATATACAATGTAAGTTTGCTCATCTATGCCTTCTATTGCTTAGTGTTCAGGATGAAAGGCGCTATATAAAATGACACGGCTAAAGTGTTATTACAGCGTGATCCTGACGGAGGCCCTTTAGCAGCCAGTGCTCACATTGTAGAAAGACGTGACCAAACGTATTGCACCTATAAAGCACCACGGGTGGTCTTCAGAGGCGCTATATACATTAGTTTTTTTTTTCATACACATTTTCTGCTCCTAATTTTCCACGTTGTTCTCACAGTGCTTATAAATTCTATTAAGCACTTATTGTCGTTTGCTTTCAGTGAAAGGCGCTATATCTGTTCTGATTTGCGGTCCCTCTCAGCTCACTACTTGCTGCTGGGAGGTGCCAGGATGATGCCAGTGTCGATGCCACTCACTCTTACGTGCCTCTTTCCACGCTGACACTTACAGACGAGAGGAGCCGCGACTCCCGTCTTCCGTTTTCACATAAAGCGGAGCTCGTTTAGAGAATGCACTGTCACGCTGCTGAAAGATCTTTGGCTCCGACACACGTCCGCCAATTTGGCCAAAAACTTGTCATCCGGGACGGGAAGTCTGGCTTGAGATCTTTCTTTTTTTTTTTTTTTGTACCGTGTACAGCACGGCATTTACAAGGCAGACATGACTTTGGTGGAAATGCGCCCAGCGGTTTCCAAAACGTACGCTTTAACGGGCAGCCAACTTGTGGCCGCTCCGCTGACTCATCTCTCTCTGTCAGGCCCTGCGAGGAGCTCAGAATGTACGATGGGATTAAACAAAGCCAGAGGAGAGAGAAAACTACAGCAAAGAGAAGATGAGAGCGCGTCCTCGGGGCACCCCAGGCCTGGAAAAAAAACAGCACTTGCAGCCTGCGCCGGGGTCGAGGAGGTGAATGGCGATGCACAGCCGCCAGCGGGCAATGCAGCGCTTCACTCGGCCTCAATGTCTGCTTTTGTTCCTCTACTCACACTCGCTCCTTTTTGCCCTTTGGACTACACACACACCCGCGAGTACGCCTACTCTCACTCTCACATTAAAAACACACACACAAAACTGAATCACACGGAAGCGTAGTATAGGGCCAAGGAGAAAAAAAAAAAAATAAATACGAACTCAGTGAAGACAAACAAAAAAGAGGATGTCGTGAAAAAAAATTGACATGACGACTTTATTCTCGACATTTCCACTCTCTATTTTAACTTTGCCATGTCGCAAACTTCATCTTAAAATCGATGTTTAATTTACTAGATTTTCTCAAAACCCCATCATAATTAATGTAGCACATTAAATGCCTTAAATTAAGTGTTCCCAGGCCCATGTTAATCACGACGTGCTGCTTAAACGGACTTTATAGAAACAGAAAAACAATGTACTGCAATTGTACCTGATAAGCGCACAGCGCGAGAAGAAGACGGTCACTATGAAAGGCGCTATATAAAAATCACAAGGGGACAGCGCAAGGGATCGCGCAGGCAGCAATCGCCACACAGAATCCATTCACTTCATAATATTCCTGCTCCCTGAACATTTAGAATGCTAAGATAAATACATGATGATGAAATGCATTAGGAATATCATGATGTGAATGTATTCTGTATGGTGTTATTCCCTATTGTAGGCACGGAGCTGGACAGTTTGACATCCATGGCAGAGCCACGAGCAGGCTCCTGTCAATAATGAAGAATCCGGAGCAGCTTCAGCGACAGACTGCTGTCACCGTCCTGCTCCACTGACAGACTAAGGAGATCGTTCCATCCCCACACTAAGCGACTCTTCAATTCCACCGGGGAGGTAAACGTTGACATTATACAAAGTTATTGTCTGTTATACCTGCATTGTTATCACTCTTTAATTTAATATTGTTTTTTATCAGTATGCTGCTTCTGGAGTATGTGAATTTCCCCTTGGGATTAATAAAGTATCTATCTATCCTCTCAGTGCAAGAGGAAGCAGTGACGTGCGGTGACTCCTTCAGAGTCAAATTTACAAATACATGAACCCCAAAGAGCCGCTTATTGACTATTCAGTTGGCAGCCTGCACATTGACTACTGGTTATGTTTCATATCTCATCAGCATTCTTTACACACACAGGTAAGGCGCATATTTAGATAAGAAAGAACGTTACGTTTTTAGCGGCGAGAGAGAGTGGAGAGAGCGCATTTGCTCCTCACCCTCCACGTAAATTTGCCGGTGCAATTCCACAAATCATACTCATTCAATACAAATAAAAGTATAGAGTGGTGTATAAAAATAAAAAACGGATTACAATTTTTGACCTAAGTTGAAATATTTCGTTGTTTTTAAAAGTTTTTTAATTCTGATGCTATAATCAATTTTAATACAGACTGTTCAACAAAAGGATAACGAAATTTTATTTAAGGTCAAAATCGAATTTTTAAATATTGGATTGTTTTTTTTTCTTCTTATATAGTCTGATCCCATTTTTTATAAAATTGAAAACCGCTTATGATCTTACCTTTATTTGTAAATGAAGTCCATGCGCCTATCCTTCTGCACGGGAATCTCCGTCACTTTCTTGTAAAAGTCCTCCTTATTTTCCTTTAGTTTTTAAAAGTCTTCATTTACTGTTTTGGCAGTCAATCGGAACAAAAAAAATTAAAATAAACTGGACCGCTGCAGTGCACGTGACTTTCTGATATCGCTAACTTATTGAAGACTCTGAGTAGAAGAACGAGCACCTGTTGGGCTCACATGCGCCCCCTTCAGGGAGGCATGGTGCTGTCTGCCTCACCTTGTGCCTTTTCACATTGGTTTCATGTCCAATAAACGAGACTAAATATGTCACACACACTTATTAAAGATATTAGTTAAGAGTGTATAATAAATGTCTCTGGAAACCTTATATTGGTGACATACAGAGAGATGGCAACAGGCACGTGCCAGTCGCAGGCATCAACCCCGTCAGTGTATGAGGAGAGCGCAGTCCGAGGTGAGGCTCATCACTGCGCACCTTGTGTTTCTCCCCATGTATTTGAACATGAAATGCGCAAATTCAGCGATTTTCACTAGAAATCGCTATTGTAGAGGGATGTTTATTCTCCCCAGGCCATATTAGTGTCCAGCTGGGAATGCTGCGAGTTGAAGTCCGGCAGAACAGCCCTGCTGTGGTCCGGGGATACCGGAAGGGAGCCGCTTCCATTTATATTAGAGTTCCATATGACCCGGAAGTACATTCAATGGGCAGTAGCCCTGGCACCGGGTCCTCAATAAAAGGGATCACAACTCCCTTATCCAGGCAAATAGGAATTGGGGAGATGGAGAGAAACACTTGACTGGAGGAGGGCAGTGAGGTGGTGAAAGGAGAGGAATAGTGATGAGAAAAAACCTGTGCTTTGTCAATTTTGGAGGTACTGTGTATAATAAACACACCTTTATTTGAACCCGGGATTGTGACTGTGTGATCGTATTTGCGGCTCGCTGATGGCCCGTTTCCGTCACACTCATTACGATTTATTTTGATTTCTAATAATGTGATTAAATTCATTCGGTCAATTCTGTCCACTATCGGAACAAAAACGGGGGTCATTTTTGAGGCTGGCAATTCTTCAAAATGTTTCCCTATTAAATGAATGGTAATCAGGTGATTGAGTTTGGAAATTTCACCTTAAAAAAAAATTCAGGAATGGACCCATAAAACGAGGGAAGCCTGTGTGTATATCAGACTGCAAGTGGAACGCACACATGCACAGATGTCAGTTGCTCAGGACCACCCCCCTCCACTGGACCCCCACAAACTCCATCCCGCTATGTCTCCAAACAAAGCACGCCCTTCTTCACATCCCTGGAATGCAAGCAGGCTGCCTCCGGATTAAAAGAGGCTGGGAGGCAAACGTGGTGGGATGGCATTGGGCACTCCACGTGTGTGTGTGTGTGAGAGAGGAAAGTGTAGTGGGCTGTGTGCTGATCGGCCACTTCTCTTAACCTAACATCTGATCACTACGGATGTCACTCCCTACGGACCCCCACAAAGTGCAGATGGCAGTGCGCAATGCCCAAAAGTATTTAGCAGTGGAAATGTGTCAGGATCTTCACTTCTAACATCCTTTAGTGTCATCTCGCGAGTAGACTTCATGACGTCCCTATGAAAGACCCCAAATAAAAACCACCAAGCAACATCTTCAGCCTCTTCCCCCAGACTCCTTAGTGAATCTCTTCATCTAATTGCTATTTGCACTGCAGAACGAAAACACGGAGATGTCTTAGAACCCGATGCTCAACATCTTGCACTTAGGTAGCTACAGCGCTGTGCAAAAGTATTCACCCTGGTGTTTGTCCTCTCTTGAATTGTTTTTGGGGGTCAGTAACATTTGAAGATGACACATATTTTTGATTGTGACACAAATAATAAGACAAAAAAAAAATCTTGCGTGTGCATAAGTATTAACCCCCATTCCATATTTGTAGGGACCCCCTTTGGCTACAATTCCAGTTGCATGTCTCTTGTTGAATGTCTCTGTTAGCTTAGCACACCTGGAAACTGGGATCGTCACCCATTCCTCAAGGCCACACTGCTCCAACTCCCTTAAGTTCTATGATTTGCGTTGGTGTCCAGCCATCTTTAAGTCAGGCCACAGATTCTCCATTGGATTGAGGTCTGGGCTTTGACTCGGCCATTCCAAGACATCCCTCCAGTGTGGCTCTCACAGTATATTTAGGGTCAATCAGTGTCCTGCTGGAAGGTGGACCTTAATCCCAGTCTCAAATCTCTGACAGACTCAAACATTTTGTCCTCACAAATTGCCCCGTATTGAGTGCCATCCATCATTTCTTCAGTCCTTCCCAGTTTTCGTGTCCCCCACAGCCTGACGCCACCACTGCGATGGCAATGGTGATCTTGGTGTGATGGGAAGTGCTGGATTTGTGCCACACAACGTGTTTGCCATGATAGGCCAAAAAAGTTCCTTTTCAGTCTCATCTGAGCAGAAGACCACCTTCTACTTGTTTGTGGAGTCCACCACATGCTGTTGGGCAAACTCTAAATGTGTTTCTTTATTTTCTTCTTTAAGGAATGGATTTTCTTTCTGGCCACTGTCCCACAAAGCCCCCCTCAGTGAAGTGTATGGCTTAAAGTGGTCCCATGGACAGAGATTCCAATCTCCTCTATGGATTTTTTCAGCTCATTCAGTATTATCCATGGCATCTTTGTTGCATCTCTGATAAATGCCCTTCAATGCCCGGTCTGTAAATTTTGGTGGACAGCCTTGTCTGGTCAGGTTTGTAGTGGTGCCAGATTCTTTCCATTTCGGATTAATGGGTTTAATGGTGCTCCATGGGCAGTACCCATGCTTATTATTGTGCCAACTGACTGTTCGGTAACTAATTCATGTGGCTGGGTTTGCCCCCCCCTTTATGATCTGTGCACTATGCCCTAATTCACCTTAATGATGGCACCGGCCCTTTCCGTGGGATAATTTTTTTATAAGCCAACCCTGATCTCCACTTCTCCACAACTTTGTCTGTGACCTGCATGGAAAGCTCCTTGGTGTTCATATCGCTGACTCAGTGGTGCTGCGGAGTCAGGAGCCTGTCAAAATTGGCATCATGTGACTGTGATCATGTGACATTTTGATTGCACAGCTTATTAAACTTCAAAGGATTAAGCCCTAAAACCAAAGAGAACTGTGCCAGAATATGTTCTCTTCTTTATAATACAGTCAACAAACCTTTATTGTATGTAGTGACATTCTTGAACACAAAGCCTCTTGCCCAATAACCTCACCATCTTTCTTGTTACGTGGTGCTGGGAAAAAAAGACATTTATATAGCGCCTTGCACAGTAAACGGCACTGCATTCCAAGTGTTCTCCATCAGTGAATATTTCCTTTCCATTGCGGTTGATGCCACTGCTTGTTTTTCCATTTAAACGTTATGTCAAGTGGGCGTGGTTAAAAGAACCTCCGATGGGGCGTGTCAACAAACAGGCGCAGGCGCTCAAGGTCCTCAAGTGTGTCCGAAGGTCCCCGAAAGCGTCTGAGGCCTCCATGCGTCCTTTCTGCTTCCATCTATACGGTGGCCTTCAGCGCAAACTCGGCGCCTCTGAAAAGCTGGATCAACATGAAGTGACTTCACTGCATCTGTCGCGTCATATTTGTTTCCTGAGACCTTCAGAAGAGGACAGCAATATGGAAATACTGAAAGAACTAATTGGAAGTGCTCACCATGTCGGGCATCTATTTAGTAATTATCATTAAGATTTCTTTTTGAGTTGATTCGGATTCATTTTAAGTGTTCCCTAAAACTTTACAACTGAAAATTCTCAGATTCACACACGCGCCAACTACACCCTACGCCGTCTCGCACCATTAAATCTTCACCGATAGCGCCAGGCAGGTGTCGCACATGAATTCAAAGCAAAGCAATACACAATAAAGTCGTCGATTGCTCAATTCTTCTTAAAAATGGCAATGAATCATTGAAAAAAAAGGAGCGAGGCAAATGAGCCGGACCGATGAGATAAAAAAAGATAAAACGGGGGGATCAAAGGCGCTCACCGCCGCTTGATTTAATTAGCGTTACAAGAGCCCATCTGCACCATCATGTAAATGAGGTTTTCCTTTTAAGCCGCAACAGAGGCGCGTCTTTAATGTCGTAACCCTCCAGTAGTTCTAATTATCTGTTTATTTTGTTCGCAATAAAGCAGCAGTCCGCACCGCAAACGGGAACGGAGGCAGCAAGCAGAGCGACTGACCCGCATGCACGAGTGTCTGTGCGCGCGCGCGCTCGCCACCTATTCTTCGCCTTTCTCCATTACAGAGCAGCAAAAACGTGCGTATAATGCCAACAATGAAAGAAAAAACACGCCAGGTTGCCAAACGGCACATGTACTTAGGCCCTCATATATACAAATCGGCTCCATTAAAAATAAGCTAAAGAAGAAGAAAAGAAAAAAGTCACACAGCAAGCCATTCGGGCCCTTTGTATTTAACTTAGTCTCAGTTAAGTTACACTCAAGGTGTGAATACTAAAACGCTGTTTCCGTCTATGCACTTATACACAGTGTATTTAACACCAGCGATTTCGCTCAAACAAGCAAATCAGTTCAATTTCATTGTCCCAAGGGGTAATTTGGTTTGTCAGCAGGTTATTTACACAGAAAGACCCAAGAGATCACATTAAAAACACAGCAAAGAGGAAGTCGGTAATTACATGCAGACTTCGTACAAAAAATAAATTAAAGTTGCAGAAATATACAGTACACGTTTAGCGTCGTATTGCCGCGAATTATTCATTTTACGCCGCCTCTTTTGCATAGTTAGGCACGGGAAACAATATAAGAAAAATCCGGGTACTCGTGTGTTATAACCCCGCCACTGGCACAGGCAAGAGAAAAAAAACTTCATCGTTTTTTTCCCCTTCGTTTATTTACAAAACAAAAACAAGAATACGTAAAATTTGATTTTTATTTATCAAATATTACTTCTGTCGCGAAGTTTCTAATATCGTTAAGTACACAGGAAAATCAGCAGTGTTAATTTTTCAGAGTTAGATGAAAGTGTTGATATTTTGTGTTTAAACAACACTAAGTCTATACTTGATTTAACACTGCCAGTGTCAGGTTTATGAAAGAGCTGGTGCATCTTTGTAGTGTGAAGATGTAAACTCTACACGAGAGCTAAATTAGTAACGCCCCCATTTTTGTCGGTTCGTTAAGGACTGAAAAAAACCCCGCCAGCGCCATTTTAAACTTAATTTTGAGAACACATGGTGAGTACAAGAGGCATGCAATGTAGGCCTAAGTGTTTGTAATTTACACAAACAGTACACTTATCGAGCAAGCTATTGTTTGTAAATTGAACGAATTAGCTTCACAGATTATTTTAATGATTTGGCTTTGATAAGAGCTGTAGCAATACAACAACATATTGTAGCGACCCGTGGTCGAGTCTTGAAGATTTTCAAGCCGATTTCACCGTGCACCTCTTCCAAGCTGTCGGGTAGCGGATTGCCAGCATTAGGAACGCAACTGTACCCAGCTCTTTAAGTACAAGCGCTCGTGTCCCATACACCGCACGACTACGAGCGTCTCGGGAGCACGCAGCTGTACCCAGCTTCTTGAGTAGCGAGCACTCGTGTCCCATACACCGCACGACTCCGAATGTCTCGGCATTAACTGCTAAGATGAAATCTTAGCAATGAATAACAGCTCTGTCCTGTTGTATCTCTTTATTCACAGATAGCCAGAAGCAAAGCTCAAATTCATCCGCTTAACCACTGTCAAGGTCAACAACAAAACGACATTTCTTAACGGCGGTATCTATTTACATTTTTACAACCCCGGACGGCGATATCCCAACCCACCCCACCGGGCTGCGCACAAACACATATAACATTTACAACAGGAAAGACAATTACGAACTTAGTTAATCTTTACACACAATAACTTTCACATAAATTTCCCATACATTCCCCACAACTATTTTACATAATTTACCCACAAGGCGTCACTCCGCCAGCGCGGACTGCCGGGTTGCTACAATATTAAATAACATTGATTTTACATGTTTTAAATGAATACGATTTTTCTTTTTTAGCGTCCTACAGTTTGTTGGATTGAAAGCGAAACACATGTAAGTTATTCAACCAGTATGTATCCATCACCCATAAAATGTACTTAACAGTTAGTGTTCGTAGCACATGAGGGAATGGCCGATATGCTACTATTTCTATTTATAAATAGCGAGTGAGGCGCATAAGAAAACTTAACTGAAGTCTTGCTGGCTCGCCTCTATCTCCGACATTTTATGAGGGAGAACGAACGTATGAAATGTACCTTCAACAAAAAAAGCGCAACGACTTGTTTGCGCTATGATTAGTTCCACAATAAATAAATAAAACGTTCGAAAAGAAAAAGAAACGAATATGGGGGCAAGCAATCTAAAATTTATTTTGCAATGAAAACTTAGGTTGTGGTACAGAGCACTTGTGTACTCCAGAGTTCTAATAAAAACTCAGTTTGCCGAGTCCATCGCTACACAGCCATTCTCCCCGTCATTATCTATTTAATTATTGATTGTTTGCGTCTGTGAGGTCCCCAGCCTTCCACTCGTGTCTTGCGCTCTAATTATCTGTAACTCATTGGCGACTGGGAGGAATTATTTAATCATTATTATTATTAATAATTGCCACTATTAGTGTATAAATGGATATAAATAGTTGCATTTAAACGATTCGCCAAAATCTGTTGTATGTAAACGATACTGTTTTAAACGTTATTGTTTTTTCATCAGAAAACCCGGTTTCCACGTCTACCTGTATTAGTTTAAATGGAACTTTTGCCACTCACAATATGGCGGCCGCGCTGACGTATCGTGTCGACTGGGCAACACAGTGAATGCGGCGTCTATCTATATACTGTATGTCTATATGCTGTAAGCCTGCGTGAAGTCGCTTGTAAGAGACCGACAGACCGAAACTCATTTACACTTTTTGAATCTGATGCTCTGTATATTCAATTAATTATCATTACTATTCATGGTGGCTCTAAAATCCGTACTGACCCCTACTCTCTCTTCTGTTCTTTTCCCGGTTTTCTGTGGTGGTGACCTGTGCCGCCACCACCCAATCAAAGCACCGTGATGTCCCTACATTGATGGATTAAAGGCCAGAAGTCCACATGACTATCATCATCAAGTCCTTCCCTGAGAACCCTGAATACCATGAGGACCGATGTTAGGTAGAATGCCCAGAGGGGGCTGGGTGGTCTCGTGGTCTGGTTTTATTTTTTCTCCAGCTGTCTGGAGTTTTTCTTGTTTTTTCTGTCCTCCCTGGCCATCGGACCTTACTCTTATTTTATGTTAATTAGTGTTCTCTTTCTTCATCATGTAAAGCACTTTGAGTGACATTAATTGTATGAAAATGTGCTATAGAAATAAATGCTGCTGTTGTTGTCCCGTTCGATTGTCTCTCAGTCTGTGAGTGACAGGGTTTCGTCGGTGTCGCATAGCTAACGATGCCACAGCAGAGGATGCGAGACTCTGCTGATGGACGAAGAGTTGCGACTCCTATACTAGTAAGAGCAAGAAATGGAGAAGGCGGAGTATCAGACCTTTTGACCAAAAGCGGTGAAGGATGGGCGAGAGTAATATTCACGTGAGTGGGGGGTCCTACGTGATGAGCAGCTGCATTTCAAATGGTTTACCATGTCTTCCACACGTTCTGATGACCAGTTGCATCATATTGAGCCCTTTTGCTCACCATTCGGGTGTCCCTTCAACCAACCCTTTTTTTGAAATTCACCATTTTGGAGGCACGGCTGCTGCCCTGAGATGGGTCCAGCTCTGCGATTCAGTAGTTTCAATGGACAGCCAATTGGATTGGAGGTTTTTGTTATCTGGTTTACTTGGCTGGAGTCGGATAATCCCTAATCTTAACCATAGTGTAACCAGGCAGATCATTGACTTGTAATGAAAGGCGACAACCTGCTAAGGAGGTCCAAAGCTAAAGTCTTTTTGGTGGGACGTGCCGACTGATGAGAAAAATTTCTGTACGAGGCTGTGTCTCTCCAAATCTGACGTCATATCCACCACATTACTACAAATGTTTGTGAAGTGGTGGAATGACAAATGCAATGTATATGTTTCTGTGTTCTTGCCATTTGGTATAAGATTTGTCAAAGCAGTGATAAAATTTGTGTTGGACCATCTGTTGGAATGACAAATGCAATACATACAGAGGGTACGGAAAGTATTCAGACCCCCTTCAATTTTTCACTCTTTGTTGTATTGCAGCCATTTGCTAAAATCATTTAAATTAATTGTTTTCCTCATTAATGTACACACAGCACCCCATATTGACAGACAAAAAAGAATTTTTGAAATTGTTGCAGATTTATTAAAAAAGAAAAACTGAAATCTCACATGGTCCTAAGTATTCAGACCCTTTGCTGTGACACTCATATATTTAACTCCGGTGCTTTCCATTTCTTCTGATCATCCTTGAGATCACCTTCATTTGAGTCCAGGTGTGTTTGATTCTACTGATTGGACTTGATTAGGAAAGCCACACACCTGTCTATGTAAGACCTTACAGCTCACAATGCATGTCAGAGCAAATGAGAATCATGAGGTCAAAGGAACTGCCTGAAGAGCTTAGAGACAGAATTGTGGCAAGGCACAAGGTACAAAAACATTTCTGCTGCACTTAAGGTTCCCAAGAGCACAGTGGGCTCCATAATCCTTAAATGGAAGACGTTTGGGACGACCAGAACCCTTCCTAGAGCTGAGCTACCGGGGGAGAAGAGCCTTGGTGAGAGAGGTAAAGAAGAACCCAAAGATCACTTTGGCTGAGCTCCAGAGATGCAGTCAGGAGATGGGAGAAAGTTGTAGAAAGTCAACCATCACTGCAGCCCTCCACCAGTCAGGGCTTTATGGCAGAGTGGCCTGTCGGAAGCCTCTCCTCAGTGCAAGACACATGACAGCCCGCATGGAGTTTGCTAAAAGACACCTGAAGGACTCTGAGATGGTGAGAAATAAGATTCTCTGGTCTGATGAGACCAAGATAGAACTTTTTGGCCTTAATTCTAAGCGGTATGTGTGGAGACAACCAGGCACTGCTCATCACTTGTCCAATACAGTCCCCACAGTGAAGCATGGCGGTGGCAGCATCATGCTGTGGGGGTGTTTTTCAGCTGCAGGGACAGGACGACTGGTTGCAATCGAGGGAAAGATGAATGCGGCCAAGTACAGGGACATCCTGGACAAAAACCTTCTCCAGAGTGCTAAGGACCTCAGACTGGGCCGAAGGTTTACCTTCCAACAAGACAATGACCCTAAGCACACAGCTAAAATAACGAAGGAGTGGCTTCACAACAACTCTGACTGTTCTTGAATGGCCCAGCCAGAGCCCTGACTTAAACCCAATTGAGCATCTCTGAGAGACCTAAAATGGCTGTCCACCAACGTTTACCATCCAACCTGACAGAACTGGAGAGGATCTGCAAGGAGGAATGGCAGAGGATCCCCAAATCCAGGTGTGAAAAACTTGTTGCATCTTTCCCAAGAAGACTCATGGCTGTATTAGCTCAAAAGGGGGCTTCTACTAAATACTGAGCAAAGGGTCTGAATACTTAGGACCATGTGATATTTCAGTTTTTCTTTTTTAATAAATCTGCAACAATTTCAAAAATTCTTTTTTTTGTCTGTCAATATGGGGTGCTGTGTGTACATTAATGAGGAAAAAATTAATTTAAATGATTTTAGCAAATGGCTGCAATACAACAAAGAGTGAAAAATTGAAGGGGGTCTGAATACTTTCCGTACCCACTGTATGTCTCTGTTTTTTACCATTTGGTATGACATTTGTCAGCCAGTCAATCAGTCATTGTCGAACCCGCTATATCCTAACACAGGGTCACGGGTGTCTGCTGGAGCCAATCTCAGCCAGCACAGGGTGCAAGGTAAGAACAAACCCCGGGCAGGGCGCCAGCCCACCGCAGGGCACACACATACACACCAAGCACACACTTTAGGATCGCCAATGCACCTAACCTGCATGTCTTTGGACTGTGAGAGGAAACTGGAGCACCCGGAGGAAACCCATGCATACACGGGAAGAACATGCAAACTCCACACAGGGAGGACCCTGGAAGCGAACCCAGATCTCCTTACTGTGAGGCAGCAGCGCCACCGTGCCACCCCTGAGATTTGTCAAAGCATTGTTAAAGTTTGTGATGTGCCATCTGTTGGAATGACAAATGCAATACATATGTCTCTGGTTTTTGGCCATTGGGTATGAGATTTGTCAAGACCGTGTTAAAAATGTGTGATGCACCATCTGTTGGAATAAAAAAGGAGCTAGTACCCTTCCTTTTCAGTAGTTTCAAAGCAATCTAGGTATTACCGCTTGGAATGGCTGATTTATTATTTATTATTTGCATATGGCTACAAAGCACCATTTTTAGCAACAATTCCTTCACTGTCCTAATTGTCAACTCCTGTAGCTTATCCTTAGTAAGTCCTGTTTACATGCTAATCGGTTATTAGAGAAACCTTTGTAATTGAAATGGCACCACAGACACCTGCCATTCTGTTCACTTGGGTTGCAAGGTGCCAGCTTTCCCAAAGTCCAGATCTGAGATTCATAATGACGGTTACTCTGTGCAACAAGTAACTAAAGATTTTATACAAAGGTGCCTATTACTGTCTGGAGAGAAGTGGAGAAGATGGCAAACAGGATCTGACCAGGGTAAAAGAGGAAGAGGAGGAGGGCCCAGATGGACAATTCCGTGAGAGGAGGAGGACAACATCAAAGTGTGTAGTGTGGGAAACAAAATGACTCACAGGTCCTCAGTTGGGATCTTCATTAGGTACACACCACATACCGGCGTCATCTGAAACACAGAAGAGACGACTCCAGGATGCTGACTGTGATGTGCTTTTCCAGTGATCTTCTTTCCAATGTCTGCGTTCTTTGGCCCATTTTATCTTTTAATCTTTTCAGATGTGGCCTTTTCTTTTGAAACTCTGCCCAAAAATAGTCGCCATCATATGTTTAAAATGTTAAAATGTCTGCTTCAGTGTAGAAGTCTGAAATCTAAATATTCTTGATTGTCATAGAAATCTGCTGTTTTTTGTTACCCTCTAATGGGGGTCCATGGTGGGCTAATAAAAGATTAAAAATAAAAAACAACCCCATTTTCATAATCCTTGACCGTAAAATAGTGTAAAACGAGACCCCACATGCCTATGTTTGAAATGTGCCATTTTGAACTTTCTGAGGGGGGGCTCGGACCACCAGTGATGGATCAAGTATCAAAGTAACGATCATAATTGTGATTAGTAACCTTGAAGTATCAGAAGCAAAGCTCCACATGACTGTATTACCAACCTCCATTTTTTCCAATGAGAAACTTTGACCCCTCGTATCCCATTAGGGGTCTCTTGAAGTGTTTTGCACAACTGTTAAGCCCTTCTGGTCAATTCTTCAACTCTTTACTCTTCATCATCAGGGTGTTGTTTACTGAACAAAAATTTTCTAAAAATGATGGCATGTTGGGTCTAGAGTGCCAAAACTAGTGAGGGAGACCCCAAAAAAGCTTGACATCTTGCATAACCAGACCTCAAGACCAGGCGAATGGTCATAAGTGGGGTTTTCTTGTAGCGATGAGTCTGAAGGGGCCAGACAACAAAAAATTGAAGTAATGTTAAAGCATTCAGAAGTCATTCTAACAAACTCAATAAGAGAAAAATAAATGCATAAATAAAATATGGAATGTGGAATTGGTCGAACAAAGACCAGCAGACCATGGGGTCCTCAGGACAGAGGTTGAGAGCCACTGACCTAATAAATGACACAAATGCGTCTCACGCCTTGAAAAACTCCACCCCCTCAAGCTGCAAACTGAGATCAACCAGCCATGGTCAAAAGACATTAGTGGGCCGGGGTCAGAGGTCACCTAAAGAAGTGGCTGGCGGCCACGTGCGAGCACCGACTGTTCCAAGTGCCCTGACCTGAACGAAAAGGGAGGTCAAAGGAAACATCTCTCAGGGCAGACCTCTTGAACCTGTGGGCTCTGGAAAGTGTCTAACCCTCGAGGCGCCAGAAGCAAAATCCAGAAGCCGAAAGGGTGGGCCGAGGTCAGCAGCGGCGGTCTGTGCGGAGGTGAAGCGCAAACTCTGAGCGAGTTAGAAGATCTTCAAAGCGCCGCGTCTAAATAGGTCAGCGCATCCGCTAACGAGGAAGAAGAAGCGGAAAGCCAAGCAAGTCTCTGAAGGGATGGCGGCGCAGTGGGCAGGAGAGCCAGTGAGCCCCTCTGTTTGCGGGCCGGGCTGGTCTTAGAGAAGCCAGTCAAAGTGACAGCACTCTGGAGTCTGATATCGGTGACACGCTTTGAGCTCCCGGCACTGTGACTCTACTTCAAGGACTGCAATGGGCACCTGCCACCCAAAAAAAAGACGAAATGAAGACAGCAAGGAGATTTATGATGCTGCCTCTGTTTTTTATAGCGCCTTACTATTGTGAACAATAGCTGTGCAAAAATAATCATTTCAAGCAGCGTCTTTCATTTTGAGCATTGTGAATGAACCCATAACACTACAGAAACTTTCTTAAAGAAGGACCAGCACACAGAAAGCATTACTTGTTTATATAGCGCCTTTCATGCTGAGAACACTCACATCAGCCACAGCAGTGTTTGGTAGAGTCCATGATCACGTCTTTCCTAAACAAGCAGCAGAATACAAGGCTTTAAGAAGTCTTTATTTAATATAGCGCCTTTCACAAAGCAAAACTAACCGTGAATGGAGTTATAAGTGGGACAAGCAACCAAAAAGGTCCCAGATGGAAGGTTTAGTTTGCTATGTAAAGTCCTGTGGCGATGGTGTGCTCTGTGAATGGCACTATATAACGGATTATTTTATTGATGGGGTCTTTCACTCAGACGTTTGTCAACCTGTTTTATATGGGATGGAGTGGTGGCTCTGAGGCTAGGGATCTGACCTGGCAATCAGGAGGATGCCGGTTCGAATCCCGTAAATGCCAATAGGGACTCTGCTCTGTTGGGCCCTTCAGCAAGGCCCTTAACCTGCAATTGCTGAGCGCTTTGAGTAGTGAGAAAAGCGCTATATACATGAAAAGAATTATTATTATGATTACTTATTATTTGGCTTATGGCTTCATCCAAGGCAGCTTGCAATATTTGAGAAACAATGGTTTCCATTTCCTTTGTTTTTCCAGTTGGAGTAATTTTTGCAGTTCCATTATTAGCTCAATGTTGGGTCACCCGTCTGGGGGTTTTTCAAATCGATTGCAACTGAAGGTCCAGCTTGTGGTGTTCTAACAACGCAATGGAAACAAAAGAAAGACGGCAAGCAACTCCACGAAGAGCACAAGTCAGGGGCCGGAGAGGAGAAGAACATCTGGCAGTCGCTGAATATCCAGTTAAACCAGTCAGGAAGAAATGGAAAGAGCAGAACAGAGCTGGAACTCTGCTAAGAGCGGATCGTCCAAAGGAAATGAAGACGACGAGTGAGGGACGCCACTAAGAGACCTCTGGAGGAGTCACAAGCTACAGTGACCGGCCGTTGTCACCAGTCGCCACCTTATGGAGGGGAAAAAATAAAAAAAAATAAAAAAATCACACACACACACACACGACGTCTCAGCAGGAGGAGTGTGTAGTGAAAGATGGAGATCCTGGTGCGCCCAGAGGAAACTAAAAGGAGCTATATACAGTATATAACATCTATTATTATATATTATTAAACTCACATGAGCAAAAGGAGAACATGTAACCTCCACATTAGGGATGCATGGTTTACCGCTACTGAAAAAATGACAAAACACACACACACACAGAGGACATCTCAGCAGGAGGAGTGTGTGGAGAAAGATGGAGATCCTGGTGCGCCCAGAGGAAGCTAAAGGCGCTATATACAGTATATAAAATCTATTATTATTAAACTTACACGAGCAAAAGGAGAACATGTAACCTCCACATTAGGGTTGCATGGTTTACCGCTACTGAAAAAACCACCAAAAAAAGTTCATTTAAATTTTTTTCAAAATATGGTAGCACCAGTTGTTTAATTTCCATACAGAAGTAAATGGTCGTCTTCAAGCACCTTGCATTCACTCACATTAACGCAATCGGGACTTCAAAGGGGTACCCGCTGTTAAATTGAACACGTGTATTTTATCTGGCTTGAATCACCACCTTAGGGGGCTTTTATTGGTCTTCAAAAAATCTATACATTAAAATTAAAATGCCGGACCCCCACCCCGTCCCCTTTGCTCCTGCAAGTGATTCGGCAGAGCAGGGTGGCATGCATTTGTGCAGCAGTGCAGGTGTTTGTGGGCTGCAGTTATGGGATAGGGGTTTAGTGTGTGGGGGTATCTATTAAATCGCTTCAGTACTGTACGGGTACCGGTAACTGAGGTCTGAAAGGGGATACCAAAGTCAAAATTTTAGTGCCCATCCAACACAACTCCACAGAGAAGGAGGCCAGGCTGGAAACTGGACTGAAGGTCCTCAAGCTGTGAGGTCTGAGCACTACTCATCATTAAAAAACAAACCCCCGGGGGGCTACAAAATAAATAAAAAAACAACAGGAGCACAACACACCAGCGTGAGAAAGGACACATAAAACATTTTAATAGCTGCAAAGCCAGATGCACTGGAATTTGTCGAAACTGTTAATGAAGCAAACTGACGAACAAAATGTCTCCACCTACTGGTCAGTAGGAATATGCAGCATGTGACTACACAGAAAGGTAGGCAGCAATCGTGAAAATGAGTCGACACGTTCAGTGTGTTTATCTGCGCTTCAATACCACAGTCTCCGGTGCCAGCTGAACACACTGCTTTCTCCGCACGCAACTTGAATATGCATAACCATGTAAACCCTTAACCAGGTTACACTTGAGGATTTTGTAGACGGCTTGCACGTCTGCTGCACCCCGTTCACACAGTCGGAAGGTACAGGTAGACACACCCACAAGAAAAAAAAATTCTGAAACAAATGTTTGGGTGATCGCCAGTGTTTGTGCCAACTGACTGTCTGGTAGCTAACCTGTGCCACTCCCCCCCCTTATGATCCATGCCAGAGGCAAAGCGTATTAGTGTGCCAACTGACTGTTTGGTGGCTAACCCGTGTGGCTGGGTTTCGCCCTCGTTATGATTGGCACCCGAAATTAATGCCTAATTCACCTTAATGGTGGCACCAACCCTTGCAATTGCATTATTCCTTCGCTATTATTATCCGAGCAGTGCCGGGTATAAAGAAAGCAGTACATGTATGGATATGCCAGTCCTTTCCATGGCTCAGCCACACAGCCAAGAAGAAAACAGTGTGCGCGGAGTGCAATCCGGGAACAGATATATATATATATATATATATATATATATATATATATATATATATATATATATATATATATATATATGTAATAAAAGGCAGGAGCTATATGAGCGCCGACTCAACACAGACTGACACCCGGGGAAACGCCTTCTCTGCGTCCCTAAGGCACAACACAGTCCCTGTACTAAGCACAATCCACACAAAATAAACTCCTTCATTTCTCTTTGAGATCCTCCACTCCTCCCAGGCAGCTTTGTCCCTCTTCCTCCCAACTCTGGCTCCCAGATTAGTGTCTGCTGGCTCCTTTTATAGTCCACCTGGTGCTTGATCACACGTTTCCAGTTGCACTTCCGGGTGTGGCTGAAGAAGCACCCAGATGGGCTCAGGGACCCCTGTAGTGCCCCCTAGTGGCCACCCCAAATCCAAGCAGGGCTGTGGAGAACTCCATCTCCCAGGGAGCCCTGCGGGTATCTGAGGCACCAGTGTCACCCAGGGGTGCTGCCACCCAGCATTCCAGAGGAGGTACTGTGCAGCCCATGGCTGTTCCCCTGAACCAAGTACAGAAGGGACATCCCAGCCTGACATGGGCCCCGGCCGTCCGCCACAGTATGAAGTATTCATCCACAGACTTGCCTATGGACATGTGGAAACAGTGGGATCAGGTGGCGCAGCAGCCAGCGTTCACACCGTGAATCATCTGTGGCTTGAGACGTAAAAATAAGATGAATGCAATTTACTTCACAGTACAAACAAATTTGTAAAACAAGAAAATAACCACAGACTCCATGCCTGATTCATGATGGCCGATGACGACAACTTTTGAGTCATTCCTGTGCAGCTTACTGAGGTCGGAGCGTTTTGCCAAAGGAGAATTCCAGTGAAAACGGAGGTTTTTAAGAAACCAGGGCTTGAATTCATCAGGCAGCTCAGAATTAGGCCTGGGAGGTTTGCACTAGAAGTCACACTGGGACGAGAACTGCTCCCACCTCAGAGCAGGACATGAGAGGTTTTTACAAAGCATCCCAGTCCATGTGCTAGCTAAGAGAAGGAATCTTGTGTCATGAATTTACAGCACCCCTTGCTGTAAAATGACACTCATAATGACATTTCCTATTTTACAGATACTAATGCTAAGGCTTCTCCACTAAAGATAATAATAATTATAATAATAATAATAATAAAGTAGAAGAACAACAATAAGAATAAGGAAAACATAAAGGTGGCATACTGTGAAAAGCTTCATGGAATTGTTGCCACTTGTTCATAACAATCCACCTTAACAAAAGGATAAGTGCCTGTGTGTCTTTGTATCTGTGTGTCCATCTGATTGCTGTCTCTGTAATTCCAACAGATGGCACAAACATTTGTAGTAATAAAAGGCATTGCATTTGTCATTCCAACAGATAGTGCACCACACACATTAATGTTGCTTTTACGAATACCATACCAAATGATGTGCAGAGACATATGCATTTGTCATTCCAACAGATGGTGCAGTAAAAACATTAACAATGCTTTTACAAAAACCCATTCCAAATGGAGTATTGCAGAGGCATATGCATTGCATTTGTCATTTAAACAGATGGGGCATAAGAAACATTTATAGTAATAAAATGCACTGTATTTATCATTCCAACAGATGGTACATCACAAACATCAACACTGCTATCATGAGTCCCAACATCAAATTGAACATAACAGTGATATAGTCATTGCATTTGTCATTCCAACAGAGGGTGCATTACAAACATTTATGCTGCTTTGTACCAATCCCATACCAAATGGCATACAACAGATACATATGCATTACATTTGTCATTCCAACAGACATAAAAAACATTTATAGTAATAAAATGCGCTGTAGATGCCATTCCAACAGATGGTGCAACACAAACATTACCTCTGCTTTTACAAATCCCATTCTAAATGACATATACAAAGACGTATGCATTGTATTTATCATTCCAACAGATCGTGCATCATTGACATTAGCACTGCTATCATGAGTCCCACACCAAAATGAACATACCAGTGACATATTCATTGCATTTGTCATTCCAACAGATAGTACATCACAAACATTAACACTGCTTTTATGAACCCCATACCAAATGGCATACAACAGAGACATGTGCATTGCACTTGTTGTTCCAACAGACCACACATAATAAACATTTATAGTAATAAAATGCAACAGATGGCACATCCCAAACATCATCATTGTTTCTTACAAATCACATACCAAACTACACATAACACAGACATATGCATTGCATTTATCATTCCAACAGATGACGCATCACAAACATTAACATTGTTTTTACGAATCCCACACAAAAACGGCAAATGAGAGACATATGCATTGCATTTTCCATTCCAACAGATGGTGCATAACAAACACTTATAGTAATAAAACATCATTGCATTTGTCATTCCAACAGCATTAAAGGCAGACATGTTAAGAAACCAGGCTTCCGTTTCCAATGTAGAAGCAGCCGACTTTCATTTCTTTTTGCAAACATTTTAACAATATCCTGTGTTACAAGCTTGGCTGTCATAACCAATTCGACATGAAACTGTTGCAAGCGTTAAGAATGGAAAAAACTTCTTTGCAAAGCATCAGCTCCAACAATCAAACCAAATGGCAGCTGTGCAAACTTGCAATCGTTCAAATAATATGTCGGCTTACTTTTCAGCTCCAAAGAATGTCAACTGCAGATGGGACGAGTTTAGCATCAGTTTCCAGAACGCTAACTCAGCTAAGGCCCCGTGCCACGCCTGTCACACGATAGCAAAAAAATCAACCAACTGACCACAAGATTTTTATTTTTTTATTTTTTTTCAGAATGCCAATAACCGTCTGCACATGTTAGCCTCGCACCAGGAAAGGCTATCAAGTTTAAAGGGGGTGGTTGTTTTGACCATTAAACAAGCAAAAGTCACCGCCGTCATTCGTTTATACACAAATTCTAAACTCAACAACTGAAAGCAGAAGCCAAGCACCGGGAATTCTAAGGAGCAAAACACAAAGGTGGTTATTGATTTGGAGATTCAAAAAACTCAAGATGACGACCTACTTGGCAGGGAAAGTTCTTTAAAGTGGCGTGTTGAGGACTTGGATCAGGGGCAGCTTTACCATCTGGGAGTTCTGGACAGCCCGTTTCTGGCAAGAGACCTTTTATCCAAAATTCCAATGACATAATGATCAAGTCTCTGTGCCCTCAAATCTACAATGAGGAGCAACCATGCTGCATTAAACAACCGGGGGAGCTGGTTGGGTCCACATTCGGTCCCCCAATTTGCCTGTGGAGGATTGAAAATCAATCAGGTGAATTCTGGTGCTGTGCATCACAACAACCATCAATGAGTCACTGTAACTACGACACAAAATGGTGGCATCCTGGGAAAAACAAATGGCTCTGAAAGTGAGGTTTCCAAAAAAAAAAACTGCAGATGGTGAATCACAGACATTCACTCTGCTATCATGAGTCCCACACCCAACTGAACATAACAGTAACATATTCAATGCATTTGTCATTCCAACAGATGGCACATAACAAACATTTATAGTAATAAAATGAACTGTAGATGTCATTCCAACAGACGGTGCATCACAGACATTAACACTATCATGAGTTCCACACCAAATTGAACATAATGACATATTCAATGCGTTTGTCATTCCAACAGATGGTGCATCACAAACATTAACACTGCTATCATGTGAGTACCACACCCAATTGAACATAAACCAAATCACCAGGACCAGATAATATTTATCCTCGTGTTCATAAGGAGGCCAGTGAGTGCAGATATAAACCCTTGACACATATTTACAGGAAGTCACTGCGTACTGGAGAGATTCCGAAGGACTGGAAAATGGCAAATATCATCCCATTATATAAAAAGGGTGACAGGGCAGATCTAAGCAACTGTAGGCCAGTAAGCTTAATGGGCATCACAGGAAAATTAATGGAAGGAATTATTAAGAAGAAGATGGACCAACACCTGGCAAGGACAGGAGTTATTAGGGACAGTCAGTGTGGGGTCAGAAGAGGGAGGTCGTGTTTTACTAATAGGCTGGAATTCTATGAGGAGGAAACAAAAGGATACGATGAAAGTGGAGCAGATGATATTATTTATCTGGACTTTCAGAAAGTATTTGATGAGGTGCCACATGAGAGGGTGGGCATCAAACTAAAAGAAGTGGCAGTTCAGGGTGATGTGTGTCGATGGGTGCAGAATTGGCTCAGACACAGGAAGCAGAGGGTGATGGTGCGAGGAACCTCATCAGAACTGGCCGATGTTAAGAGTGGTGACCAGCAGGGGCCAGTGCTGGGGGCGCTGCTATTTTTAATATCACGATGTCACAATACATAATGGGCGGTCGGAATATCGAGAGTCCACCTTATGAGAAGTATTTAGGAGTCGTAGTGGACTCTAAGCTATCAACTGACAGACAGTGTTCAGAAGCCATTAAGAAGGCTAACAGAATGTCAGGTTATATAGCACCTTGATCTGTGGAGTACAAATCACAGGAGGATCTGCTCAGTCTTTATAACACACTGGTGAGGCCTCATCTGGAGTCTGGTGTGAAGTTTTGGTCTCCAGGCTACAAAAATGACATACAGTAAGGTCCATAAATATTTGGACAGAGACAACTTTTTTCTAATTTTAGTTCTGCACATCACCACAATGAATTTTAAATGAAACAACTCAGATGACAGTTGAAGTGCAGACTTTCAGCTTTAATTCAGTGGGTTGAACAAAACGACTGCATAAAAATGTGAGGCAACTAAAGCATTTTTAACACAATCCCTTCATTTCAGGGGCTCAAAAGTAATTGGACAAATTAAATAACTGGAAATAAAATGTTCATTTCTAATACTTGGTCGAAAACCCTTTGCTGGCAATGCCAGCCTGAAGTCTTGAACTCCTGGACATCGCCAGCTGCTGGGTTTCCTCCTTGTTAATGCTCTGCCAGGCCTTTACTTTCAGTTGCTGTTTGTTTGTGGGCCTTTCTGTCTGAAGTTTAGTCTTCAACAAGTGAAATGCCTGCTCAGTTGGGTTAAGATCAGGTGACTGACTTGGCCATTCAAGAATTTTCCACTTCTTTGCTTTAATAAACTCCTGGGTTGCTTTGGCTGTATGTTTTGGGTCATTGTCCATCTGTATCATGAAACGCTGCCCAATCAATTTGACTCATTTAGCTGGATTTGAGCAGACAGTATGTCTCTGAACACCTCAGAATTCATTCGACTGCTTCTGTCCTGTGTCACATCATCAATAAACACTCGTGTCCCAGTGCCACTGGCAGCCATTCACACTGCCTGACTCCACCATGTTTTACAGATGATGTGCTATGCTTTGGATAATGAGCTGTTCCACACCTTCTCCATACTTTTTTCTTGCCATCATTCTGGTAGAGGTTGATCTTGGTTTCATCTGTCCAAAGAATGTTTTTCCAGAACTGTGCTGGCTTTTTTAGATGTTCTTTAGCAAAGTCCAATCTAGCCTTTCTATTCTTGAGGCTTATGAGTGGCTTGCACCTTGCAGTGCACCCTCTGTATTTACTTTCATGCAGTCTTCTCTTTATGGTAGACTTGGATATCGATACGCCGACCCCCTGGAGAGTGTTGTTCACTTGGTTGGCTGTTGTGAAGAGGTTTCTCTTCACCATGGAAATGATTCTGCGATCATCCACCACTGTTGTCTTCCGTGGACGTCCAGGTCTTTTGTGTTGCTGAGTTCACCAGTGCTTGCTTTCTTTCTCAGGATGTACCAAACTGTAGATTTTGCCACTCGTAATATTGTAGCAATTTCTCAGATGGGTTTTTCTGTTTTCGCAGCTTAAGGATGGCTTCTTTCACCTGCATGGAGAGCTCCTTTGACCGCATGTTGTCTGTTCACAGCAAAATCTTCCACATGTGAGCACCACACCTCAAATCAACTCCAGGCCTTTTATCTGCTTAACTGGTAAGACATTACGACGGACTTGAACACACCTGCCATGAAATAACCTTGGAGTCAATTGTCCAATTACTTTTGACCCCTGAAATGAAGGGATTGTGTTAAAAAATACTTTAGTTGCCTCACAATTTTATGCAATCGTTTTGTTCAACCCACTGAATTAAAGCTGAAAGTCTGCACTTCAACTGCATCGGAGTTGTTTCATTTAAACTTCATTGTGGTGATGTGCAGAACAAAATTAGGAAAAAAGTTGTCTCTGTCCAAATATTGATGGACCGAACTGTAGCAGCACTGGAGAAGGTCCAGAGAAGAGCGACCAGGCTGATTCCAGGGCTACAGGGGATGAGTTATGAAGAAAGATTAAAAGAGCTGAGCCTTTACAGTTTAAACAAAAGAAGATTAAGAGGTGACATGATTGAAGTGTTTAAAATTATGAAGGGAATTAGTCCAGTGGATCGAGACTGTGACTTTAAAGTGAGTTCGTCAAGAACACGGAGACAGAGTTGGAAACTTGTGAAGGGTAAATTTCACACAGACGTTAAGAAGTTTTTCTTTACACAAAGAACGATAGACACTTGAAATAAGCGACCAAGTAGTGTGGTAGACAGTAAGACGTTAGGGACTTTCAAAACTCGACTCGATGTTTTTTTTAGAAGAATTAAGTGGATAGGACTGGCGAGCTTTGTGTTCTCGAGTGTTCTAGCATTCTAATGATCCAATAACAGTGACATATTCATTGCATTTGCCATTTTGACAGATGGTGTATTACAAACATTAATGCTGCTTTTTACAAATCCCATACTAAATGACATATAACAAATACATTTGCATTGCATTAGTAATTCCAACAGATGGTGCAAACATTTGTAGTAATGAATTTTAATACTGCAAAATGTTGAAATGAAAAGTGCAATACACTTTATTACTACCTGCATTACAAAATACATTCCAACAGATGGTGCACTGCAAATGTTAACACATCTCAGACAGGTAGCATAGCTAGTATCAAGAATAATACAGAGACATACAAACACGCACAAAACACCAATGAGAGTCAGTCCCAATAAAAGACATGTTTACTTCACAATGACTCATCCATATCCATACTATCAGAAGAATCACCTTCTCACTTACAAAACTATTCATGGGAAGGAAACTATCCAACTTAATACAAGAAACATTACCCATCCAGTTGCTATGTCTCTGTCATTCTAACAAATAGAGCATCATAAACATTAACACTGCTGTTACAGATCCTATAGCAAATGACATAACAGTCATGCATTGCATTTGTTATTCCAACAGATGGTGCATTCAAAACATTTGCAGTAATGCCTTTTATTACTACAAATGCTTGTAATGTGCCATCTGTTGGAATGACAAATGTGATGCATTTGATTACTATATGCATTACATAATACATTCTAATGGATCATGTATTAGTATATAAATGATACAGATTGCATTTACGATTCCAACAGGTAGCACATCACAAGCATTAACACTGCTTGCATGAATCCTATAACAAAACGGTATACGCATAGCACTTGTCATTCCAACAGATGGCACATCACAAACGTTAACACTGCTTGTATGAACCCTATAATGGCATATGCACTGCACTTGTCATTCCAACAGATGGCACATCACAAACATTTGTAGTAATGCATTTTATTAGTACAAATAATAGCCATTGTGATGTGCTATGTTCTTTTTACTATATGAATTACAAAATACATTCCAAATAGATGGTGCACTATAAACATTAAATGTTGAGGCCTATGTTTTAGCCGGGTAGCACAGCTAGTTAAAGTATAAGCGGGTTGGGAAATGAATGGATTGATGGATGGATGGATGAATTATTATAGTCTCTATATAATTTTTAGTCACTTTGACAAAACTGTCCTAATAAATGACAGGCAGTGTGGCATAGTGGTGAAGGCTTTGGACTGCAGACCCTGAGGTTGTGAGTTCAGATCCCACTACTGACACTTTGTGACCCTGAGGAAGTCATTTCACCTGCCTGCACTCCAAATGGAAAAAAAAAAACCAACAAAAGAATTGTAATTAATTGTTCCTCAAATGTTGGGAGCTACTAAATAATAATAATAATGAGTCCAGTAAAAAGCTCTATATATTGATTGATAAGACTATTTAACTAACTAAAACTAATTTCATCTCAAAGTCTCCTTGCAGAAAGGCAAACAAGTCGATGTAATTTAAAATGAGCGCTCATCCCGGTTGTTTAAGTACTGAACGTTTGTTGCCATCGATTTGTTTCTTCATAATCAATTCGAATCACTTCCCGGCCTCTGTCGCTTTCTCTCGTCCTCCTCGTTAAAACGATTCGACAGCAGAAGACTGGAGGCGCGCCGCCGGAGCGGGTCGTGCGGTGCGCGCCACTCATACAAGCGGCAACGAAGAAGCGGCGCAGCCCCCGCGCGCCGAGCTCTGGAAACCACAGGCATGTTTCGCCTTGCATGGCACCTTTTGAAATGAGTGCTCGGCTCGGAGCTCCTATGACTTCATCCCTTGGAACGGCTTTCTGGAAAACAGCAGCAGCTTGATGAGTCGGCTGTTTTCTGTGTCTCGCTGACATGCCGCTGTTTCGGTCAGCCTTTTCTTCTGTCTGCCTCACTGCTGGGTTTTGATTTATTCCGATCCGGCTTTTCTTGGGTTGGGTGGGGGACCTCACCTTTGTTGACAGCTGGTTCACGACCCTCATTTTATGCGTTTGATACTTCATATACCAGTGTTTTCTCGACCACTGGGTAGCTGGCTGCCGCCGGAGGGTCGCAAGTCGTTATTGTTTATAATGGTGGAGGGTCGTGCTGGGTCACCGCTCTAACTATCAATTTTGGTCAAGGCTTATTTGCAGCGACGGGGCCAGTGTGCTGTAAATATGGTGCCGTCCTTCGGGTGGGGCATGAAAACCCCAGGACATCTTAAAAAAAAAAAGGAGTGTCTTCGATGTTTGGGCTAAATTGCCCAATCATGGCCCCATCCATTCTGGCCCCTAATCACCCCCCGTCTCTAACTGTCTCCCTCTCACCACTTGACCACCAAATAGCTAACGTGTAGTGGGCGTACGCGGGTAAGAATGGCTGCCGTCGCATCATTCAGGTGGGTACCACACATTGCTAGTGGACAAAGTGGCTCCCTATTGTCTATGTAAAGCATTTAACGAGTAGCAAGTAAGGCGCTATATAAATGTCATTATTCATTATTATTCACATGTGACTGCAAGACAAGAAAGGCGCTATATGTGATCAACTTTTATTCTCGTGACTGCAGAGCGAGAAAGGCGCTATATAAAAGGTCATTAATAATTTATTCACATGACTGCAAAGCGAGAAAGGCGCTATGTTATTAACTTTTATACACGTGACTGGAGAGCGAGAAAGGCGCTATATAAAAGGTCATTATTAATTTATTCACGTGCATACAAAGTGAGAAAGGCGCCAAATGTCATTAACTTTTATTCACGCGATTTCAGAAAAAGAAAGGCGCTATATAAATTCATTATTAATTTTTTTTCACGTGACTGGAAAGCGAAAAAGGTACTGCGTGTCATTAACTTTAATTTACGTGACTGCAGAGCAAGAAAGGCGCCATACAAATGTCATTATTAATTTTATTCACGTGACAGGAAAGCGAGAAAGGCGCTATATAAACATCATTATTCACATGACTACAAAGTAAAAAGGCGCTATATAAATGTCACTATTATTATTCACAAGTGACTGCAAAATGATAAAGGTGCTATATGTCATTAAATTTTATTCACGTGACCGCAGAGCGAGAAAGGCGCTATATAAACGTCATTATTATTATCCACGTGACTACAAAGTAAAAAGACGCTATATAAACGTCATTATTATTATTCACAAGTGACTGCAAAGCGAGAAAGGTACTGTGTGTCATTAACTTTAATTTACGTGACTCCAGAGCGAGAAAGGCGCCATACACATGTCATTATTAATTTTATTCACGTGACAGGAAAGCGAGAAAGGCGCTATATAAACGTCATTATTCACGTGACTACAAAGTAAAAATGCGCTATATAAATGTCACTATTATTATTCACAAGTGACTGAAAAATGAGAAAGGTGCTATATGTCATTAAATTTTATTCACGTGACCGCAGAGCGAGAAAGGTGCTATATAAACGTCATTACTAATTTTTTTTTCCACATGCGACTGCAAAGCGAGAAAGTCGCTATATAAATGTCATCATTAGTTTTTATTCACATGTGACCAGAAGCCTAATTTTCCACATCCCTTCCTTCAGTTGCATTTGTCTTATCCTTACCTAGTTATGCCCAAATACTAAGGAGTTATTAGAGAAACCTTTACAGTATTTGCGTGTAATTGCATTTGCACCGCTCACTCCCGTTATTCTGTTCAAGGAGCTGGTAAGGCGCTGGCTTTCCTAAAATTCAATTCCGGGTCTAAAAATGCCCAAAATGCAACAGGCCTTACTCTCAGTAAACGTGTCAGTCGATCATTTTTGTGCTCAATGAAGATTACCCCGTGCAACAGATTGCCACAAATGTGAAGCTTTCACACAAAGGTGTCCATTACTGTCTCGAGTGAAGAAGTCAAGCAGAATCTGAGCAGGACAGATGAAGAACAGGGAAAGTCCAGAGGAGAAGGACACGAGGGTGTGCAGTGTAAGACACAGGGACCTCATTAGTCCTCAGGCGGCGTCTTCCTTAAACAAACACCAAAAATCAACTCCGGGATGGTAGCCTTAGAGGTAGAGTTTCAAAGAGAAGCCGTGATGGAAAGAAAATTTTAAAGTGGGCAAAAGAGCACAGGCCATGGATGGAAGAGGACTGGCAAAGCACATCACGGCCAGCATCATGGAGTCGTCTTTTCGCTCTTGCAGATGCCAGTTGGACTTGGTGTGTATTTAATGAAGACGTTTGTCCTGCTCTAATGTCCTTATCGTCTTACGCAGTTGTGCATCTGCACCATCCTCTTCTATCCATTTACATCTTATGTATTTGGCGGACGCCTTTATCCAAGGCAACTTGAAAGATCCAGTTGATGACATTCCTTTATGTTTTTCAATTTGGAGCTCAGGTGGGTGAAGTGACTTGCTCAGGGTCCCACAGTGGTGTCAGTAGTGAGATTGGAACTCACAAACTCAGGGTTTGACATCCCAAAGCCTTAAGCTCTACGCCACACTGGATTTCTTCTCTCCAGATAGCAACAGACACTGTGGGCTGCTGGGGGAGCACCAGCACCCCGAACCCAGCCCAGACTGACACTGACACAAGTTCTTTCACACACACTGGCTTTTATTCAGCTGTGGGAAACTCTTCATTAGTTTCCCAACTGCATGGCACAGTCACTAAAGCATAATGCTACACCAATGAACCACACAGCTCTTTGTCTTTCCCTCCATGTCCCAACAGGGCTGTACAGAACTCCAACTCCCATGAAGCCCTGCCTGTGGGAATCTGAGGCACTGCTGCAATCCGTGGGGGTTGGGGGTTTGATAATGCCTTTAGCAGATACAACTCCCTCTTGCTGCCGGATACTTCCATAAAACAGGCATCCCACCCAGGAAAGGACCGTGGTTGTGCTCCACAACACCTTTGTATGAAATCTTCAACTCCTCGGCCATCTGTCCCTTGGAATCACCTGCATTGTGCACAGAAACAATCGACTGACGAGTTTCTTGAACTGAACCCAGAAATGGCAGCATCTTGCAGCTCAAATGAGCAGATTAACAGGTGTCAGTGTCGCTAATGCAATTGCAAAGGTTTCTCTAATAACTAATTAACCTGTACACCTGACTCATTAAGGATAAGCCAAGAGAGTAGACCATTAGGACACTAAAGGAATTGCTGCTGGAAACGGTGCTTTGTAGCCATATGCGAATAATAAATTAAAAATCACTCATTCCAAGTGGTAATGCCTAGTGTGATTTGAAACTATATAAAAGGAAGGGCACTATCCACCTTAATAAAAGTGTCTGTGTGTCCATCCAGTTGCTCTGTCTCGGTCATTCCAACAGGTGGCGCATCACAAACTAACACTACTCATACCAGTACCAAATGGCAAAAAAAAAACAGAGACACATGCATTGCATTTGTCATTCCAACAGATGGTGCACTACAAACTAACATTGCTTCGACAAATCTCATACCAAATGACAAAAAAAAAAAAAGACACATGCACTGAATTTGTCATTCCAACAGATGGTGCACTACAAACTAACATTGCTTCGACAAATCTCATACCAAATGACAAAATAACAGACACACATGCATTGCATTTGTCATTCCAACAGATGGGGCATCACAAACAAACACCGCTTTGGCAAATCTCATACCAAATGACAAAAAAAAATAAACAGAGAAACATGCATTGCACTCATCATTCCAACAGAAAGTGCTTCACAAACATTTGTAGTAATGTGGTGAAAATGGGGCTTTGTAGTCCTATATGAATAATAAATTACAAATCACTCATTCCAAGTGGTAATGCCTAGTGTGATTTGAAACTATATAAAAGGAAGGGCACTATCCACCTTAATAAAAGTGTCTGTGTGTCCATCCAGTTGCTCTGTCTTGGTCATTCCAAAAGGTGGCGCATCACAAACTAACACTACTCATACCAGTACCAAATGGCAAAAAAAACCAAGAGACACATGCATTGCATTTGTCATTCCAACAGATGGTGCAGCAGAAACTAACATTGCTTTAACAAATCTCATACCAAATGACAAAATAACAGACACACATGCATTGCATTGCTCATTCCAACAGATGGTACATCACACACTAACACCGCTTTGACAAATCTCAAACCAAATGACAAAAAAAAAAAATAAACAGAGAAACATGCATTGCACTCATCATTCCAACAGAAAGTGCTTCACAAACATTTGTAGTAATGTGGTGAAAATGGGGCTTTGTAGTCCTATATGAATAATAAATTACAAATCAGTCACACAGCCCACAGGATCAGCTCCCCCTGCTGGCCTCACCAACACCTCTTCCAGCAGCATACCAAGTACTGGACGGGCCTGAATATGCTTAGGTTCAGGTGGATGACTCATAGTAAAGCACATGTAGTGTGGCCCAAAAATCAAATTAAAAGTCAGTCACCACAAGCTGTTAAAGCCATTAGTAACACTATTGATGTCCTGGCTGTATTTTAAAACAATTTAATGGTATCTTGATAAAAAAAAATGGTGTCATAGATGGTCAAAAACACTTCTGGGTGTGCAGAGTTTTGACTGGTACTATAAATCATAGATTCTTAAACTGCAGGAGACAACACATTTGTGGTCATAGGTGGTCCTATATTTGGGTGGTGCAGACTCACGATTCACATTTGTTTTCAGTGGGAGTCTGTGGAGTGCATTTAGGGACAGGGATACGGTGAAGCAGTTAGGGTTAAGTTTAACCAGCCAGTCGACATCACTCCACTGTGACCTTCGATGATTCTCCAAGGGGAACCACCCGAGACCACCAAGCAGGAAAACCATCAACAGCGATTTTCCAATGGGGACCAATTATATGTAACATTTGCATTTATTTATTTGGCTGACAATTTTGTCCAAAGCGACTTACAACATTTCAGATATGATTGGTTCCATTTCTTTTATTTTTCCAATTGGAGTACAGGAGGGTGACACAACCCACGGCCTCAAGGTTTGAAGCCCAAAGCCTTCACCACCGTGTCACTGCCTGCCTAAAAAGACCTACCCGAGACCCCAACACCCCGACCCCAGCATAACTGTTGGCAGCGATTCTCCAAGGGGGAACCACTTGAAGACCACCCATCCCCTCACAGAATAACTGTTGGTGGCAATTCTGGGTCTTGAAGACACAAAGACGTTGAGCAAAATTGGGTCACGAGAAAAAATAAATTTAAGAAACAGCTGTGAATTACTAAGAAGAAAAAAAAAATACTATTGTTAAGGCAAATCGATCATGAATGATGGAATGATGGGATAACGTAGGATCAAATGTCGGAACAGTGGCCTTAGTGTAACAATAAAACAACGTGAACAGAAAAGCTCTGCAGTTAACAAAAGGCTGTCCAGGCAGCTAAAACACAAAAAACAATATTCAAATCTGCCCGCGTGCTTCACTAACTGGACGTTCTCCAGGTACAAACTGGATGTTGGCACGTACGATAATGGAAAATAAAAATAAAAAAAAAGCCTGACTGCCCTGGCACAGCACCACGGGGGCCAGGTTACTCATGCCTCTGTAATGTCGGCCATGTCCGCTATTGTTTGACATCTTATCAGTAAGGAACTTCCTTACAAACGACCTCAGTTAAAAGGGAAGACGGTGTCAGCGCTTACACAGCAAACACCCGACGATTTCCTGTGGTCATCACCAAACAGCAAACAGACGGACGGACAGACAGAGGGGCTCAATTTGGATTCTTGTGATATTCATCTTAAGCCACGGCTCCCTAGAAGTTCTCTCAGCTTGGCGTATCGGTCAAGTCTTAACTCCGTAGTCTCGTTTTCTCATCAAGGTCACGGTTGTAACAGGCCAAGCAAGACTTCCCCATCCCCAGATACAGATTCCGGCTCTTTCTGGGGGAATTCCCAGGTGTTTCCAAGCCAACAGAGAGATATAATCTCACCGGCATGTCCAAGGATCAGCTGCAGGGTTTCCACTTAGTGCTCATAGAGGGCATCATTTTGCCCAAACTCCCTCAAATGGCTCTTCTCAATCCGTAGGAGCAGCTCCACTAATCAGACGTTCTCCCAAATTGCACAACTTCTCGTCCTGTCAAGACATTTCAGCCTAGCAGCCCTGTGAAGAAACCTCATCTCTGCCACTTGTACTTGTGAGCTCGTGCTTTGGGTCGTCATCCAGAGCTCAAGACTATAAGTCGATTACAGTTGTAGATCAACCGGTAAACCAGGATGGTCTGCAGACTCCGGGTCCGGCTTCACCACCAGAAACAGGTACAATGCCTGCAGAACAGCCACAATAATCAACAAGTCCATAGCCATAAACCCCCCACCCCTCATTCCCATCCCCGCGTTCTCAATATCTCTGATCCACTAGACGTTACTGTCTCTAATATACATGACCGACAGTGCAAAAACTCTACTGGGGGACCACCCCCCTGTGGAAAACTCTTAAGGGACACCCATTCTTCGACTGTAGAATACTCTCAGTGGGGCCCACAGCCATGTTCGACTGGCAGCTGAGGGTGGCCTAAGAACCTAGATAGATAGATAGATAGATAGATAGATAGATAGATAGATAGATAGATAGATAGATAGATAGATAGATAGATAGATAGATAGATAGATAGATACTTTACTAATCCCAAGGGGAAATTCCCATACTCCAGCAGCAGCATACTGATAAAGAACAACATTAAAAAGTGATAAAAATGCAGGTAAAAAACAGACAATAACTTTGTATAATGTTAATGTTTACTCCCCCGGGTGGAATTGAAGAGTCACATAGTGTGGGGTTTCCTCAGTCTGTCAGTGGAACAGGATGGTGACAGCAGTCTGTCGCTGAAGCTGCTCCTCTGTCTGGAGATGATCCTGTTCAGTGGATTCTCCATGATTGACAGGAGTCTGCTCAGCGCCCGTCGCTCTGCCACGGATGTCAAACTGTCCAGCTCCGTGCCTACAATACAGCCTGCCTTCCTCACCAGTTTGTCCAGGCGTGAGGCGTCCCTCTTCTTTATGCTGCCTCCCCAGCACACCACCGCTTAGAAGAGGGCGCTTGCCACAACCGTCTGATAGAACATCTACAGCATCTTATTGCAGATGTTGAAGGACGCCAGCCTTCTAAGGAAGTATAGTCAGCTCTGTCCTCTCTTGCACACCCCCTGACAATGAGCAAGTCACTTCATCTGCCTCTGCTCCAAATAGAAATCTATCTAGTATCTCTCAAAATGCTTTGAAACACCTTGGATAAAAGGTATCAGCCAAATAAATAAATAATAATAATTGTTGTTGTTATTACAGTATTATTATTATTATAATAACCACACAAGCTTGGGGTGAATTGTTCTTCTGACAGAGTCTCATCATGGCATGTTTCCAATCACCTCCATCCTCCAAATTTACTTCGAACTGATCCACGCGGATTTCCACAACCATGCACTACATTTCTTAATTCCCAAGTGGGCCTCATAGCAGGCAGATATTGATGCCCGGTTGCTGTCGCAAGTTAAAATAAATTTCGCATACACGCGGGGACAGATGCTAAGCCAGGTTGCTTCCCATCCCAGTCTCTGCATTCTTCTCTATAGTCGCCGGCCGATCGTATTTCACGCTGACAGATATCGATTTCCAGCTTACACACTTTTTAAACCTAATTTTCCAAACTCTTGTGTGTATAGTGTATATACGTGCGAAGGAAATATATCTCCCCGAGACAGACATCGATCATGCTGTGTGTGTCGCCAAGCAGCTCCCGGGGTTGATAGGCTGAAAAAATAAAAATAAAACGCGTCCTGTTATCAGTGGCGTGAACTATGTGTCACTTCGGACAATGGGTGGCTTTGGGGATGAAGAGCTTTATGTAGCGCTCATTTGTCACACGTTCGGGTATATAGATGGGGGTTTACAGTAACCGCTAGCCTTTGCAACCACGTGATAATAACACCCCCACCCCAGATAGACCTGCCTAAGCAACCCCCAAGAAACTCGTAAACAGCGCAGTCGCTTGCGCTCGAATAATCGCACGTGCGCGCACCCCAGTTTACCAAGCCCCAGCAATCCGCTACTCGCCAGGCACCCCTCAAATTCTCAGCCCCCCAAAGTAGCATGCATTTCCAAGTTGGCACTTACTCGGCCGCTTAGGTAATCGTTTCGGGTTAAGGCGTAACCCGCGTAACACGGATCGGTGCTGGCGCTTCTTCACTCTGCTCGGCAACACTTGAAATGTAACGCGCGCGACTTGTCTAACCAAGTCATAATAATAATTTTACCAACAGCCCCAATTGTATATTGAGTCTATGAGGGGCACGTTGTGTTGGGGGGGTGGGGGAACAATAGGCGTGACCTTAGAACGCCACAACGGGAGGGCTAAAATAAAGTTTTTCAGGAGTTGCGCGGCTTGAAAGCTTGTAATAGTGAGGCTCTGGTGAAAATGGCTAGAGCTACACAAAGACGCGTGACAAGCGACAATACGAGGAGGCAATCGGAAGTCTCAAGTCACGAATCCCTCTTTAAAAAGAGGCATGAAAAGGGAGGATGCGCAAGGCACTATAAAGTGAAGGGGTGGGGTGGGGGTGCTCCACTGTTGTTGCCCGCGAGCCCCCTGGCAACAATAACATAACGCGACCTCCGCGCTCTCACTAATTCACAACACATGTCACTTCACAAACATGGGAAACAGAGCTGAACAGCCAAAAACAATTCCCTCTTACCTTCAAAGGAACGGCGCCCCCCGGCTCCAGTCCACGAAATCAGTTGCGCTTCTCTAGTGCCGTACTCCAAAACAGAAAGCGAGGTCGAGACAGAAAGAAGAAGAAAGCCGTATCGCCGCGAGCAGCAGACCACCACAACAACAAAGCGAGTCGAAAAGTAAGAGTTGGTTCCACTGGGCACTCTTCACCGTGCGCCTTTCAGCTTATAAATTCCACAGGAACTGCAGCAGCAGACCCCAATTTGGTCATGCCGTCTTCGACATCGGTATGTGTCCGTGCGCGCTGCCCCCACCCGCTGGAGTCTGTCTGTGTTAGACAAGCGACTCGCGAGAAGGCGGTGCTTGCGAGTTAGACACGCCCGCGTCTCCGCCCCAACAAGTCCGCGACATGGCATGGGTCACGCCCCCTATGGAATATAAGAACCATATAGCCTCTGGATGATACGCACCATCATTGCTAACCTGTTGCCAGGGCACTGGGCTGCTGCACACAAGGACGCAGGTTCATCTCTCCTGCCGCTTCACTTGACAGCATTCAAACGACAGAAGTGTGGAAAAAAACATATCACACAGTTAGGAACGTATGGCATTTAAAGGAAAAGATAAATAACAATGAAAAGACGTATACATCGAAAAGAAATCATTATCTGCGTATACATTAAACACTCAATTGAATACATATGTGAATTTTGAATTAATAAAATCAGGGTGACACAATGAATCAGCGATATGCTGAACTTATGACAAGCTGCAGTTAAACATTTTAGCCACAAGGAGGCGCGACTGTCTAGTAGCAGAGCCATTTTAGCGTCATTTGACCTAATGACTTGGCTAGATTGTGTAGCTTTGCATGGTCTGCTTTTCTTAATTGTGGTACAACCAGTAAAATAAATTTGAAATAAAATCCTGCTGCAATCTACTGGAGGCGCAAAACCATTTGACTTCGTGAATCAGAATACAGAGCCCAGCGATTTGTTTGTGGCAAAGTAGCGGGCACCACCTTCCAGCTCTACAGCTCTAGATTCAAATCATCACACTTTCTGCCTGTGCTTTTCACAAATATATTGGTTTCTCCCCACGTTCTAATTAAAAGAAATTTCGGATATCAATTTAGGATATCATTGACTTGATCTGACCAAGCATGGGAGTGTGTGCTGCAGAATGGTACACCACCAGAATATGGAATCTGCATTGTGTTTGATGCTGACTAGCTGAGCTCTGACCCCAAGTCAACCTGTCCATGCAATAGTGAATGAAAAGTGCTAACAATTATAGGTTCTAGGATTAATAGAAAGAAAGAAAGAAAGAAAGAAAGAAAGAAAGAAAGAAAGAAAGAAAGAAAGAAAGAAAGACAGTCAAAGGCACTATTTGACAGCTAGATAGATAGATAGATAGATAGATAGATAGATAGATAGATAGATAGAAGTGAAAGACACTATATAACATATAGATAGATAGATAGATAGATAGATAGATAGATAGATAGATAGATAGAAGTGAAAGACACTATATAACATATAGATAGATAGATAGATAGATAGATAGATAGATAGATAGATAGATAGATAGATAGATAGATAGATAGATAGATAGATAGATAGATAGATAGATAGTCAAGAACGGGGCACCCATTGGGTTCAATGGTTGTGGTTCCACAGTCCAGCAATCCACTTGTAATTTTGAAAGGTGAACGGGAGGATGAACAATAATCAATCTACAGCCGCTTGCTTTTCAGGCTCACAAATGTATTCTGAATAGCGGAGCCTCGTCTCTCTTCTGGTCAGCGGACCGAATATTTAGTAAACATCTTGGAAGGGGCGCTTGAGGCACCGGCTTGAGGATTGTCCTGAGCTATGCCGCTGTTTGCCTTCGTAGTTGTAGACGAAAAGGAAGGGGTAGTTAGTGAGCAGGCCCTCCAACCCCAAAAAATCAATGCCATAGGTTAAACATAAGCAATGACCTTAAACCTGAAGTTTTAACAAAATACTCAATTTGAAAATCTTACTAAAAGGCAAGTTGATCGAATCGGTATTGCCTATGAGACGCAAACGTGCCAAAGTAACAATGAACCGATCCGAACGGCTGTTGACTTTAAATGCGCTGCTGACGGTCGATTTAATTGCCTCGCCCCTTCGGACAGTTTCGCTCGTGTATGACATTTATTGAATTTCTAGTTGGTACAATCGTGGTGTGCCTTGGGAGTTTTTTTGCTGTAAGCCCCCCAGCCAACCCTTTTCCTGACACTCCCCTGTACCCCTGCCAATAGGTATAGATGAAGAAAATGAACAGCAGTATTACCTAGAGACATGGGGCGCATCGTTGCGAACCGCGCAATACGAAATATTAAACCTTTAAATGAATATCATAGTTCATAAAATTTTTTAGTATATACTGTAAATACGATACTGGATGTGTATGTAATTCTTTAGGTGCACAGTTAACTTATTTGTATTATTGTGTCCTAATGTTAAAAAAAAAAAATACATGCCAGAGGCGTTTTCTTCGTTCCGGGATGCGACAATATTTTATGACGCGGACGACATTAAACACAAAAATTGACGCGTTAACGTTTCCATATATTTACTAGCTGTGCTACCCGCCGAAGTAATCAGTTAATTGACATAAAGCTCAGTGTCAACGTTTGCAGGGACCCTGTAATGGACGTCAACTGCACATCATGGCAGTCTAGCTGATAGTTTTATGTCTGGAACGAAAGCAGTTTTTTTGTATAACTTTGTTTTTGTGCTCCAAACCTTTTGTATTATTAAATATATATACTGTAACAAAAAAGCAAATACAGGGAAATGTTTTGGGGCATCACAAGTTCAAGCCTCATACAATAAGGTGACAAAAACATGCAAACAAAATGTAGGAAACAAATGAAGATCATTCATGTCGTAATAAATCAATTTCTTGTTTAAGGAGACATGTCTGGTGTGATGACCTGAATAATCAGACACGAGTTTGAGTTTAACAAATGAACAGCGGCTTGCAGCCTCAAACCTCTTTATACCCCGTCTAAGAAAGAAGGGGCGGGACTTACAGTGTAATAGTAGAGGACATGACATCATTACTCAGTAGGCTGGACTGTCCTGGAGGGAAAAGAATTGGAGGTATTACTGACAGCATATATATATATATATATATATATATATATATATATATATATATATATATATATATATATATATATATATATATATATATATATAGTAGGGGCAACTACAAGTGTAAGAGTTCCAACAGACTACTATAAATATTTAGGGCACCACCTGTCCCCATATAATTGAAGTCAAAATGACAATGAAAAGACACAATTGTGGAGACTTGGCGGATCTTCTGGTCTTAAGTCCTTCTGGCAGGAAAAGACTGGTCTAGGTGGATGGACACCAGAAGTGACTTTATTGGTGTTATAACCGACAGTCTGCCAGTTTGCAGAAGGAGAAAGAGAAAAGCTATTTGGACACAGTGCCATACCTAGAGTGGCTAGGTGTTAAAACCACCAGCTCCTTTAATCTGTCCACAATGCCCACATGGGTAGTAATATTACGACTCAGAAAACATGATTTAGTGCCTTTCATATCTATCTATCTATCTATCTATCTATCTATCTATCTATCTATCTATCTATCTATCTATCTATCTATCTATCTATCTATCTATCTATCTATCTATCTATCTGAATTATATAGTGCCTTTAATATCTATCTATCTATCTATCTATCTATCTATCTATCTATCTATCTATCTATCTATCTATCATATCCTTTCTATCTATCTATCTATCTATCTATCTATCTATCTATCTATCTATCTATCTATCTATCTATCTATCTATCTATCTATCTATCTATCTATCTATCTATCTATCTATCTATCTATTATTACAAAAAACAGACATAAGAGTCATAAAAAGGTTTGAGGCAGTCATCCGTATATTGGTATCCTGGCTGCAAACTTCCAAAATGTATAACAGCACTGATGTGCACAAAACAGAGCCCACAACATAACTGAGGGAATAGGGAAAAGGTGGAGGCTTTTAAAGGGGAAGACAGGAAGTAAGATCAAAGGGGTCGGGCTCATAGAGGTCTTCAGCCATAGGCTCGAGCCTGGATGTGACGTCTAGAGGGACAGGTGGAATCTCCCATGAATGTTCTGCCGGAAAGGGAGATAAACAGTCAGTGCAGTCTGCCACATCCCGGTCTGATTCGGAATTGCCCTTACTCAAGCCCTTTAGCTGCGTCCCGTGCGCACATGTGTAACACTATCTATCTATCTATCTATCTATCTATCTATCTATCTATCTATCTATCTATCTATCTATCTATCTATCTATCTATCATTCATCTACGGTGATAAGGTAAGTGACGTTAGACACAAAGACACCAGGCCTAGAGCTCCCTCTACCTGCTCCAGATGTCCATGCACCCCTACACCTTCCATCTCTTTAGGGGTTCCAGACTCCAGAATGGCCAGATCAGTACCTCACCACTCCTCATTTTCTCAGCCTCTCAGCCCAGGACCACATGTAGGCATCTGTCAGCCTGGGGGTCTTTTGACCCTCTTCACGGCCCTACTGTGTATTTGCAATTTTAAACTCCCAAACTGTCTCAAGTGTTCAGAAGTACAAAGCTAATTTTGTTATAAATTGTGTTGCTAAATGTTTCAGGTAAGCAAAGAAAGGAGTTTTGAGATTAGGATATTCTACTCAGAAGTCAGGGAATCAGGGATGTTGCATGTTGATTGGCACGGGCATGTAAAGATTTCACTGTAATAAGAATCTGTACACATGCAGTGCATATAAAACAGTCAATACTTATTTTTATATAGTGCCTTTCATAATAAGGACCATCATGCAAAATAGCCTTTATAATGCTGAGTGAATTAACCAAAAATTAAATGATCAAGCAGAAACAAAAATCCCCATTGACACACTGATGGAATTTGTATGCTGAGGGGGCTATGGTGCCCCCATCTTGTTTTCACTTTATTGCTGCATAGCCATTCAGTAATACTGAGGAACGAGTTAATCCCCGCCCCCTACTCCCACCCCCACGCTGAAGGTGACTGGGGTCTGCAGACTATCAAGAAGGCTTCCAGTCAGACTACACGCCTCTTCCCTGGGCACGAAGTGTCATCGATGTGACTTTACTAATCAAATGTGCTCAAGCAATAATGTGACTAATCCTTCATGGACGGGCCTGTGGGAGAAATGATACAATAATTAATGTATTCAGTTTTCATTCGGAAATAAGTTAAAGAGTTCACTTGATAATGTCGGATAATTAGACAGCGTGTACAAGTGGAAATGACTTCCATTACACAGTTAATCATGATATGTTCCAGGGAAGAAGAAGAAGAAGATTAAATCAATATAATTAAACTCTTGCACGTTATGATGCCAGAAATTTACTTAGAAATTTAGAAACAGACGCAGCTTTTGATCAGCAGTGTTGGTCCAAAAATTGAAGCTGGGGTACGTCATAGTGAAGCAAGAGGGCTGCTTGAAGGCTTCATGTGAGTCAAGATGTGCATCAGTATCAACTAAACTCAGAGGCGCCCCCTGCTGTTTCCAAAAGACTACAACTGCACAAGATTGCATGGACCGATCCCACTACTAACTGCTGTTGTGACCCTGAATCAGTCAATTCACCTATTAAGACTTGATGTGAATCAAAATGAGCGTTAGGGTTAAACTACACTCAGAGGCGCCCCCTACTGGTAGGCATTAGACTGCAATAGCACAAGACTGCTTGGGCACATCCCACCTCTGACACCTGTTGTGACCCTGAATGAGTCAATTCACCTACTAAGACTCGATGTGAATCAAAATGAGTGTTAGGTTTAAACTATACTCGGAGACACCCCCTACTGGTAGGCATTAAACTGCAATAGCACAAGATTGCATGGACAGATCCCACCACTGACTGCTGTTGTGACCCTGAATGAGTTAATTCACATACTAAGGCTTGATGTGAATCAAAATAAGCATCAGCATGAACTTGTGAATTTCCCCTTGGGATTAATAAAGTATCTATCTATCTATCTATCTATCTATCTATCTATCTATCTATCTATCTATCTATCTATCTATCTATCTATCTATCTAAACCCAGAGGCGCCCCCTACTTATTCCGAAAGACTGCAACTGCACAAGATTGCGTGGGTCGATCCCACCATTGACTGCTGTTGTGACCGTGAATGAATCAATTTACCTACTAAGACTCGATGTGAATCAAAATGAACATTAAATTACACACTGAGGAGCCCCCTACTGGAAAGCAATAAACTTCAGTAGCACAAAATATCATAGATAAATCCCACTGCTGACACCTGTTGTGACCCTGAATGACAAAATTCACCTACTAAGACTTGATGTGAATTAAAATGAGCGTTAGCATTAAACTACAATCAGAGGTGCCCCCTACTGGTAGGCATGACTGCAATAGCACAAATCTGCTTGGGCACATCCCACTGCTGACACCTGTTGTGACCCTGAATAAGTCAATTCACCTAACCCAACGTAGTTCTCTCCAGCTCCCACAGCTCCCCCAGGTGGCATCTCTGAATCCCAACAGGGCTGAGCCAACCGATACCAAGTCCTGTATAGCCCTGTGGGACACCCAAAAGGGGGGAAGAAAGCAGTTTGTGTGAGATAACGCCCTTCATAAGTCATCTTCCCATGTCTTTTCATTATGGACATGACCCGGTTGGGTAATGACACCAGCTGCCATCCATCACAATTAATACAGTATATATATTATTATATTTATTTTAAGAAAGAACACAGACAAGCATAAAGTTTTGGGGTTTTCCGGCCCCGTATACTATAAGTTTGTAGGTCAGTTTTGTTTTTCAAGTACAACAGGCAGAATGAAAGGCATATGGGGACAATTTATGGAGGGGGACTGGAAACAGGCAGATGGAATGCTGGGAAGGAACCGAGGTGATGGATGGGAATCATGATGATATTTATATATATGTATATCCATCCATTATCCAACCCACTATATCCTAACATAGGGTCACGGGGTTCTGCTGGAGCCAATCCCAGCCAACACAGGGCTCAAGGCAGGAACAAATCCCCAGGCAGGGCGCAAACCCACTGCAGGACACCCACACACACAAACCACACACCAATGATCTCCAATGCACCTAACCTGCATGTCTTTGGACTGTGGGAGGAAACCCACGCAGACACAAGGAGAACATGCAAACTCCATGCAGGGAAGACCCGGGGGGTTTGCGAAACCAGGTCTCCTTACTGCGAGGCAGCAGCACTGCCACTGTGCCATTGTGCCGCCCTTATATATCCATCCATTATCCAACCCGCTATATCCTAACACAGGGTCACGGGGGTCTGCTGGAGACAATCCAAGCCAACACATGGCGCAAGGCAGGAAAGAAACCCTGGGCAGTGCTCCAGCCCACCGCAGGGCACACACATACCACCACAATTTAGGATTGCCAATGCACCTAACCTGTATATCTTTGGACTGTGGGAGGAAACCCATGCAGACACGGGGAGAACATGCAATCTCCATGCAGGGAGGACCCGGGAAGCGAACACCCAGGTGGCATTACTGCAAGGCAGCAGCGCTACAACTGCGCCACCATGCCACCTTTATATATATATATATATATATATATATATATATATATATATATATATATATATATATATATATATATATATATATATATTACTTTCACTTTTCAGTGCCATGAGCAATAAGTGAACCACAGCGATTGTAACCCAGTGTATGGAATTCCATGCAATACCTGCCCAACGGTGTACGTGGCACAAAAAGACTCGAGACACGTATACAATGTAGCTAGAAGGAAAGACCCACAGCTTCTGATTTACACACAAACAAGTTTAACTAGCACACTGTGAAAGTAAAATTCAGGACCAGAGAGCTGGTAAGTCACGGCCCTCTAATGCAAATGCCATCGACAGACACTTGGACTTGAACCACCATATGCAGGCCTGAGAAGAAGAACATCCAAATACTAAAGAAGGACTTTATGACCAAAACCCCACATTATTAATCCAGGGGGGCACATATATATATATATATATATATATATATATATATATATATATATATATATATATATATATATATATATATATATATATATATATATATATATATATATATATATATACATGTATATATATATATATATATATTGACTTTAATTCCTGGCTGTCTAATCATTTTCCTCTGATGAGGACACCTGGTAGACTGTTGAAAGCTTAGGTATAACAAAAATTATTTTAAGATCCGTGACTCATTCTCTCTCTCCATTTGTGGATCTCTAACTATAAATATTCAGACCGTATCACAGACCTTCTCTTCCATTTATATAAATACACACAAACACACACACACTCACCGGCCACTTTATTAGGTACACCTTGCTTTTACACAGTTGGACCCCCTTTTGCCTTCAGAACTGCCGCAATTCTTCATGGCGTTGATTCAAAGAGGTGCTTAAAACGTTCCTCAGGGATTTTGTGTCCAATATTGACATGATGGCATCACACAGTAACTGGAGATTTGCCAGCTGCACATCCATGATGCAGATCTCCTGTTCCACCACAACCCAAAGGTGCTTGATTGGATTGAGATCTGGTGACTATGGAGGCCATTTCAGTCCAGTGACCTCATTGTCATGTTCAAGAAACCAGTTGGAGATTATTTGAACTTTGTGACATGGCGCATTATACTGCTTGAAGGTAACATCAGAAGATGGCAATCATAAAGGGATGGACATGGTCCGCAATGATAGGTAGTTCCATGGCATTTCAACGATGCTCAAATGGTACAAGGGGGCACAAAGTGTGCCAAGAAAATATCACAGACACCATCACACCACCAGCACCAGACTGGACCGTTGATACAAGACTGGGTGTACCCCTGCTTTCATGTTGGTGACATGACCATCCGAATGTCTCAGCAGAAATCGAGATTCATTAGACCAGGTGACTTTTTAAAGTCTTCTGTTGTCCAGTTTTTGTGAGCCTGTGTGAATTGTGGCCTCAGTTGCCTGTTTTTAGCTAACTGGAGTGTCACCCACTGTGGTCTCCTGCTGCTGTAGCCCACCTGCCTCAAGGTTTGACGTTTTGTGTGTTCAGAGCTGCTCTTCCGCGCACCTCATGGTAATGAGTGCTTATTTGAGTTCCTGTTGCCTTTCTATCAGCTCACACCAGTCTGGCCCTTCACCTCTGACTTCTGACATCAACAGAGATCTGCCGCTCACTGATATTTTCCCGTTTTCAGACCACCCTGTAAACCCCAGAGATGGCTGTGTGTAAAAATCCCAGTAGATCAGCAGTTTGTAAAATACACAGACACTAACCACCGTGCCACATCCAAAGTCACTTCAGTCCCCCTTCTTCTCCATTCTGATGCTTGGTTTGAACTTTGGCAGGTGGTCTTGACGAGATCTACAGGCCAAAATGCATTGAGTTGCTGCAATGTGATTGGCTGATTATCTCTTTGAGGGCTGAATATTTTTTTGGCTGTCTTTACGCAGGTGCCGGCCGCCAGACCTAAAGGAGGATCTGATAAGAGAGCGTAGAGAATGTGCAAAGTAAAATACTCTGCAGACAAGTTTTGCGTATTATTTCTGAATCGGACTCAGACGTACTGCACTCTGATTTTGATGCAAGTGATCTGGAGATCAAAAACGAAAGTGTACCAGCATCAGTTGATTAGCCCCTAGCTGATCGTTGTGCTGAACGCTTCCGTGTAGCAACCGGCAGCTGCATGAAGATACTACTGTACATCATTATACGTCAAGACCAGCCTTGAAAGAGTTAATAAAGTGACAAGTGAATGCATATTCTGTATATCATATACAGAGCATCCGGAAAGTATTCACAGTGCATCACTTTTTCCACATTTTGTTATGTCACAGCCTTATTCCAAAATGGATTAAATTCATTTTTTTCCTCAGAATTTTACACACAACACCCCATAATGACAATGTGAAAAATGTTTACTTGAGATTTTTGCAAGTTTATTAAAAATAAAAAAATTGAGAAAGCACAGGTACATAAGTATCCACAGCCTTTGCCATGAAGCTCAAAATTGAGCTCTGCCACCAGTCCATCCGCCTCCACTCCTTCTCAGGCGTTTTCCTCTTCCTAATGACTTTGGCACCTGAATGTTGGGGACTGGCTCCTTTTTATAGGGCACCCAGAAGGACTCTAGGTGCCCAACAAGCTTCTTCAGTGTGGCCAAATAAGGCCCTGGAAAGGTCCATACTCCCCCCGGCAGTGACCATGTGTTCCAACAGGTTTGAGCTCTCATGTTCATGACCTGTGGCCCTACTGGAAACCAAGGGGCCTGCCCTCTGTTGGCCCAGGGGTGAAACTGTTCCTAAAATTCTCTCTCCCCTGGTCCTTCCACACTCTGGGCATCACGGCCGGGCAAGAGTTCTGGCCGCCTGCCACCTTATATACTCAGCAAAAAAAGAAACGTCCTCTGACTTTCAACTGTTTTTACTTTCAGTAAACTTAATGTGTAAATATTTGTATGAACAGTAAAAGAGTCAACACCATAAGACATAAACTAAAAATGTTTCACAATGTGTCCCTGAATGAAGGGAGGCTCAAAATCAAAAGTACCAGTCAGTATGTGGTGTGGCCACCAGCTGCTTGAAGTACTGCAGTGCATCTCCTCCTCATGGACTGGACCAGATTTGTCAGTTCTTGCTGTGAGATGTTACCCCACTCTTCCACCAAGGCACCTGCAAGTTCCTGGACATTTCTGGGGGGAATGGCCCTAGCCATCGATCCAAATCGATCCCGCTCCAGGGTACAGGCCTCGGTGTAACGCTCATTCCTTCGACGATAAACACGAGTCCGTCCATCACCCCTGGTGAGACAAAACCGTGACTCATCAGTGAAGAGCACTTTTTGCCACTCCTGTCTGGTCCAGCGAAGGTGGGTTTGTGCCCATAGGCGGCGTTGTTGCTGGTGATGTCTAGTAAGGACCTGCCTTACAACAGGCCTACAAGCCCTCAGTCCAGCCTCTCTCAGCCTATTGCGGACAGTCTGAGCACTGATGGAGGGATTGTGTGTTCCTGGTGTGACTCGGGCAGTTGTTGTGGCCATCCTGTACCTGTCACGCAGGTGTGATATTCGGATGTACCGATCCTGTGCAGGTGTTATACGTGGTCTTCCACTGCGATGATGATCAGCTGTCCTTCCTGTCTCCCTGTAGCGCTGTCTTAGGCGTCTCACAGTGCGGACATGGCAATTTATTCAGCAGTCCTCATGCCTCCCTGCAGCAGGCCTAATGCACGCTCACGCAGATGAGCAGGGACCCTGGGCATCTTTCACAGTCGGTAGACAAGTCTCTTTAGTGTCCTGCGTTTTTAGAACTGTGACCTTAAATGCCTACTTTCTGTAAGTTGTTAAGGTCTTAACGACCATTCCACAGGTGCATGTTAATTAATTGATTATGGTTAATTGAACATGCATGGAAAACATTGTTTAAACAGTTTACAATGAAGATCTGGAAAGTTATTTGGATTTTTAAAACATTATTGTTGAAATACACAGTCCTGAAAAAGGGACGTTTCTTTTTTTGCTGAGTATATATATATATATATATATATATATATATATATATATATATATATATATATATATATATATATAAATACAGGTCCTGCGGTGGGTTGGCACCCTGCCCAGGATTGGTTCCTGCCTTGTGCCCTGTGTTGGCTGGGATTGGCTCCAGCAGACCCCCGTGACCCTGTATTCGGATTCAGCGGGTTAGAAAATGGATGGATGGATATATATACAGTGGGTACGGAAAGTATTCAGACCCTTTGCTCAGTATTTAGTAGAAGCCCCCTTTTGAGCTCATACAGCCATGAGTCTTCTTGGGAAAGATGCAACAAGTTTTTCACACCTGGATTTGGGGATCCTCTGCCATTCCTCCTTGCAGATCCTCTCCAGTTCTGTCAGGTTGGATGGTAAACGTTGGTGGACGGCCATTTTTAGGTCTTTCCAGAGATGCTCAATTGGGTTTAAGTCAGGGCTCTGGCTGGGCCATTCAAGAACAGTCACAGAGTTGTTGTGAAGCCACTCCTGCGTTATTTTAGCTGTGTGCTTAGGGTCATTGTCTTGTTGGAAGGTAAACCTTCGGCCCAGTCTGAGGTTCTTAGCACTCTGGAGAAGGTTTTTGTCCAGGATATCCCTGTACTTGGCCGCATTCATCTTTCCCTCGATTCCAACCAATTGCAATACTTTCTGGATGCACTGTATATGATATACAGAATATGCCTTCACTTGTCACTTTATTAACTCTTTCAAGGCTGGTGTTGATGTATAATGATGTACAGGTGTGAAAAACTTGTTGCATCTTTCCCAAGAAGACTCCTGGCTGTATGAGCTCAAAAGGGGGCTTCTACTAAATACTGAGCAAAGGGTCTGAATACTTAGGACCGTGTGATATTTCAGTTTTTCTTTTTTAATAAATCTGCAACAATTTCAAAAATTCTTTTTTTTTGTCTGTCAATATGGGGTGCTGTGTGTACATTAATGAGGGAAAAAATAAATTTAAATGATTTTAGCAAATGGCTGCAATATAACAAAGAGTGAAAAATTGAAGGGGGTCTGAATACTTTCCGTACCCACTGTGTGTATATATATATATACATATATATATATATATATATATATATATATATATATATATATATATATATATATATATATATATATATATATATATATATATATATATATATATATATACACTGCTCACAAAAATTAAAGGAACACTTTTTTATTGGGCCTGGCATGAAATCAATTAAACCTGTCTGATAATTTTCTGGTTGGTTAAGCAGCTGAGGTCATTGTTAATCACTTTCAGCTGTATTGGTGTTCATGGACTTAACGACAGGTGCACTAAAGTGGCAACAATTAGAAAACCCTCAAAACAGGACTGGTTTTACATGTGGAGGTCATTTCAAGTTTCTCCCTCTTGATCTTTTTTGGCTGGTTTTCCACTCGTGCTAGTTTTGGCTTGAGTAATTATCTCTACTGGCAGTATGAGGCGATTCCTTAACCCTACAGAACTTGCACAGGTTGTCCAACTTCTCCAGGATGGCACATCCACACGTGCTGCAGCAAGAAGGTTTAATGTGTCTCCCAGCACAATCTCCAGAACATGGAGGAGATTTCAGGAGACTGGCTGTTATTCTCGGAGAGCTGGACAGGGCCGTAGAAAGTCCTCAACCCATCAGCAGGACCGATATCTGCTCCTTTGTGCAAGGCGGAACAGGCTGAGCACTGCTCGTGCCCTACAGAGGGCCACTGGTGTGAATGTCTCTACCCAAACAATCAGGAACAGACTTCGACTGGCATTTGCTCAAGAACACCAGAATTGGCAAGTCCGCCACTGGCGCCCTGTACTTTTTACAGACGAGAGCAGGTTCACCCTGAGCAGCTGTGATAGACGGAAAGAGTCTGGAGAAGACAAGGAGAACGATATGCTGCCTGCAACGCCGCTCAACATGACAGGTTTGGTGGTGGGTCAGTGATGGTCTGGGGAGGCATATCCATGGAGGGACGCACAGACATCTACTGCGTAGGAAATGGTGCTCTGATAGCCATAAGGTATCGAGATGAAATCCTTGAACCCATTGTCAGACCCTATGCTGGTGCAGTAGGTCCTGGTTTCCTCCTAATGCACGACAATGCCCGGCCTCATGTGGCAAGAATATGCAGGCAGTACCTGGAGGATGAAGGAATTGAAACAATTGAATGGCCTTCACGATCCCCTGACTTAAACCCAATAGAACATCTGTGGGACATTATGTTTCGGTCCATTAGGCGCCGCCAGGTTGCTCCTCAGACTGTACAACAGCTCAGGGATGCCCTCATACAGATCTGGGAGGAAATGCCACAAGACACCATCCGTCGTCTCATTAGGAGCGTGCCCCGATGTTGTCAAGCATGCATACAAGCTCGTGGGGGCCACACAAGATACTGAAAAGCATTTTGAGTAGCAGAAATTAAGTTTTTGAAAAAATGGACTAGCTTGCCACATCTTCATTTCACTCTGATTTTAGGGTGTCTGCACAATTGAGCCCTCTGTAGGCAGAAAACGTTTATTTCCATTAAAAGACTTGGCATCCTTTTGTTCCTAAGACATTGCCCTGTCGTTATTTGTATAGATATCCAACTTCATACTGAGATCTGATGTATCTAATGTGTTTCTTTAAAGTGTTCCTTTAATTTTTGTGAGCAGTATATATAGAGAGAGAGCTGAGCCTTAACACACAGTTCACTGTTCATTGGAATGTATTTTATAATGCATGTACCTGCAGTAAAAAAATGTACAAGTATTTCATTTTTCATTCTAACAGGTGGAACATTACAGACATTTGTAGTAATAAAATTCAGTTTGTTCACCTTGTTGAAAAGGCAGCCATCATTAACTAGGTGTTCCAAAGCACACAAGTCATAAAAAGTTTCGAAAACACTTTAATACCCACTGATGCATCATCAAAATCCCCAGCTAAAAAACAAAAGGACCTCATAGAATCTTTAAACAATATTAACGTTAACTCTCACAAAATGATCTTTAACAAAAGAAAAACTCCAAGGAGTACAACAGGCAAAAATTGAGTTTCCTCAAAACATAAGGTAATCCATGTGAACAACAACAAAAAAATTGGTCTAAAATAAACATAAAATCCAAATATCTTAAAAATCCAAAGCACAGAAAATTCCCCGAAACACAAGAACTCCCTAAACTTCCACCAAACTTCCAGAGCGCCCTCACAGGGAAATGAGCCGCCAGGATCTTATTGGGCGGAGGGCAGGTCCTGACAGTGATTGGCAGGTGGCCACGCCTCATGGGGGAACCACCCACAAAACACGTGGAGCACGACAAAGGCGGCTTATACCACAACATAACCAAAAAATAAAGAACATAAATCAAAGAAACAAAAACAAACAAATGAGACAAAAAACATTAATTTTGACAGGCCCGTCCCGGCACGGGCCCCTGGGCACGCACCCAGAAAGCCTTGATGGAACCCCCGCCTTTGCCTACCCAGTTTTACCATAGGGGTCCTTATAATTTGCTGCAGTTTACACGCCACATTTCATAATAAACGGTGAGATCAAAATGAATGCAAGAGTTTATAGATGGCTGGTGGGAATCCTTCAATTTAATGGGTAATAAAAGTCTCCTGATTTGGCTTGCAGTGTCCCGTCCTGAGCGTTTCTTCAATGTGCCTCCGTAATTCTTAATTCTGAAGTGAATGGGGTGTGGTAGGGGAATGAGTAAAAAAAAAAAAATAAATAATAAAAATGATAAAAGTGAGTAAGAACAGAAAAAATATCAAAGAAACCCGAACCTCTATTATAAGATAATAAAAGTCGCAGATCAAACTTTGAACAAAGCGTGCGGGTGGGCAGAACAATCCCCGGGGGGCGGCAGCGGCTGCAGATTTTCACTGTCACCAATCCCTTCATCTCATTCTTGTCTGTAAACGAAACCGTCACGTAATCAGACTCCTCGATTTACGACGTCTGCATTCCAGGGAATCCGACAGGGTGGATTTCGCTTTTTTTTTGTTTTAAGTGCCCTTCTTTTAGACATTTTAGAATACAGGTCAGTATTTACACATGAACTGAACGGAGGAGGGCGAAGGAGGCGGATTAGCCCACCGCCACGCGACCTCAAATTTTAAGGCAGCACTGCAGCGTTTCAATCGTGAATGTTAACATTTAACAAGAATAACCCTCAACAACCACCTAGACTAACCCAACACCCCCAACCGCCGATTAGAAAGGTCTCGGCCGGGTGACGTCCACTTTGTAATGACAACGAATCGAGCCATTCCTTCAGCAGGCCCGGTGTTAATCATGCCAGATAGAGTTCTCCCATTGTCAACGACATCTGCCAGATGTGAAGCATATGGATCCATTTTTGTTTTGGTTCACTTTTAATTCTTCCGTAGCTGCTGGTGTTGACCATATTACACGAAAACACTTATCGATAAAGGGCGGCACGGTCGCGCAGTCGTAGCGCTGCTGCCTCGCAATAAGGACACCTGTATGCGGGGTTTGTCAGTTCTTCCCATGTGTACGTGCGTTTCCGGTTTCCTCCCACATTCCAAAGATATGCAAGTGCATATGCATTGGCGATCCTAAACTGTGCTGTGTGTATCTGTGTGTGCCATGCGGAGGTTTGCACCCTGTCCGGGATTTGTTCCTGCCTTGCGCCCTGTGTTGGCTGGAATTGCAGCAGACCCCCGTGACCATGTGTTATAGGATATAGCGGTTTGGACATTGACTGACTGATTTAACAGTACGGAAATTCCCGGATGAAGGGTCTCGGATTAAAAACAAAGCATTGCGCTCAGTTTTACCGCAGCGCAAAACTATTTTTATTTTGTCAAGTCAGGGTGGCTTTGTGACCTCTTAACAAATAACGGTCCTTTAATAGCACTTTAGTGGGTTAGTGACTTTTAAAAGTTTTTAATGGCTTGTGGCCCCTGATCTTCGAGAGCCCACCATAACAGACAGGTTCAATGCTTATATGTCTGTCGCCCTGGTTTCTCCCGTTCACCATTTTCATAACGACTGCCGATAATGTGAACCTAACACTTTATGTGCTAGAAGCTAGCGAACCCCTTGATGTCTACTATGCTGGTTCAAACCCCACCACCCAGGACCCAACCCTCCCAAAGTCGTCATGCAGGTTGATTGGTAACTTCATAAGGCGTTATGTGTCAGAGGACCCCGCAATTGACCGACGTCGTTTCAGGCTGGTTGCCAAGCAGAGCCGTCAGAATAGTTTGTTGCACTCCGCGACCCTGAACTTGCTTAAGCGAACAAAAGAACGAAATTCGCCTAACAATAAACTCAAACAATTCGGTATGGGGTGTCATCGGACAGTTTTCGTTGTTTAAAGCAAAGCGCGAGGACGAGAATAGAAATAAAAAGGACGACCCCCTTATCTGATCAGCTTAACAGCTTAGTGGGTGGTCTTCGGCACGTTCTGAGTGAGCAGCTTCACAATTAAAGCGACCCGTTAACACCGTGTTGACACATACTGCAGGGGACCACAGCCTTAGCCGGTCGCGGAAAAGGTCGCATCTTTAGCCAAAGAGATCTCTCATACAAAATAATACTAATCCATCCATCCATCACCCAACCCGCTATATCCTAACTACAGGATCACGGGGGTCTGTTGAAGCCAATCCCAGCGAACAGAGGGCGCAAGGCAGGAAACAACCCCCGGGCAGGGCGCCAGCCCATCACAGGACACACACACACATGCAAACGCACACCAAGCACACACTAGGGACAATTTAGGATCGTCAATGCACCTAACTTGCATGTCTTTGGACTTTGGGGGGAAACCGGAGTACCCGGAGTAAACAGACGCACACACGGGGTGAACATGCAAATCCCACGCAGCGAACGCGGGTCTCCTAACTACGTGGCAACAACGTTACCCACTGCGCCGCCGTGCCGCCACTAATACTAATACGTATACTAATACCAATAAAATCAATTATTTAATAATTAAAATTAGGCACGTAATTGAACGACTTTGTCAAGTTACATGCTGTTTTTCCCAAACCTCGTTGATAAAAGTAATAATAATTGATAAATACTACACTGATAATAATAATAATAATAATAATAATAATAATAATAATAATAATAATAATAATAATAATAATAAATAGAAGTTCATTGGCCGGAAGAAACAGTACGTCACAATTGGCTCAGCGCCATGGTGGATCAGTGGTGGTGGTACTGCCTTGAAACATAGCAGATGGGGTTGGTTCAAGTCGTCGGTGCCCTTTGTCGGGAGTTGGCATGGTGGCCGCTTGGGTTTCTTCTGTGCGCTTCAGTTTTCTCTCACCTTCCAAAGATATGTACATCAGAAAAAAAAGGTAATTATGATTTTCGCCCTGCGATATATACACACACACACTGAAACAGACATGCACATATACATACAACACACACACACACACATATATATATATATATATATATATATATATGTGTGTGTGTGTGTGTGTATATATATATATATATATATATATATATATATATATATATATATATATATATATATATATATATATATATATATATATATAAACACACATACATACATCCCAAAGGTAGATATATAACGACCCCAGGGTGTCAGTGACGGATGAATGCCATCAGCCATTTACACCGACACTGCAGGGTGACTCTTAAAAGGTCCGTTATGTTTCTTCAGCGCGCTTTTGCCGGTACCGTTCTGGTGGGTCCACGTCCCGGATCCTCCCTCGCTACTTAAATGTAATGATTAATTATTATTATTATTAGCTGTTCGAATTGCGCCTCGCGCTCCCAGATGCTTTGTTCCTCCCTTTGTCCGTTCTTGCACACATCTTCGGCTGCACCTCACTCAGTCCACTCGGGGTCAGAGACATCCCACATGCCGCACTGTTCTTCTCCTCATTGAGCTCCAAGGTCCGCCGGTGACTTCACGTGTTGTCCGGTGGGCCTTATAGCATCCCGAAGACACGTCCGAAGTGCTCTCTAAGCGCTGCGTCTGTCCCCCTCCCTCAAACCCTATACAGTACCTGCTTTTTACGGGCTCGCTTTATAGCCCACCCAGGTATTCCCACCCCCTCAGACAGTCTGCCGCTGCCCGCACCTGTGAAGTGTGTCTCTCTGAGGTCCGGATCAGAGGTGTCACACTATGCACGCCGATGTGCCACAATGTGAGGAGCACTGACAGGACAATGGCTCCTGGCAAAGGTGTGGGATGGGCAGCGAGTGGACAGTCAGTTCTTGAAGAAAATAAAGTGCAAGCGTGAGGATCATGGCGACTTTGACAAGGACCACATCGTGATGGCGAGATGACTGTACTTTTAAAATGCTGGTTCTTTAACGGCACTCTGTGGTTTTTTACTGGGTTGTGTGGTTCCCTGTAGATCCATTGCATGACAAGGCGCCCTTTCATTCTGGAACGGGCTCTTTGTGCTTAAAAAACTTTCTCAGTGGTGGGGCTTGATTAGTTTCGAACTTAGTTTTGTAAAACGTGACTTGCTTGTATGGAATGTTATTTGATTTTAATAAATTAAAAAACAGAAAAAACTTTCTAATATGTAGGAAAACCCTAAACCTTCCATGTATGGCACGTTACAGGACTCAGATTAAGAAGGTTCTGCAAAGAACCGCACAGCCCAGTAAAGAACCATAAAGTGCCATTAAAGAACCAGGTGTTTTGCACAAATTGCTGAAAAATGTAATGATGGCATGGGCTTAATTATTCATCCTGGACCCCTAATCACCCAATCGTCTCTAACTGTCTCTCTTTGTCTATCACCCTTCACCATTTAATAGCTAATGTGTGGTGAGCGGATTGGCGCAAGAATGGCCGCCGTCGCATTACCCGCACTCAAAACAACCAACCAACAGGGTTGCTAACTTTATGTATCCAATTAATTAAAATGTTTCTAAAGTTTTAAAGTTAAGCTATTTTGGTTGATATTGCGTAGCTTTTTCTAGGTACGTTGATATCATTGTCTTATATGTCACATTAACACAATAACATAATTTAAAATAGAACCATTCTTTCAGGGCGGCACGGTGGCGCAGTGGGTTCACTTCCCGGGTCCTCCCTGCGTGGGTTTCCTCCCACAGTCCAAAGACATGCAGGTCAGGTGCATTAGCTGTCCTAAATTGTCCCTAGTGTGTGCTTGGTGTGTGTGTGTGTGTCCTGCGGTGGGCTGGCACCCTGCCCGGGATTTGTTTCTCCTTTGCGCCCTGTGTTGGCTGGGATTGGCTCCAGAAGACCCCCGTGACCCAGTGTTAGGATATAGCGGGTTGGATAATGACTGACTGACCATCCTTTAAAAAAAAGCGTAATCGGCCACAGGGATTGGCGTCTTTACTCACCTTTCTTAAGTTAATCTTACTCAAAATTTACACTTTTATAAAACTCAACATATGCCATTTTTTACGCCGCACAGTCGAATTATCTTAATTTAACTTCAAAGAAACACGTTTTATTTAAGCGGCCACTCTATATTTGCATAAAGCTCCGCCCCTTTTGTTGCATTGTGGTCCAAATTTAAAGACTTTCAGCGAACCCCGATTGCTGTGTGGATGCCTTTGGTTTGATTTGATTGTGGAAATAATAATTTTTTTGTTTGTTTTGTTACACTGGAAAACTTTCTGCCCACCCCACATTTGAAAAGCAGTTTTCTCTTTGCTTCCATTACAATAGAACCGTTTATGTTCATAATACATGAAAAGCGCATGTCGCCCGACGGGATTACACAAACGTGATATGGCTTGTTATTCGCCTCGCACAGAACTACATGTGGGGTGCCAGATGGAGGTTTGTGACCAGGGATGTGCAGAGGGTGAAAAAGAATTTGGAAAAGGAGCTCGAAAAAGAAAATTAAGAGGGAGGTTGAGAAGTGGAGAGATGATTGGGGAAATGATGCCTTAATGGGAATTGATTTGAAACCAAAACACATGTGAGTAAGTATGGATGTTTGGCCCAGTGTTTAAGAGGGATGAGGGTTTCTGTTAAGATCTCGACCACCGTATAAAGTGGCGTTGTTGTGGATTGTATTTTTTAATGTGTAAAAAGAAAGAAAGAAAACAGCATTTTTAATGTATGGTTATTAATCATACAACAAAAGTAATAATGTTAACAAAGGGTGGTGCGATGGTAGTAAGGAGACCACTGTTCACATCCCGGGTGTGTGGAGTTTGCATGTTCTCCCCGTGTCTGTGTGTGTTTCCTCAGGGTGCTCCAGTTTCCTCCCGCAGTCTAAAGACATGCAAGGTAGGTGGATTGGTGATGCTAAACTGCCTCAGGTTTGTATTTGGTATGTGTCTGTTCAGCCTACAATGGACTGGCACCCTGTCCGGGGTTTGTTCCTGCCTTGCAATCTATGCCATCTGGGGTCGGCTCAAGCAGACCCACATGACCCTGTTCAGGACTAAGCAGGTTAGACAATGACTGACTGAGTGACTGTTAAGTTTAGGCAGACCTTGGAGTTACCCATGCTGGCACTTACCCGTTCCTGACTTATTAGTAATGGAGGTTTTCCCCACAATTCCAATATATACTCACCGGCCACTTTATTAGGTATACCTTGATAGTACCCAGTTGGACGCCCTTTTGCCTTCAGAGCTGCTGTCATTCTTCATGGCGTTGATTCAATAGGGTGCATGCTGGAGACATTCCACAGGGATTTTGTGTCCAATATTGACATGATGGCATCACACAGTTGCTGCAGATTTGCCAGTTGCACATCCATGATGTGAATCTCCTGTTCCAGCACATCCCAAAGGAGCTCCATTGGATTGAGATCTGCTGACTGTGGAGGCCATTTGAGTTCAATGACCTCATCGTCTTGTTCAAGAAACCAGTTTGAGATGACCTGAGCTTTGTGGCATGACACATTATCCTGCTGGAAGGAGCCATCAGAAGATGGCGGTTATAAAGGGATGGACACGGTCAGCAACAACATTCATGTAGACTGTGGCATTTAAACGATGCTCAGTTGGTACTAAGGGGCCTGAAGTGTGCCAAGAAAATATCACAGACACCATCACACCACCAGCATCAGCCTGAATGCCAAATTTCTGAGCCGACCATCCAAGTGTCACAGCAGAAATTGAGACTTGTCAGACCTGGCAACGTTTTTCTAATCTTCTGTTGTCCAATTTTATTGAGCTGTTGTGAATTGTCTGTTCTTAGCTGACAGGTGTGGCCCCCGGTGTTGTCTCCTGCTGCTGTAGCCCACCTGCTTTAAGGTTTAATGTGCTGTATGTTCAGAGATCCTTTTCTGCACACCTCGGTGGTAAAAAGTGCTTATTTGAGTTCCTGCTGCATTTCTATCAACTCAAAACAGTATGGCCAATCTCCTATGACCTCTGGCATCAACAAGGCATTTTCACCCAGAGACCTGCCACTCACTGGATATTCTCCCTTTGTCAGACCAGTTTCTGTAAACCCTAGAGAAGGCTGTGTGTGAAAATCCCAATAGATCAGCACTTTCTGAAATACGCAGACCAGCTGAATGACATCCGGCCTGTTGCTCTGATGTCACATGTGATGACGACCATGGAGCGGCTGCTGCTTCACCACTTGAGGCCACAGGTCCGCCACACCCTCGACTCTCTGCAGTTTGCATACCAGGAGAAGGTGGGAGTGGAGGATGCCATCATCTATACCCTGTATGCTACACCGATCCCTCTCCCACTTGGACAGAGGCAGTGGTGCTGTAAGAATTATGTTTCTGGACTTCTTTAGCGCCTTCAACACCATCCAACCTCTGCTCCTTAGAGACACGCTGACAGAGATGGGAGTAGATTCACACCTGGTCCCATGGATCATGGACTATCTTAGAGACAGACCTCAGTATGTGCGTCTCGGGAACTGCAGGTCTGATATTGTGGTCAGCAGCACAGGAGCGCGGCAGAGGACTGGACTTTCTCCGGTCCTGTTCAGCCAACATACATCAGACTTCCAATACAACTCGGAGTCCTGCCACGTGCAAAAGTCCGCTGACGACACTGCTATGGTGGGCTGCATCAGGAGTGGGCAGGAGGAGGAGTATAGGAACCTAATCAAGGACTTTGTTAAATGGTGTGACTCAGACAACTTACACCTGAACACCAGCAAAACCAAGGAGCTGGTGGTGGATTTTAGGAGGACCAAGCCCCTCATGGACCCCGTGATCATCAGAGGTGACTGTGCAGAGGGTGCAGACCTATAAATACCTGGGAGTGAAGCTGGAGGATAAACTGGACTGGACTGCCAATACTGATGCTCTGTGTAAGAAAGGACAGAGCCGACTATACTTCATTAGAAGCCTGGCGTCCTTCAACATCTGCAATAAGATGCTGCAGATGTTCTATCAGACGGTTGTGGTGAGCGCCCTCTTCTATGCAGTGGTGTGCTGGGGAGGCAGCATGAAGAAGAGGGACGCCTCACGCCTGGACAAACTGGTGAGGAAGGCAGGCTCCATTGTAGGCACAGAGCTGGACAGTTTGACATCCATGGCAGAGTGACGGGCGCTGAGCAGACTCCTGTCAATCATGGAGAATCCACTGCATCCACTGAACAGGATCATCTCCAGACAGAGGAGCAGCTTCAGCGACAGACTGCTGCTCTTCAATTCCACCCTTGAGGGAGGGGGGTGGGGGTAAATGTTAACATTATACAAAGTTATTGTCTGTTATATCTGCATTGTTATCACTCTTTAATTGAATATTGTTCTTTATCAGTATGCTGCTGCTGGAGTATGTGAATTCCCCCTTGGAATTAACAAAGTATCTATCTATCTATCTATCTATCTATCTATCTATCTATCTATCTATCTATCTATCTATCTATCTATCTATCTATCTATCTATCTATCTATCTATCTATCTATCTAGGCATTGCCTTCCATTATCTATCTATCTATCTATCTATCTATCTATCTATCTATCTATCTATCTATCTATCTATCTATCTATCTATCTATCTATCTATCTATCTATCTATCTATCTATTCGGTTCCCTAGTAATGCTATTGTTTATTTATTTGTACACAATTCTGCCCTATCAGACGTAGAATGAAAACGGGGTGCCCAGAAGGGAATCAGAAAACGTGACTGGCAGAACGTGCAAAAGCCACACAGGCTGTGCCATGCAGGCCGAGGGTCCGAACTTCACCCTCCGTTAACAGTGAGGTAGCAGTGCTCATCCCTGCAATCAGTTATAAAATATCAAGGTAGGAATCCCAAATCGGAACCTTTTTTTTTTTTTTAACGCGCGTGCGCGCGAGTTTATACACCTGTATCTTAACGCCTTTATCCGAACTGAATCCGGTGGCAGAGCTAATCATTCGGGTTTTTCTACGCGGACTTCTGCTTCATTCTTTCCTTTGAACAACCCGGCATCAGTCAACAGGCCCGACTGAAAATTCCCCTTTGAAGTACAACTATCACGAAGGAGGCCAGAGAGAAGAAGTGCGAAAGGAAAGCCTTTGAGAAGAACACAAAGGCGACGAGATCGGGTCGTTTTAGCGAGTAAATGAGTTTAGCGAGCAAATGAGCACATTTTGTTTTCTTAATTGAAAGCGATACACTCGAACATACGCTCCAGTGAAGCGAGATATTAATTAGGCTCATTTTTTTATTCTTTCTTTCTTTTTCTAAATCACAGCACAATGAATTTTTCTGATCGACGGATAGCCTTTTGTTCCAGCCAGAAGAAATCAATTGTTTTCTGTCTCTGCCTCTCCATGCGGCAGAAATACATTTCAGTGAAAGAAGAAAAGCCGTCAGCTTCGGGTAGGAGGAAAAGTGCTCGGGTTCGTGCGAGATAACTGTGAAAAAAAACCCCCTCCGATTACTGTTATAAATGCTAAACTTGATGATGATTATTGTGTTCATAAGAATGACCTCTGAATGCTTTTGGCATCTTTTCTAAGTTTTTTGTTTTCTGTCCCCGCCTACTCATCAGTGCGATTAAAACTCCACTTATGACAAACCGTCCAAGGCGTCTTCATGTCTTGTTAAGCAGCACGTCCAGATTTTGTGGCGATGCTCCTTTTGTTCCTCAAGACCCATTAAAATTAATTTTTAGGACCATATTTTGTGCAGAGAATTACACCAGCAGTAAACCAATAAACATGTTCAGCAAAAATGAGCAGAAAGGCTTGAAGATGTGCAGGCTACCTTAACTGACCCCAAGGGACCCCAGCACCCCAGAATGGATACGAAGGGTCGAAGTTATACTTCAAAAAATGGGGGTCGGTTATATTAGCACATGGGGAGTCGTTTTATGCTACTTCGATGTTTCTGGTTATGAATATGATATTTTTAGTGTACTCCTTTACTGGTGGTCCTAACCCTCTAAGAGCCGCTCCCATTAGGTTAAAAATGACACATTTCAAGAATAATTATTATTATTGTTTATTTCAATGTCAGTGATTACGAGGTAATTTTTGATATTAGGGATTGCAGCAGTCTTAGCCCATTTGGGACCCTATGCGGGGGTAACAGATTTCTCTCCGCATTGTCCATAGAATAGAATAATAGTATAGAAAGTCTTTATTGCCTTTGTACCAGTATTAGTATAATTAGACTTCAGTGACCAGTGTCTCCCTTGGAGTCAATAGCACAAATGGCACTGTTTATTGTCAATAAATCTGCAAAGGTTTCTAAAAATCAGGTTTAGGGAATTGAGTGTTGCTTGTTGAATGAAAATATGAATTTAAATGATTTTTTGAATAAGGCTGCAATATCACAAAGTGCTTTAAAGTGAAGGGGTGTGAAGACTTTCTGAAGGCACTAAATACACAAAGTAATACATTAAGTAAAAATTTATTTTTACTGTTTTTTGATTGGGCAGACACTGCCTATGCCTCACCACACTAGCCACGCCCCCTGGGGGTCCTGAACTCGGAGCCCCAAAGCTCAAATCCAAATGCACTTCTAAAAATGTCCACTAGAGGGGGATATAAAAGTCAAACCCTGGCTAGTAATAAAGGCAAGCACCGAACATTTATAAAATAAAAAGTTTATTCTGACAACTTGCACTTCAATTACAATAAAGCTCTGGGGAGCAGTAACATGCAAGGGGTGCCACCGGCGCCCAGTTCAGCTAATCAAGGTAAGGGCTGGTGTGCTTATGGTTTAATGATTGTGCCACAGACTGGCAGAAGTGTGTTCTGGTTGTGTAAATTGACAAAGCTGGACGAAGCGATAGAACACCAGAGCTCATCCTGGCATCCCTGGGCACAGGCCTGGTCATCACCCTTGGCAGGGTGCCACTCCATTACAGACCATAAACTAGTGAGTCACCAGACTGAGTGAATCAATCACATGACACACTGAGTGAGTAAATCACATGGCACAATGTTTTGGGCACTTCTGGCTAGTGATGAGTGAACCAAGCAAGTGTCTGTTCCCATATAGTTTTGTGAAACGGACGGTACAACTGGTTCCATTTCTTTTGTTTTTCAAATCAGAGCACTGGCAGCTCAAGTGACTTGCTCAGGGTCACACATTGGTGTCAGTGGTGGGATTTGAAGCTAAAGCCTCAGGGTTTGACATCCAAATCCTTAATCACTACACCCCAGTACCTTTCACTATTTATTAAGATATTTATCAGTTACAGTCATATGAAAAAGTTTGGGAACCCCTCTCAGCCTGCATAATAATTGACTCTACTTTCAACAAAAAAGATAACAGTGGCGTGTCTTTCATTTCCTAGGAACATCGGAGTACTTTTAACTGACGCAGTATTTAGTTGTATGAAACTAAATCAAATGGGAAAAACTGGCTGTGCACAAATGTGGGTCCCCTTGTCATTGTGCTGATTTGAATGTCTGTCACTGCTCAATGCTGATCACTTGGTTGGATGAGCTCGTCAAGCCTTGAACTTCATAGACAGGAGTGTCCAGTCATGAGTGGTCAGAGGTATTTAAGGTGGTCAGCTGCAAGTTGTGCTTCCTTCCCTTTGACTCTCCTCTGAAGAGTGACAGACAGCACAGGATCCTCAAAGCAACTCTCAAAAGATCTGAAAACAAAGATTGTTCAGTCTCCTGGTTTAGGGGAAGGCTACAAAAAGCCATCTCAGAGGTTTAAACTGTCAGATTCAACTGTAAGGAATGGAATCAAGAAATGGAAGGCCACAGGCACAGTTGCTGTTAAACCAACACAGCAGGTCTGGCAGGCCAAGAAAAATACAGGAGCGCATATGAACAGGATTGTGAGAATGGTGACAGACAACCCACAGATCACCTCCAAAGACCTGCAAGAACATCTCGCTGCAGACGGTGTATCTGTACATCGTTCTACAATTCAGAGCAATTTGCACAAAGAACATCTGCATGGCAGGGTGATGAGTAAGAAGCCCTTTCTGCACTCACGTCACAAACAGAGTCGCTTGTTGTATCAAATGCTCATTTAGACAAGCCAGATTCATTTGGGAAGAAAGTGCTTTGGACTGATGAGACAAAAATTAAGTTATTTGGTCAGAACAAAAGGCGCTTTGCATGGCGGATGAAGAACACCGCATTCCACGAAAAACACCTGCTACCTCCTGTCAAATGTGTTAGAGGTCCCACCATGCTGTGGGGCTGTGTGGCCAGTTCAGGGACTGGGGCTCTTGTTAAAGTCGAGGGTCGGATGAATTCAACCCAATATCAACAAATTCTTCAGGATAATGTTCAAGCATCAGTCACAAAGTTGAAGTTACGTAATGCAGGGGCTGGATATTCCAACAAGACGATGACCCAAAACACAGTTGGAAATCTACAAAGACATTCATGCAGAGGGAGAAGTACAATGTTCTGGAATTGCTGCCACAGTCCCCTGACTTGAAGATCACTGGAAATCTATGGGATGAATTGAAGCAGGCAGTCCATCAAATTGAACTGAACTGGAGAGATTTTGTATGAAGAATAGTCAGAAATACCTCCATCCAGAATCCAGACACTCATCAAAGGCTATAGGAGGACAGCATCGAGAGGCTCAAAGGAGTAAAAGGAGGCTCAACTAAGTATTGATGTCATATCTCTGTTGGGGTGCCCACATTTATGCACCTGTCTAATTTTGTTATGATGCATATTGCATATTTTCTGTTAATCCAATAAACTTCATGTCACTGCTGAAATACGACTGTGTCCATAAGGCATGTCGTATATTAAAAGGAAGTTGCTACTTTGAAAGCTCAGCCAATGAGAAACAAAAATCCAAAGAATTAAGAGGGGTTCCCAGAATTTTTTATATGACTGTACATGGTGGATTCATATCAGTCATATAGTGCCTTTCACTGCTTACCTATGTGTTTTAGTCATATAGTGCCTTTCATTTCTATCCATATGTCTTTCAATTATATAACGTTTTTCCTATCTAACTAATTACTATTACTTAATTTTTGCTGATGTTTCATCGAGTGATGACTTACAACAATTCTTTTTCTCCCCAATAGGAAGACAGTGCAGGTCAAGTGACTTGCTCAGGGTCACACACATGGTGTCGGTAGTGGGATGTGAACCCACAAGCTCAGGGTTTGAAGTCCAAAACCTTAACCATTACACCGCACGCTACCTACATACCTACACTCAGATAAGGCCAAGAACTTTGATTCTTTTTTTTTAGCAACACGACAGAGTAGAAAAAGAACATAAAGGGGCCAAGATTAGCGACCGTACCTGTAACGTACCTGTACAGCACCAGCGCAGACAGGCAGCTCGAGAGGCTTGGGAAATTAGCAATGGACATTTCAATTCACTTTACTGATTTGATTCTTTCAAACTGTGTGTTTAAGTGAATCGATTCATTTGATCATCAATAGAATGGCTGTACAAAATGACCTTTCAGGGTGCGATGCCCTCTCTGAATGAATTTGAATATAATTCATACATAATTATATATAATTAATTATATTTTTAACAAAAAATATCGGATGACATTTTCGTGTTTCAAAAAACAAATCATGACAACATAGTTAAAATGTAAAATTAAAACAAGGTAATATGTTAGAGAACCAGAAGTGAATGGGAATCATGTGACTCTCTCATCGGTAATGATTAAGTCTGAGAATCAAAAATCAAGAATCACGAAAATCATTCTTGGCTAATGATTCTGTTCAAGAACTCGATTAGATTTATTAGATGAACAAGAATTGTTAGAGTCATGAAACTCATTCTCGGGTGAAGATTCATTTCGATAATCAAATTAAATAAAACCGTATGACTTGTTCATAGTAAGAATTTCATTCTAGCATGAAATTAATAAAAATCATGTGACTTGTTCTTGTGTAATGATGCAGTTCAAGAATGAAATGAATGAGAATTGTGTGACTTGTGCATGGGTTACGGTTCAGTTCACAAAGTAAATGAATGGGAATCGAGAGATTCGTTCTTGGGTAATGATTCGGTTTGAGAATACAATGAACGAGAATTATGAGGATTCTGCTCAAGAATCAAATTAACAAAAATTATGAGAATCATTCTCGGCTAATGATTGAGGTCATGAATGAAATGAATGAGAATTGCCTGACTCTTTCCTGGTTAATGATTCATGTGAGAAATAAAAGAACGAGAATCATGTTACATATTCTTTGGTAATAATTCAATTTGAGTGAGAATCAGGAGAATTGTTATCAAGAAATGTTTTAGTTCGAGAATCCAATGAACAAGAACTAGGAGAGTCATACTCAGGGTGATCATTAGTTTAAGAATCAGAACTGTGAGAATCATAAGACTCGTTCTCGGGTAATGATTCAGTTTGAGAATCAAATAAACAAGAACTGTGAGACTCATGGGTAATGATTCAGTTCAAGAATCAAATGATTGAAATTCATGAGACTCGCACATGAATGATGACACAGTTTGAGAATCAAAAATCAAGAATCTTGAGAATTATTCTCAGTTAATGATTTAGTTTGAACAAGTATTGCCTGACTTGTACATGATTAGGTCTGAGAATTAAATGAGCGAGAATCCTGAAAATCATCCTCGGGTAATGTTTCAATTTGAGAATCAAATGAATGAAAATCAGGTTATGATCCTGATTGAAATCAAATTAATAGCAATTGTGTGACTCGTTCGTGGTTAGTGATTCAGCTCAAGAATCAGAAATCAAGAATCGTGAGAATCATTCTCAGGTATTGATTCAGCTCACAAATCAAATGAACAAGAATTGTGCCAATCATTTGTGGGTAATGATTCAGTTTGGGAATTAAATGAACGAGAATAAGGGGAAATTATTCTTGAAAAAGAAATTATGTAGTTTGAAAATCCAATGAACAAGAGTCGTTAGAGTTGTTCATAGTCAATAATTCATTTCAAAAATCAAATGAATGAGAATTGTGAGAATCATAAGACTCGTTCTCGGGTAATGATTCATTTGAAAATCAAAAATCAAGAATCTGGAGAACTATTCTCAGTTAATGAATTAGTTCGGAAATCAAATGTACAAGTATTGCCTGACTCATACATGAGTAATGATTAGGTCTGAAAAATTAATGAACGAGAATCCTGAAAGTCATTCTCGGGTAATGTTTCTGTTGGAGAATCAAAGGAATAAGAATCATAAGATGGGTAATGATCCTGATTGAAATTAAATGAATAACAATTGTGTGACTAATTCATGGGTAGTTATTTAGCTCAAGAATCAAATGAATAAGAATTGTGCCAATCATTTGTGGGTAATGATTTAGTTTGGGAATTTAAAGAACGAGAATCAGGGGAATCGTTCATGGGAAATGATTACGTTTGAGGATCCAATAAACAAGAGTTGTTTTTAAGAGCCAAATTAAGAAGAATCGTGAGAGTTGTTCATAGTAAATAATTCATTTCAAGAATCAGATGAATGAGAATTGTGAGAAGCATGAGACTTGTTCTCAGGTAATGATTCAGTTTGAGAATCAAAAATCAAGAATCTTGAGAACAATTCTCAGTTAATGAATTAGTTCGGAAATCAAATGAACAAGTATTGTCTGACTCATACATGAGTAATGATTAGGTCTGAAAATTAAATGAATGAGAATCCTAAAAATCATTCTCGGGTAATGTTTCTGTTGGAATATCAAAGGAATGAGAATCATAAGATGGTTAATGATCCTGACTGAAATCAAATAAATAACAATTGTGTGACTCATTTGTAGGTAGTGATTCAGCTCAAGATTCAGAAATCAAGAATCGTGAGAATCGTTCTGTTATTGATTCAGCTCACGAATCAAATGAACAAGAGTTGTGCCAATCATTTGTGGGTAATGAATTAGTTTGGGAATGAAAAGAACGAGAATCAGGAGAATTGTTCTTGGGAAATGATTACGTTTGAGAATCCAATGAACAAGAGTCTTGTTTGAGAGCCAAATTAAGAAGAATCGTAAGAATTGTTCATATTAAATAATTAATTTCAATAATCAGATGAATGAGAATTGTGAAAATCATGGAACTCGTTCTCGGGTAATGATTCGGTTTGAGAATCAAATTAACAAGAGTCATGTGGGTCATTCTAGGTTAATAATTCAGTTCATGAATCAGAATAAACAAGAATTGTCAGGCTTGTTCTCGGGTAGTGATTCAGTTTGAGTATGAAATGATCAAGAATCGTGTGACTTGTCCGTGGGTATTGATTGAGACTGAGATTTAAACGAACAAGAATCTTGAGAGCTGTTGTCAGGTTATGATTCGGTTCATGAGTCCAATAAACGAGTATCATCAGAATTTGGACAGACTCTAAAGAATAATTCAGTCTGAGAATCAAACGAACAAGAAGCATGTGACTCACTCATGGTAAAGATTCCATTCAAGAATCAGTTAAGTGAGAGTTTTGAGAATTGTGTGACTCTTTCTTGGTTATTGATTCAGTCTGAATTCGTGAGTGAGTTACACCTGACCAGTGCAGTCAATGAGCCTTAAAGAAAAGTGTGCGTTAAAGTAAAGTTGAAAACAAATTAGAATAATATTTGTATAAGGTTTCGTTTTTTGGTGACTAATTTGTTGAATGTGTAAGGGGAAATGAATGTGTTAGTTTAATATTAGGTATTGGGGTCCCTATTGCCCATCAGACCCAACAGACAGACACGCAGGGTAAAAGCACCAAGAAGTAATTTTAATAATTTAATAAGAGATCTAAAACTTTAATCCAACTACGGTCAATAATTAAACTGATGGTGGCAGGTGCCCAGTCCAGCAGCACCAGGCACAGGCAGCAGATGCCAGGGCTAATTCACACCAGTTACCCCAACCTCATTGTTTTTGGAATCCAGGATAACACCTCGACACCCTTGCCCCGTCACCCTTGTGGATGCGAGGGGTCACTGTTGCCCCTTAAACCCAACAGACAGGCATGCAGGACACAAGGTAAAAGCACTAAGAAGTATTTTAATTTTTACAGTGCCCACCCAGCACCACAGCTACAATAAACAGACAAGTAATAACACAAAGCACATAATTCTTCTTCTCCTCTCTCTATTCTTTCTCCTCCACACACCTGCCAGCAAGCTTCGTCCACCTCCACCCGACTCTGGCTTGCTTGCTGGGTTCACAGCAGTCCTATATATAGTGTCCAAGCCAAAAGTGTTTCTGTTCTTGCATCCACGTGACTGGATAGCACTTCCGGGTCGGATGGAAAGCTTGAGTTTTTCCTTCAGCTCAGAAGTAATTCTGGATTTCCATCCCAGTGACTTGGTTGTACTTCTGGGCTATGGGGAAAACATGACTCCCCTATGGAGGAATATTTCGGACAAAATGAAATAAATAAATAAATGCATAAATAAATTAAAGTACTGTGAAATGTGAGCATAAATAAATAAATGTGTCATGAAATGACAGCCTTAATAAATAAATATGTCATGAAATGAGAGCATAAATAAATAAATGTGTCACGAAATATGTTTTTCGTTGCTTATTTATTTATTTAATTTTGTCCGTAACATTCCTGCAAACCGTCATGAAATACGGCTTGAAATAAAACTGTCACTTTCACTCGTCAAAGTTGAGAGGGTGGGCTCTAACACGCCCTCTAGTTACTGATTGGTGAATCGATAGCACAAGAATTAATTAGAAAAACGCTTACTACTGCCGATGAAATGGATTCTGCCGAAGATATTACGTATTTCAGAGAGAGAATTGAAGATTTATCGGAAGAAATTACAATGTTGGCGGCCCTTTTAGACTCCGATATAGATTAAACTGCTTTTGAAATTATCGAAGAACAGGTGGAACGGACTCTACTACACTCCAGTTCAGGTGATGCAGTACCCTGCTCTGGACGTCCATCCTTTGACATTCCAGCTGAGTCAATAGAACACCTTCTGTTATGCGGTTTAAAAGTACAACAGATTGCAGATCTGTATGATGTATCAGAGAAGACGATCACAAGACGAATGAGCCAGTTTGATATACGGTAAGCTGCAACGGCTGTATTAGTTTAGGTACTTTGACATGGAATGCCCAAAGCAGCTCCACCTAATATTTTGAACTGAACAACTTTACCACTGATCAGAGCTGTACAGTTGTTTGAAAAGTAGCTGCGAATATGCAACTGACTTTCTACTCGTAAAACAAGGGTCAAATACTCAGTTCTAAAAGGGCCGCCAACATTGTAATTTCTTCCGATAAATCTTCAATTCTCTCTCTGAAATACGTAATATCTTCGGCAGAATCCATTTAATCGGCAGTAGTAAGCATTTTTCTAATTAATTCTTGTGCTATCGATTCACCAATCAGTAACTAGAGGGCATGTTAGAGCCCACCCTCTCAACTTTGACGAGTGAAAGTGACAGTTTTATTTCAAGCCGTATTTCATGACGGTTTGCAGGAATGTTACGGACAAAATGAAATAAATAAATAAGCAACGAAAAACATATTTCGTGACACATTTATTTATTTATGCTCTCATTTCATGACATATTTATTTATTAAGGCTGTCATTTCATGACACATTTATTTATTTATGCTCACATTTCACAGTACTTTTATTTATTTACGCATTTATTTATTTATTTATTTCATTTTGTCCGAAATATTCCTCCATACTCCCCAGGTTGTCTTGTGGTGTCTCCTGGAGGCACCCATGGTACCCAGCAGGGCTGTGGTATTAAACTACATGTCCCATGGTGCTCTGCAGGCACCACTACACTGTAGGGAAGCTGTCATGTAACGTCTTGGGGGAAAGTAGTGTCCCAAAGAGTTTGCCTTCCCTTATCCTTCCATTCTGTAGGTGTCCCGGCTGGGCTGCCGGCGGTCTGTTACAGTACATACATTCTGTTTAAATCAATTCCAATCACAGAATGCTGGAAACAAGCAGTTGATACTTTGAAAATGAAATGTCAGTCATTTTTCAACCTGCTATATCCTAACACAGGGTCACGGGGGTCTGCTGGAGCCAAGCACAGGGCGCAAGGCAGGAACAAATCCCTGGGCAGGGCGCCAGCCCACCGCAGGGCACACACACACACACCAAGCACACACTAGGGACAATTTAGGATCACCAATGCACCCGGACGAAACCCACACAGACATGGGGAGAACATGCAAACTCCACGCAGGGAGGACCCGGGAAGCGGACCCAGGTCTCCTTACTGCGAGGCAGCAGCACTACCACTGCGCCACCATGCCACCCAAAATCAAAATGTGTTTTTACTTTTTCACATTTGAAAGATGAACGAGACAATCATCAGTGTCACTCGTTCACGGGTAATGATTCACGAAAGAGAGAGGTGAACGAGAATCCTGAAACAGGTGGACGGTGCCTACACACGCACGTTAAGCATCTACCTATGAAACGAAAGGCTGCTGATGACATCACACATGTGCCACCCCACTGCTGTTGAGCTCCGCAGACTCGATGAGCTTCTGTTCGTAAATCGATTCTGATGAGTCACTGAATTGAGTCATTCGAAAACATTAAGTCGTTCGCAAGTCGGCCATCATTATTGGAAAGTTGAAATTATGGTGCAAAACCATCACCCGGTCGTCTAGTTTGTCTTTGCTGGTCAAGTAATTTGATATTTTTTGAATTAATTTTACATACTGTGCCACACACTTGCTCTTTGAGGGCATATCTAGTGGTTAATTCCACCCCGGGTCAAGGGTTGGCGCCGTTACCTAATGCTTCTCCTCCTCTCTCCCATACAGATCAGCATCAGTGACCTCATTTCCAGGTCACGCTTCCCTGGCCCCACCCCTTTGGGGGGTTTCACCGCCATTTCGAGGCAAGTCTCTCTGTTGACTCCAGTCTGAAAGGACATCCTTTTATTTTAAGAGATTTTCGGTTCTTTTCTGTCAGTTATACGGGGTCCATCTTCACGGTGCCCCAACTCTTCATCTTGTTCCTGTGTTTTGTTTTGCAACGGTTGAAGGTTAATATCCTTACTTTTGAATATCGTACTGGAGTGTATACTAATTTGTGACAATTTCTGTCATATCTTGTGTCCCGCCATATTTTCTCCAGTCCCCTGCCCGGGGTTTGTTTCTTGCCTTGCGCCCTGTATTGGCTGGGATTGGCTCCAGCAGACCCCCGTTACCCTGTAGTTAGTATATAGCAGGTTGGATAATGGATGGATGGATGCTGTGGTGGACAACCAGGACCCTTACCTGGCTGGGACACCTTCATATAGGAAGGACCAGGGGAGAGAGCAGATACAGGGTATTATCTCCCCCGAAATATGCTAGATGGAAGTCCCCTTTCAGATTCCCACAGGGCTTCATGGGAGTTGGAGTTTGGTACTGAGGGTACCACCAGGGGGTGCTGCAGGGATTGTGGCACTCTTCTTTATCGGGGTTATGACTCACCCAGAAGTGCTACCGAGTGCAGGAGAAAAGAAGCCAGGAGTCAGAGTCAGGAGGAAGAGGATGACGCTTGCTGGATGAGGAGTGGAGGAGGAAGGAAAGAGAAACAAAGACAGAGAGAAGAAGAAAAAGAAAGCGCTGTGAGCTTTAATGTCGTACTGTGGTGTGAAGGGGGCAAACGGTTTATGTGAAGAGTTTCCCACACCTGAATAAAATCCTGCATGTTGCTGAACACGTGCCTTCGTCTGTCTGTGTCGGGTGTTGGGAGCTGAGAAGTCCCTGCACGCCACAAGTGGCGTAGTCGGCAGGGTTTCCTGGCCATCTATAAGGCAGGGACTTGCTATATAATTCTTATGACAACACCGACTCTGTATAACAATATTTTACATTTTGTACTTTTCTGCTGCAAATGATTTTTTCCTTCCTAACCGGTCTTCGCTTCCTTTGTTAAATGCACCTGAGGTGAAAACCATAAGGCTACAGGCCACCACATCCCACCGCTGACTCAAGTGGCATCCTGAGCACTACACATTATCTTTCATCTCCAAATGAAATGTTTCCCATCACATTTGTAGGGAAGTAAAGATGCTATATCTGTTGCATGCAATATGATCACTTTGCCTCATACCAATCCCTTTGAATATCATACAGTCCTCAAGCTCTTGAGCACTCTTGGGGGATTTGGGAAAAGTCGTCTGAGTCAATTTCCTTGTTTCCTTCATGGGGTAAAGCAAGATGTAAAGCAAGCGGCTTCATTGTCTTGTAATTAATGTGAAGTTGTGATGAATACAGACAGCTCCTCAAAGACCTCGGGGCGCAGAGCATCCTGATCAAAGGCACTTGACGGCTGAGCAAGAGCGGCTCTCATCTCCGGGGCCTGGTGGGACGATGGAAGTGAGAAAAAGAGAACTGGAATCAAGCAAACTAAGTCTGCTTCCACTTCACATGTCAATTAAAAATCCTTAAGTGAAAAAGAAAGAGTGAGGGAGCAGGAGAAATCGATCGCATCCTTCAGGCTGACTCTCCTGTACAGCAGCTTGATGACTCACAGCACAAGGCGCTATATGCAGCCCAGTCAGTGCTCTATGATGAGTGCAGCGGGATGTCTTGGACCCCTGTTCATGTCCTACCTGTCGTCCATCTATTGTATGTCTGCCATATAGTGGTCTTTGCCTATCTATCTATCTATCTATCTATCTATCTATCTATCTATCTATCTATCTATCTATCTATCTATCTATCTATCTATCTATCTAGTGCCTTTCACATCTATCTATCTATCTATCTATCTATCTATCTATCTATCTATCTATATAGTGCCTTTCACATCTATCTATCTATCTATCTATCTATCTATCTATCTATCTATCTATCTATCTATCTATCTATCTATCTATCTATCTATCTATCTATCTATCTATCTATCTGTTATGTAGTTCCTTTTATGGCTGTCTATCTATCTGCTTTTTTTTCTCTCTCTCGTTCTCTATGATAGACTCTATTATATAGCGCCTTTCCTATTGATCTGCTGTGTACCGCCTGTCCTATCTAAGTGAGCCCCCCTATCTATCTGTTATATAGTGCCTTTCACTGTCTTTCTGTCTGGAGTTCCCCCATATACGTCTGTCTGTCCCCCACCACGCCACAGTTGGCACAAGTGGGTAGCACAGCAGCAGTTCACAGGCGCGTTGCTGATCTGCCAGAGGGCAGTGTGTGGTATGTGTGGGCACAGAAGGTATGTGGCTGGCGCCTGCATGACCAACCCATTTTCCAGCAATCTTTTGCCGCTTTGCCCCTTTTGTTTCTCCCCAGAATGCACTCACATAACAATGGGACGTTCCTCTTTGGTGGCTTCCTGCTTGGGTGTGCCAAGAAGCCCATAGGGTGACCTCAAATGTTATCAACAGAGTTCTTGTCAAATTACTTAAAATATTTCAGAATGGAAAAATGTCCGTCCCTTTACGTTTACATAAGCAGTGATTGTCTTCCCGGGATGTATCTTGCCCTGAGCAGATGAGTGACCTTCTGAATAAATAAATGGCTTCCTTCTTTTCATGATCTGCAAGACTGAGCAGCTGTTCTTCACTTTGATTTTAGATAAGCTCACTGGCGGGTGTTCTGCTATTGAAAAATGGAAAGAAATGAATGAATTGATCTTCATTTGAGGAATAACAGAAGTCAGCCAGACAGTCTGGGCTTTAAAATGTTCATTCCAATGTCAGCATAAACTTAAAGGTCTTAACTCTTCATTCACTCAGACAGACAGACAGGCAGAGAATACAAAGTAAATATCATAATAATCACCTGGTTAACGAGTTAAAAACAGTTTATTTTATTCATATAGCGTCTTGCATAGGAGCAGCAGCACATCCATTCATTTTCAAATATTCAGGGTCATGAAGGGACAAACAAAAAGCACTAATGTGCCATTTGCAAGTTGCAGGAGCTGAAGCCCACCGGCTAAACGTCAGGATCAAAGCAGGAACTCGCTTTGGATAGGATGGCTCTCCACTCGAGACTGAACAAGTGACGTGACTTCATCTCACGCTAGACTATAAACCGTCACGTGGCAGACAGTCCCTCTTGAAACAGTTGCTCCACCTGTTGGAAACCAAAAAATGGTGGAGTCGAGGAGACGGACTCAGGGCTTTCAGGCTCATATCAACAGTGGGCTTCACCCGACCTCCTTCAGAGCTTGAAAACCAAAGACACCTTGTCTGGCAGGCGGCTCAGTGGTTAGAGCTGTAGCCTCACGTCTCCAGAATCGGAATCTGAGCTTGCGCTCCACCTATGTGGATTTTGCATGTTCAATTGTGTGTGTATCTGTGTCTGAATGTATCTGTACATACTCTGTTTTTATTTTATCCCACATAATTGGAAACCTTAAATTGGTGCAGCGAGAGGGAGTTCTGCCTGTCTAGAAAATAAGTAGATATAGACTGAAAATGTCTAAATATATAAAGAATATAAACAGAAAGTAAAAGGCACTATATGATAGATAGATAGATAGATAGATAGATAGATAGATAGATAGATAGATAGATAGATAGATAGATAGATAGATAGATAGATAGATAGATAGATAGATAGATAGATAGATAGATAAAGGCACTATATAATACATAGATAGTTATGAAAGCACTATATGATAGATAGATAGATAGATAGATAGATAGATAGATAGATAGATAGATCTAATTATCCAGGATGAACAGATTCCTTGGAGGGGCTGCTAGGCACAGATTGGGTACATTCAGCTACCATCCGCCTCCATCTGTCACCACAAACTTGATGAGCATCTGTGCCGAGTCACCACAAGTGTCGTGGCGTGCACAGCATGTTCCTTGTAAATCTGCTATCCACTGATAAATGTGCTTCTTTCTTTGTGTTGATGGTTAGATCTGTTTTTCATACCAAATTAATATTTTTATTTGCAGGCCCTGAAACATACATTGCTGTATATTGATTGCCATGTGTCTATCTTAATTTGTATTCTCTCCATTGTTAATTTCCTCGTTTTTATGTCATTCTCTAGTACAGTGAACTACATTCAGTATCTATTGTTCTATTTATGTTATTATTGCCTCTCTTTGTCATTCTGCCTACGTCACATGTGCCTTCTCCATTTGTCTCTCCTTGCTGTAGTGCCTTCACTGTCCACCTACTGTACAACGGCCTTTCATGTTAATTTCCCATACAATGTTTTATTGTTTTTTCTATGGTTTTTGTTTTTAATAGTTTTAATATTTTTTTTCACCTACATGTACATTATACATTAATGTCTTTACTTCTTTTTGTGGTCCATGGTGTTGACTTCTCATGTAGTGTCTGTTATTTTTCATTTCCTTCACATATTTAGATGTTATTGAATGTCTTTCACACCCATCCATCATATCTTATCATATAGTGCCTTCATCCTCTATTTCACAGCCTCTTAAGATGACCTCTCATATACAGCCTTTCATATTTAATTTGGTTCTTTCCCCTGTCAGTCTAAAATAGATAAATACTGTAGATGGGAAAGACACTCTTATTATATAGCGCCTTCACTCTCCATTTTATAGCCTTTCATTTTGATTTGTTTTCATGCAATGCCCTTTGTTCCTGTTTCTTTTTCATAATTAATTATACTAATCTACATGTTATATAGCGCCTTTCACATCTTTCTGTCTATGTATCTTTTTATATAGTGCCTTCACCCTCTATGTTGTGTTATTCTATTATATATTGTTTTCTAGTTATCTGCTTTGTATTTTTTCCATTTTCCTGTTTAGATCTCTCTCTGTATATATATATACATATATCTTACACATCTAATTATAAAGTGTCTTTATTCTCTATTTCATAGTCTTTCATACTGACCTGTCATATAGTGCCTTTCTTAATTTCATTTAGTTTCTTTCACCTGTCTAATTGACATATGCCTTTCACATGTATTTATCTATTTTATAATATACTGAGAGTAAACACGGACGTAAAGAAGAATAAATAAATTATCGGAGCTACTTTGTCCCCGCTAAGGTGGCTGCTCCCTCTCTGGAGCTTTCAGATCTCTCCAGATGGGCACAGCGGAGCCCCCCAGGAGCGCGCATAGCTGACACCATCAGGGTCCGCTTTGATTTCAAGGGCAGCCAAGCGTGGATTGAGCTTGCCAGGCACCTGCAGACAGCCTGGGAATTCCCAGGGGGGCTCGCAGGGTTCCTCGCTCGTTGAAGCCATGCCACCATCGTCTTGACGAAGTCGACTCTGCCCGGGCTTATTAGAGCGTTTAATGACCGGGGGAGCAACAAGCCGCGACGTGCAATCGGTAGGACTCTCCTAATTGAAAGGGACGCGCGTTATTAAATCAAATCGATGATATTCAGCACAAAGTGAATCCGATGGGATGGGAATGAGCGTCCGCATCGAGCGCGCACGGCCCGTCATTCATGCTTATTAAGCCTCCCTGCTCGTTAATGCCTCGGCCGTATTATGCGCGGAATTAAAACGAGGCCATTAAGCGCAGCGTCACGACGGGCTGGCTAAACGGTAGAACTCAGCGCGCTAATTACACACGAGATTAAAGCTTATTTTTTAATTACGGCATTGAAGCCTCGATAATTAGAGGGAATGGCACTTGGACTCTAATCAGGAAATCAGTATTCCGTCACACGAGCGGCGCCCTGGAGGTCCCTACTGCTGTGTTCTTCTTGAATATTTTATATGGCGCCACGCTTTGATATGACGGCTGGCCTCATAAAATATTTGTTCGGTATGTTTTTGTTTTTCTAGATGTCATTTTATTTTGCTGTCTTATCGTTTTGTGGCCTCCCTGACATCCTGAGTGACTCGCCATCCTCTCCAGTGTCATTCGTGCGTCCGCGCAGAGAGACTGGAAAAGATGTTAGGTTATATTCTGCTATGTATTGAAACGAGTAACACAATGGGACAAATATTTAATGTTAACCCCTTTAAGTATTAACAAGTGAATAGATTCTTATAATGGAGGTAGTCCGTGAAATGCGCTCAGTTAACGTAAAGAGTGAATCGCGCATCTCCGACTCCGCACTCTCAAATTAGAAGCGTCGGCGTGGCGCAGCAGTCAGGGGCGAAGAAAGCTGTGGTTGCCAGAATTTTAACGTAAAAATAAGGTGGCAATATTTTTAGGTCTACAGTATAACTTTTTGAAGCTGTACGTTATACAGTAAATAACTTTTTTTTTTCAGTATGGAAGTGAACGTTTAACCATAAGCTGAAATGTATGCCCTGTAATAGAAATGACGCACTTATTAAACCATCAAACAGACCAGCACACACTTTGCATCAGTAAAATAACAGTGATCAATTTCAAACGTGTGCTTTTTAATATACTTTATTTACTTCTATTTAGGTGATACTAGGAGGCTCTGCCCCTTGCTCGCTTCGCTCGCCAACCCCGGGGCGGGCATTATGTGCTATCGGATCTGTCGCTCGAGGAATGGAAGTGGAGGTACAATTTAAACAGATTATTATTTTCATGGGAATTGTAACATAGGTGTAATAGAACTAACTATTTTACATTACAGCGAGCAATTAACCATAGTAAAAATAGTAAAACGTAATACATTGAATGAAAATGATGTTTAATTTTGCGTTAGAGTTATTTGTTGTGTTATACGGTACATTTTAATTCTGTTTGGCTTTGAAATTAACATGCAAATACTTTGTAAACTTAAACTTTTACTGTAAAGGGTGGCGCAGTGGTAGCACTGCTGCCTCTCAGTAAGGAGTAAAGAGTTTGCATGTTCTCCCCGTGTCTGCGTGGGTTTCTTCCCACAGTCCAAAGCCACACAGGTTAGGTGCATTGGAGATCCTAAATTGTCCCTAGTGTGTGCTTGGGGTATGTGTGTGTGTGTGTGCCCTGCGGTGGACTGGCACCCTGCCCAGGATTTGTTTCTGCCTTGCACCTTGTGTTGGCTGGGATTGACTGCAGCAGACTCCTGTGACCCTTTGTTAGGATATAGCGGGTTGGACAATGACTGACTGACTGACACTTATTGTAAACTTTTACTGTAGGGTTGCCCGTGCACTCATTTCTTCTGTTAATAACCCTTCGGGATGAAATTCTTCAATAAGATTTGGACATAATAAGTCTTGTTTTATTGGGAACTTAAAGTGAGGAAAACATTTTAAAAAAATTATAAGAGCTGAGAGTGCAGGAACTGTGTCTGACAAAAGCATTCACATGAATGAGAGGTGAGGGGACCGCGGGCCGTTAACCGTAAATGGCTGAGAGGAGGGCGGGGCTTGAAACAATCTCTTGGCAATAGTCTCGTCTCAAGATTTTCTTTTAATAGTAGAACGACATATATAATTAAAATCTAGTATTTTATTTCAATCTATGTCAATCATCCATTACAATCAAATATAATCCACTAGAATAATACAATCTTTAAATATCTATTACATTTACTTTATATATAATCCTGAGCCTAAAAGTGCAATGGTGATGTTTTTTGTCACACTTTATATCGGGCTTATTTTAAAATCTATATATATGTGTTTGGGATCATTCTTTTCATAATTTATTGAACTTTAATGTGATGTTGTTAGATTTTCAGATTCTTATTCTGTTTCAAAATTATAAACTAATATATCAAGAACTCATGTCTTGTGAGACCGGACTTTATGCCAAGAGATTTCAGCATGCCTGGGGCCAGAAATAAAAAGACAAAGAGTAAGACAGCTGCTGTACAGTTACCTGGTTACCTGTGTCATTCAGGATTGACTTTAAAATTCTGCTTATGGTTTATAAAGCCTTAAATAATCTCGCCCCATCTTATATATTGGAATGTCTGACACCTTATATTCCAAATCGTAACCTCAGATCCTCAAATGAGTGTCTCCTTAGAATTCCAAGAACAAAGCTTAAAAGAAGTGGTGAGGCGGGCAGGCGGCCTTCTGCCGTTATGCACCTAAAATCTGGAATAGCCTGCCAATAGGAATTCACCAGGCTGATACAGTAGAGCAGTTTAAAACACTGCTGAAAACATATTACTTTGACATGGCCTTTTTATAACTTCAATTTAATTTAATTTAACTTAATCCTGATACTCTATATGTTCAATTTCCTCATAATAACTGCTCATGGTGGCTCTAAAATCCATACTGACCCCTACTCTCTTTTCTGTTTCTTTTTCCGGTTTCTTTGTGGTGGTGGCCTGCGCCACCTCCACCTACTCAAAGCTTCATGATGCTCCAACAATGATGGACGGATTAAAAGGCTGAAGTCTACATGACCATCATCATCATCAAGTCCTTCCGTGAGAACCCTAAATCCAAAGAGGACTGTTTCATTTATGGTAGGTAGAATGCCCAGAGGGGACTGGTCAGGTGGTCTCATGGTCTGGAATCCCTGCAGATTTTATTTTTTCTCCAGCCGTCTGGAGTTTTTGTTTTTCTGTCCCCCCTGGCCATTGAACCTTACTCTTATTCGATGTTAATTAATGTTGATTTATTTTGTTTTCTTATTGTGTCTTTTATTTTTCTATTCTTTATTATGTAAAGCACTTTGAGCTACTGTTTGTATGAAAATGTGCTATATAAATAAATGTTGCTGTACAGGCTTTTAAATGTTCAAAGTGCTATGTGAGATGCAGATCACATGGCACGGCACGGCAGCAGGAGCAGCAAGCCAGCAGCTGATCGAGTAAAAGGAGGTAAAAAAAAAAAACTGTATTTGTTTCCCATTGTATCACCTTTTAAGATGGGGTTTCGGAGGAGTGACCACGTCTACTTGGTGTGCGTTCAGCTCACCTCTTCACAACGCGAGTGGCAGAGACGCAAAGTGACTGGCATGTAGTGCAGGCTGGGGAGGGGGGTTGGTGAGCGAAGCGAGCAGGGGGGAACCCCCTAGTCTGTCTTTATGTACGCGTGTGTATTTTGTCACACACGTGCGAGTAGTGGGGGCGTTGTGTGGATCAAGTAAAGGCAATTCCACACCAGGCCAGGGGAGGGCAGGGTGCACTAAAGCTTCTCCTGTTATCTCCTCAGACCAGCCGCGGGAAAACCTATTTGAAACAAGAACGTCACTTCAGTTCCGGCACCGAGAAGAATGTCACTTCTGGCTCCGGTGCCCAGACTGATGCCAGGAAAAAATCACTTCCAGTTACCCTACATCACTTCCTGCTTGATCACTTAAAACCGCCATCTTTTCCATCCTTCATCGGTTCTGTCTTGGACTCTCTACAGTCAACTTCATTATTGCTTGAAAAACCAAACCATTGCAGCTAGGAATATTATACGGCTGGCTGCCCCAAACCTTTTTACGTGTGTCAAGTCTTTCTTTTACAATATATATAATATATAGAATATGTGTATCTATAGCTATCTATATACTGTGTGTGCATATGTACATAAGTAACATCCATCCATCTATTTTCTAACCCGCTGAATCCGAATACAGGGTCACGGGGGTCTGTCGGAGCCAATCCCAGCCAACACAGGGCACAAGGCAGGAACCAATCCTGGGCAGAGTGCCAACCCACCACAGGACACACACACACACACACAAACACACCAAGCACACTCTAGGGTCAATTTAGAATTGCCAATCCACCTAACCTGCATGTCTTTGGATTGTGGGAGGAAACCGGAGCGCCCGGAGGAAACCCACGCAGACACGGGAGGACATGCAAACTCCACGCAGGGAGGACCCGGGAAGTGAACCCGGGTCTCCTAACTGCGAGGCAGCAGCGCTACCACTGCGCCACCGTGCCGCCCCTCATAAGTATCATGATAATTATAATTTGTTACTAACCCTCACCTATTCTGTTTCTCTTCTCGGTACTCAAATGTGGCACTTGGTGCCACAGCTCACCTGCCAAGTTGTTTTGCCTGTCTAAGGTAAAGTCATCCCTGATGGAGGATCGCAGGAATCATGGGGTAAAAGGGACCTTTCATTGGATTGGCTGGCCCAGCACTGTTTCAGGTATGGAATGGCCAATAGGGGAAGGCAGATTGATGGCTGAGGTCTCCAGGGACCTCATGTAGAACTCGCACTATAACATGGCGTAAGCACAAAAGCCGAAATGTGCTTACGCACAGAAAAATCGAGACGCAGGAATCTGTGTGCTCTAACTTCCACGTTCTTCTGCTACATAAATCCCGGTCAGCGTGAAAAGTAACGCTCATACACGCGCCTGCTGTCCCGCCCCAACTCCTCCCAGAATTACTCTGCTTTAAATATGCAAATCAATATAAATCGCCCTTAAGCTCCGCCTTCTGTGAAAAGACAATGGGAAAAGCACGGGGGAAAATATAAGAATTTCAGCGAATACCAAGTGGAGGCAAAGGAAAAAAATACTATTTGTTCAAATAAACCGTGGTGTAATCAACAAAATGAAGTTGATCGAGTGACATAGCGTGTTGGAGAAACTTGAAAGCTCACATTCACAAATCGCACAGTGCCGGAAATAAAAAAGAAGTCGCATATCAAAGTTGCCGTGAAAAGAAGAGTTGTAAGCCCACTGTCTGAGTGTCATATGAAAGCTTATTAGGGTACAGAGAAAAAAGGCACACGGTGGGAAAAAACACGAAATGTCAACTTCAATCTCGACATTTCCACTTGAATCACGTAGTTTATTTTGTCATTTAGTAGAACATCATAAACTTCATCTTAAAATCGTTTAATTAACCAGTTTCTCAAATCACATCGTAATTAAAGTAGCACGTTAAATGCTTTGCTTTGTATGTGATCTTCTATGTGCTCTGTGTGTGTGAATCACTACGTGCTTCTTAAACCGGCTCTCTTCCTCCGACTGGACACAGAATACATTACATTCGTGATATTACAGTTCTCTGAATAACTAAAATACTGAGATGTATACGTGATATCATTTTTATGATGATAGGAGCTAAAGCACATTATTAAACATAGGAACACGGTGGCGCAGTGATTGTGTGCGACCTTCGATGAAATTATTTATTGCAGCAGTACTCAGCTCTAGGCTTGTGGTGGCACTGGGCAGAGGAAGAATCGGTGGCTCCTTCACCCGCCAATGTCAGTAAGGTAGCTTATGCACGGTGGATGGCCACGTCTGTTGCAGACACTGCATAGCCGCCTCGTGCTCATGACACAAGCGTTTAACTTTTGCCGAAATTTGTCGCTGCATTATTAGCTGTGTCTTTATTTTCTCTTTCTGTTTTACATTCAATATATATTGGCGTAGCCGCCACTGCAGTCCTTGCTTTTCTTTCCCCAAATACCCAATTAACACACAATCAGCTCTGTAATAGACGTTAAGTCATCTGTAAGCTTAGAGCGCCGATTCTTCAAAACGTTTAAGGAACATTGAAATATCTTCGTAGTACATGTTTAATTATTCTATCCTTAACGACACTCCCACTGAAGAATATAGATTATGTAAATAAAGTTAAAGTTTTATCTGTATAATATTATAAACATATTTTGCAGCATTTCGCCTTAAAAATGATATCGTCATCATATATAAATACGTGTCCATACAAGAAAGGCTTTAAAACGTTTTGCCGTGGCTGAGACAGCGTGTCCATGAAGCTGTATACCGATAATTCTCTTTCCGATCAGCTGCTGCTGTGATTCACACTCAGATACAGTGATATCAATACTCCGAGTGGTGCAGTGAGAGTAATATGGAAAAAGATGATCCGCTGTGGTAACTCCTAACGGGAGGAGCTGAAAGAAGATGAAGAAGAAGAAAGTGCAGTGAGAGTAACAACGCTAAAGCAGTTCTGGTATTTGGAATATTATGGCTGTTCCCTGAACCATTATATTGTTACAAGTTAATTACAATCAGATACATTAAACTAACAAACAATATGCAGTTAGTTTCAGTGTATTTATAAAGCCGCGTCAGGAAAATAAAGATAAACCACACAGGAACAGTAGCACTGCTTTGACGCTGGGTGCCGCCAGTCTGCAAAACCGAGCGGAGAACTTGCGTACGACAAGGTATGAGGTACCGTGGAAAAGTGCGTGGCTTTACGCCAAGTGTAGGTTTTATACATCGCGATTTGAACGTGGAAAAGTTCTTATGTAACATTTTTGTGCTTACGCACCGTTTATACATGAGGCCCCTGGACTCTAAACAAATCCAAATCGTATTTTGGGATATGATCTACTGTTAAATTCTACTCCGTACTTCTAAAATTTTTATTTTTATACTGTATTGAAGATTTGTTCTGTGTATTGTGTTGTATTGTATTGTATTGCCCACCTTCTTTTTGACACCCACTGCACACCCAACCTCCCTGGAAAGGGGTCTCTCTGAATTGTCTTTCCCAAGGTTTCTTCCAAAAAACAACCCTTGTAGAGAAAAAATGGAAGTTTTTCCTCATCTTTTTAGAGAGTCAAGGCTGAGGGGCTGTCAAGAGGCCGGGCCTGTTAAAGCCCATTGCAGCACTTCTTGTGTGATTTTGGGCTATACAAAAAATAAACTGTATTGTATTTATGTATATTTTTGTATTTTATTTTGTCTAAAATCCATTACTGTCAACAAACTCTATTCTGCTTGTCCACTTTCACTTACATTTATTTTTACTTTTCAGTGTTTCAGCTTACATCACACACATAGAGTCTGGCCTATAATTAACTTAATTAACTGCAACCCATCACCATTTCACCACATGTGACAATATTTTATTTTTTTTTACTTAAAAAAGAAAACAAAAACTTTATTTTTACCCTTTAGATTTACACTTTGAAAAGACCAGAATGTTTAACAAAGTTGTGACAGGTTGTCTAGTAGAGAAGAAAAGTTTGCTTTTGTGATGTATGGTGTCCAACCGGTTTGCCAGTTTATTGAAAACAACTGACCAGAATTCAGCTTCCATAACCTTAGAAAACCTTCTGCATTCGGGGTTGGGGAAATAAGTTTCCTCTCTCTGTGTGAATTTCCCCTTGGGATTAATAAAGTATCTATCTATCTATCTATCTATCTATCTATCTATCTATCTTAAGTGTTTTTCCCCCACTGTGCAAAGGTATGCGGTTTACCAGGAATAATATGGGAAAAGGGGTCGTGCCCTTATGCAAATATAATAACTGTATGCAAATTTAGAAAATGGTGCTAATGAAAAAACCCAGAAAAATGTTTTAAGATCTGAAAAATGTATACTCTACATAATAATATATTTTATTCTGCGGTGGGCTGGCACCCTGCCCAGGATTTGTTTCCTGCCTTGCACCCTGTGTTGGCTGGGATTGGCACCAGCAGACCCCATGTCACCCTGTATTTAGGATATAGCGGGTTGGATTATGGATGGGTTGGATATATTTTATTTATATATGATGAGCCTTGGCAAGGTGCCTTATAAATAAAATCTATTATTATATAGCTCTTTCCCATGCATGCCAACCACACAGAGTTATTTTACCTTTAGTGCACATTAGTAATATTGAAGAAACCGCTTCAAAAAGTGAACACATATGATAATCTTGAGATATATTAATTGAAGGCAGTTGTTTCAAGTTGGAGGCCATTTATTCTTGGTCACCATGTGATGGTGGATTAGAGCAAACTACACATAGTCAACAAATGGCAACTTCTCTCTGAACAGCTTGGTGGATTAAAATGGAAGGTCGAATACGAAGTGCTTTCTCATTTTTTTGGTGTTGTGGTTACCGTTTATTTTTTTTTACAGTAAAAAATATTATATTGGTCTGTATGTTTCATTTCAGTGCTTTGGTGTTAGTGGAACAAGTGCTTTACTGTTTTACATTGTACAGTTGTTTACCTATTTAACAATTTTAAACTGTAAAACTGACAGCCATTTGAATATGAAAGTTGGAGCATTTTTATTTATTGGTACATGGGAAGGACTCTATATAAGTAAAATTTATTATTATTATTATTGTTGTTGGTGTTATTATTATTACTTCATCCAAGAGGCAGTTTTTACATTTTTGCTTTATAAAATGTTTTGGGACTGTGACCTCAAGAAATTTCTTTTTTTGGTGCCTGTGGTCTCTTTGGGGACCCCCTGAACTGTTTGGATATGAACAACTAGCTGGGCACAGAAGTAACGGTCTGTACCCGTCCTTCTCTCCAGCTCTTCCATACAATACTATTTATTGTTGTACAGCCTAAAAAATCACACAAGGAGCGCCATAGTGGGTTTTAACAGGCCCGGCCTTTTGACAGCGCCCCCCAGCCTTGACTCCCTAAGAAGACAAGGAAAAATTCCCAAAAAGAACTCTAGTAGGGAAAAATTGGAAGAAACTTTGGGAAAGCCATTTCAAAGAGAGACCCCTTTCCATGTAGGTTGGGCATGCAGTGAGTGTCAAAAAGAAGGGGGGGTCAATACAGCACAATACACAGAACAGAACACAAGGAATCGTCAATACAATATAAGAGTACAATAGAAATACAGAGCAGAATTCAACGGTAGATGATATCCCATAGTAAGATTTGGATTTGTTGAGAGAGTCCTGGAGACCTCAACTATCAAGCTGCCTCCCCATATTGGCCATTCCACAGCTGAGAGAGCCAATTCGATGAAAAGACCCTTCCAGTGCTCCTCCATTAGAGATGATTTTACCTTAGGCACACAGACAACTTGTCAGGTGGGGAGTGGCACCAAGTGCCACATTTGAGTACTGAGAACAGAAACAGAGCAGAAGAGGCTTAATAACAAATTCTAACTATCGTGTTACTTATGGTTTAGTGCTAATGACTAACAATAGAGATGCAGTCTGTACAGTTAATCAGCAGCTCTAGTCAGGGTGTGCTAAACTGAAGTAGTGAGTCTTCAACCTGAGACCTAAGGGCCATCTCTTATAGTAGCAGGCAGACCACTCCACAGTTTAGGGGGGTCCTGTAATTAAAAGCTCGACCTCCCACTGTGATTTTATTAATTCTTGGAATCTTAAGCAGACCAGCATCTTGAGATCTTAATGTACGTTCAGATAAGTAAGCCAGATCTCGTCCATTTAAAGGCTTTATATGTTTAAAGGAAGATTTTGAAATCTGCCCTAAACTTAACCTGGAGCCAGTGTAAGGATTTAAGAACTGGAGTTATGTGTTCGTATTTTCTTGTTCTTGTAATAATTCTTGCAGCAGCATTTTGGATTAACTGGCAGCTTCACAAAGAACAGTTTGAACATCCACAGAACACCACATTGCAGTAATCAATCCTATTAGAAATAAATGCAGGATTTAATTTCTCTGTATCCTGTATATTTAGAAGACGCCTAAATATAGACAAACTTCCTTCTGTTTCATTCCAAAGTTTTCAATTTGGACTTGTGAGTCCAGAGTTCTTGCCCTCATTTAGCATCCATTGCTCTCCACGGTTTTCTAAGAAGGTCACTTCTGCAGATGGGTGCTCTTGGGTTCCTATGCCTCCTGTGAGCTCAGAGCTGAACGCAGTGCTGGACTTCCATCAGCTTGATGCGCTCCTCTGCTTGTGCTCCTACACTTTGCCCATTTCCTTGGCCTTCTTCTTCGTCAGTCCATCTTGATCCTCTTGTCTGCTTGGAGAGCCATCGCCGATGCAGGAGGACCACTTTGTGTCCTGTTGCTCTGCTGCCTCTTCAGTTGATGACTTGAGGTCTTGTCTGCCTTCCACACCCTCATGCTTCATTTGCTTGGCCTTTTTTCAGCTTCACTCACTTCTGTTTCAGATTATCATGTTGGTTCAGTCCACTCACTATTCATGTCACTCACCATCAGCTCCTCCTTGTTATCTTTATGTAATCCTGCACTGGGCACTCATCAGTCCAGGGGGCCATCTGCCATTGTTCAGGACCCCACTGCTTGCAAGTGTCCTTACTTTGTTTCCACATTTTGATAGAAGGCCACCTCCAAGCAGACCTTCCAGACTGATGGATGGCTATGGTTTCTGGTACATTCTGTGAGTTCAGAGCTGATTGTAGTGCTGAAGTTCTGGTTTAAGAGGGACGTCAGACTGATGGACTCCACTGGGCACTCATCCGTCCAGAGCTCCTTCTGCCATTAATGGACATCTCACTGCTTATGAGACTCCTTGCTTTGTTTTCACTTCTTGGTAGTAGGAGGACTTCTTAGTAGACCTTCCAGACTGTTGTGGGATGGCTAAGGTTTCTGGCACTTTCTGTGAGTTCAGAGCTGATTGCAGTTCTGGAGTTCTGATTTTCAATGGAAATCAACCTGACGGATGTCTCATGTGATGCTCCCCTCATTTATGATCTTTGCCCATTTCCTTGCCCTTCTTTTAGTTGGCACATCTTCACCCTCCTGTCGGCCAGGGGAACCCTCACTGATGCAGATTGACCACCTTGTGTTCTGTTGCTCTTCTCCCTCTTGAACTGAGAACTTGAACTTTCGACTGTCCCATCTGCCCTCCTAACCCACACTTTCTGTTTGCTTGTCCTCCTCCCAGTTTCACTCGCTTCTGTTTCCAGACCCATCACTTTGGGTCATTTTATTCATTCCTTAAGTCATTCACCACCAGCTCATCTTTATCATCGTTGTGTAATTCTGCACTGGCCACTCATCAGTCCACATCTCCTGCTGCCATTCCTCACACCCCACTTTTATGTTGTAGGCCACTTCCAAATAGACCTTCCAGACGTTTGAGGGGTGGCTATGGTTTCTGGCTCTTTCTGTGAGTTCAGAGTTGATTGTAGTGCCGGACTTTTGATTTTGGAGGGTCGTCCGTCTGATGGATCTCTCGGTTTTGATGATGGATGACAGCATTTGTACTTCTGCATCTTCCTCAGTTCCTCGTGTATCTTCTTGGTCAGCATGTCTTGAACCTCCTCTCTGCTTTGACAGACCTCATTGATGCTGGGTGATCACTTTGTGTCCTATTGCTCTGCTCCTTCTTGAATTGATGACTTGAAGTTTCGACTGTCCCATCAGCCCCACATGCCCTCACCATTCATTTGCTTGTCCTTCTCCCTGTTTCACTCACTTCTGTTTCAGACCATCACTTTGGTTCACTCCACTCAGTCCTCATGCCATTCACCATCAGCTCCTCATTGTTATCTTTGTGTAATCCTGCACTAGGCACTCGTTACTCCACAGCACCAGCTGCCATTGTTCGACACCCCACTGCTTGTGAGGCTCCTTGATTTGTTTTCACTTTTTGGTAGGAGGACACATCTTAGTAGAATTTTCTGACTGTTAAAGGGTGGGACTTGGTTTCCGGCACTTTCTGTGAGTTCAGAGCTGATTGTAGTGCTGGTCGTTTGATTTTGGAGGGTCGTCCATCTAATGGATCTCTCAGTTTTGATGGTGGATGACAGCATTTCTGCTCCTGCATCTTCCTCAGTTCCTCGTGTATCTTCTGGGTCAGAAGGCCTTGAACCTCCGCTCTGCTTTGACAGATGTTCCTGATCCACATTGATCACTTTGTGTCCTGTTGCTCTGCTCTCACTTGAATTGATGACTTGAAGTTTCAACTGTCCCATCAGCCCCACATGCCCTACCCATTCATTTGCTTGTCCTTCTCCCTGTTTCACTCACTTCTGTTTCAGATCGTCACGTTGGTTCATTCTACTCAGTCCTCATGTCATTCACCATCAGCTCTTTTCTTGTCATCCTCCACTGGGTTGCCATTCCTCAACACACTAGTGTTTAGTTGCCACTCCTAGGCAGACCTTCCAGACTGTTGAGGAGTGCCTATGATTTCCGGTTCTTTCTGTCAGTTCAGTGCTGGTTGTTTGATTTTAGAGGGACATCTGTCTGATGGACCACTCTGTTTGAATGATGGATGACTGCACCTTGTTCAGTTCCTTATGCTTTTTTTGTTTAGCACATCAGTCCAGAGAGGCCTATTCCATTGTTCATACCACACTGCTTGTGTGTGTCCCCTTACTTTATTTCCAAATTTTAGTAGAAGGCCACTTACAAGCAGACCTTCCAGACTGTAGAGGGGTGGCTCTGGTTTCCGGTACGTTCTGTAAGTTCAGAGCTGATTGTAGTGCTGGAGTTCTGATTTAAAGGAACACCAGTCTGATGGATCTCTCCTCCGCTTCTCTCCGATTCAGTGATGGATGTCTGCATTTCTGCTCCTACATCTTGCTCAGTTTCTTGTGCTTCTTCTTGGTCAGCACATTGTGAACCTCGTCTCGGCTTTGACAGACCAGACTGGAGCAGGACGAGCACCTTGTGTGTTGTTGCTCTACTCCATCTCAAATTGATGACTTGAAGTTTCAACTGTCCTGTATGCCCTGCATGTCTTCACTATTCACTTGGTTGTCCTTCTCCCAGTTTCTCTCACTTCTGCTTCAGATCATCATGTTGGTTCATCCACTCACTCCTCATATCATCCATCATCAGCTTCTCTTAGTTATCAATGTGTAATCCTGCACTGGGCACTCATCTGTCCAGGGGGCCAGGTGCCATTGTTTAGGACCCCACTGCTTCTGAGTGTCCTTACTTTGTTTCCATATTTTGGTAGAAGGCCACCTCCAAGCAGACCTTCCAGACTGTAGATGGGTGGGTATGGTTTCCGGTACTTTCTGTAAGTTCACAGCTGATTGTAGTGCTGGAGTTCTGGTTTTAGAGGGATGTCACACTGATGGACCTCTTGGTTTGAATGATGGATGACTGCCTATCTGCTCCTTCGCTTTTCTTGGTTTCTTGTGCTTCTTCTTGGTCAGCACACCATAAACCTCCTCTCTGCTTTGACAGATGTCGCTGATGTAGGACGAGCACCTTGTATCCTATTGCTCTGCTCCATTTTGAATTGATGACTTGAAGTTTCGACTGTCCCGTCAGCCCTACATGCCCTCACCATTCATTTGCTTGTCCTTCTCCCAGTTTCACTCACTTCTATTTCAGATCATCATGTTGATTAATTCCACTTACTCCTCATGTCATCCATCATCAGCTTCTCTTAGTTATCAATCTGTAATCCTGCACTGGGCACTCATCAGTCCAGGGGGGCAGGTGCCATTGTTCAGGACCCCACCGCTTGTGAGTTTCCTTACTTTGTTTCCACATTTTGGTAGAAGGCCACCTCCAAGCAGACCTTCCAGACTGTAGATGGGTAGCTATGGTTTCCGGTATTTTCTGTGAGTTCAGAACTGATTGTAGTGGTGGAGTTCTGGTTTTAGTTAGACGTCAGATTGATGGACCACTCGATTTGAATGATGGATGACTGCCTTTCTGCTCCTCTGCCTTTCTCGGTTCCTCCTCTCATGTCTTCTTCTTGGCCTGCACGTCTTGATTCTCCCCTCTGCTCTGACGGACCTCGCTGGGGCAGGATGAGCACCTTGTGCGTTGTTGCTGTGCTTCCTCTTGAATTGCAGATTTGAAGGTTCAGCTGTTTACATTAAGAAAGAAATGAAGCAAGACATGGCTGTGTGTGCTCCGTCGGGGCGTTTCCCCCTTTCTGCTGTAGTTTGTGTTTATTTTTATTTGTGTGGTGGGCGAATGGATTTGAGACGTTACAGGTGTCTATGATTAGCTCCCATAATTAGACAGGATTTGTAAGAAAGAAACAATATAGCGCGATTTTCGAGAGTCGCTAGCAGCCCACTGCCTGGATACGGCCACTTCCTTAGAAACGGCATGCAGCACAAGGTGCCGTGAGCAACATCTGGCAGCTGGCACAGGTTGGGCCTTCGGTGATCTCTTTGCAAAACTATTTACCTTTCATTTCAAAGCGCCAACTCCAGAAACTGTAATTAATAGGAGGGGGCTGGCGGCTGGAGACTGCTGGGGTGTAACGCTTTTATTACGGCATTCTGAAGAAATCCCCAGGCAGCTCCCTCAGAACACGTCCAGAACTGAGAACCCCTGGGAGGTCCATACCCACATATTCTGTGAGTTCAGCATGAGTGGGTGAAAAGAAAGACCCCCACCTGGGATGGGCTACCAGTCCACCACAGGCCACAAACATTCTGTGACAAGTGACAGATGAGGGGGCTCTGAAAAGTGGTATAGGTAACCCTGAAAACCTTCAGTGCTTTGATGGGGCTCCACATGCTCTCATCTGACCCATGACCTGTGAGGCGGACCGCCAGGGGTAAAGAGCTTATTCCGGACACTATTCATTATGTCCCCCATAACTTTAAAGGGCAGCCCCTACTGGCTTGCAGCTGGACTCACAGGTTTGGAGCATAGAAGATCAACCCTGCTGGGGCCCGGTGCCACCGCCAGGGGGCACCGGGACCTTTGTCGTGGCCACTTTAGCAGCACTTCCACCACACTCAGAAGTGCATGCCAGAAGAAGCTCATTGGACCCCTTGAGTGCTTCTATAAAAGGAGTCAGTCACCACAACTTGGGGGTCCAGAGTCGGGTGGAGAAGGTTGTGCTGCTGAGCGGAGCAAGAAGAGCGTTTACCACGTGAATAAATGTGTGTTGTGTGTCAAACTCTTACCTGTCCAGATAAAATTGATCCTCGTGTTCTTAAGGAGGCTAGTGAGTACAGATATAAACCCTTGACACATATTTATAGGAAGTCACTGCGCACTGGAGAGATTCTGAAGGACTGAAAAATGGCAAATATCATCCAATTATATAAAAAGGTGACTGGGAAGATCCAAGCAACTATAGGCCAGTAAGCTTAACGTGCATCACAGGAAAATTAATGAAAGGAATTATTAAGGATAAGATTGAGCAACTGACAAGGACAGGAGTTATTCGGAACAGTCAGCATGGGGTCAGAAGAGGGAGGTCGTGTTTTACTTACAGGCTGGAATTCTATGAGAAGCAACAAAAGGATACGATCAGAGTGGAGCTTATGATATTATTGATGTGGACTTTCAGAAAGCATTTGATAAGGTGCCACATGAGAGGGTGGGCATCAAACTAAAAGAAGTGGCAGTTCAGGGTGATGTTTTTAGATGGGTGCAGAATTGGCTCAAACAAAGGAAGCAGAGGGTGATGGTGCGAGGAACCTCACAGAACTGGCCGATGTTAAGAGTGGTGACCAGCAGGGGGCAGTGCTGGGGCCGCTGCTATTTTTAATATCTATAATTGATTTAGATAGGAATATAAGTAACAAGCTGGTTAAGTTTGCAGATGATACCAAATAGATAGGTGGATTAGCAGATAATTTGGAATCCGTTATATCATCACAGAAGGACTTGGATAGCATACAGGCTTGGGCAGATTTGTGGCAGATGAAATATAATGTCAGTAAATGTAAAGAATTAGACATAGGAAGTAAAAATGTGAGGTTTGAATACACAATGGGCGGTCGGAAAATCGAGAGTCCACCTTATGAGAAGGATTTAGGAGTCATAGTGAACTCTAAGCTATCGACTTCCCGACAGTGTTCGGACCCCATTAAGAAGGCTAACAGAATGTCAGGTTATATAGCGCCTTGACGTGTGGAGTACAAGTCACAGGAGGTTCTGCTCAAGCTTTATAACACACTGGTGAGGCCTCATCTGGAGTACTGGGGCAGTTTTAGTCTCAAGAGTACAAAAGGACACAGCAGCACAAGAGAAGGTCCGGAGAAGAGCGACCAGGCTGAGTCCAGGGCTACAGGAGATGAGTTATGAGGAAAGATTAAAAGAGTTGAGCCTTTACAATTTAAACAAAAGAAGATTAAGAGGTGACTTGATTGAAGTGTTTAAAATTATGAAGGGAATTAGTCCAGTGGATTGAGACGGTGACTTTAAAATGAGTTCATCAAGAACACAAGGACACAGTTGGAAACTTGTGAAGGGTAAATTTCGCACAAACATTAGGAAGTTTTTCTTTACACAAAGAACAATAGACACTTGGAATAAGCGACCAAGTAGTGTGGTAGACAATAAGACGTTAGGGACTTTCAAAACTCAACTTGATGTGTTTTTGGAAGAAATAAGTGGACAGGTCTGGTGAGCTTTGTTGGGCTGAATGGCCTGTTCTCGTCTAGAGGGTTCTAATGTCCTGTCTGTGCTGGCGTTGGGGCGGCCGGAGCGCCCCTGGTGTCCACACCTGTCTGAACACCAACAGCAGAACAACCTCAAATCACTCACTTAGGGGGGTCAAAGAGACACAATGGAAGCTGTGTCACGATCCCCCAAACCTTCACCAGACACCCAGGCCATCCTGCCTACAGAAGAAGTGTGACAAATGGAAAGAGGCCATTCAGTCCATCTGCCGCTCATTTGTTCAGCTAATAGCTACGCTGTCCCAAAATGTCATCCAGATCCTTCGTAAAACTTGCAAAGGTTTCTATTTCATGACCTGGTAGGACATTCCAGATTCCCTCAACTCCTTGTATAAAGAAGAGCTTCCTGGCTTCAGTCTCATTTCCACTAGTGTAAGATCTCGGGACACCTGGGGCACGTCAGGGTGCTCTATAAAAGGAGCCCCCTCACGCCATTCAATGAACCAGAGTAGGGAGGTGGAGGACAAAGCCTGCAGGAGGAGTAGAGGTGGACAAGAGACAGAAGAGAAAGGCAGAGAGAGGAAGAGACTGCTTGTGCTTATTAAACTGTGCCACATAGGTGGGAAATGAGAAAAGTCGTTTCCCACAACTCAATAGATTTGTGTTGTGCTGAACTTGTGTCCTGTGGCCTCATGTATAAACAGTGCGTATGCACAAAACCGTTGTGTAAGAACGTTTCCATGTTCAGATCGCAACGTATAAAACCACTCCTTCTCAAGCTTCGTCTCCTTCCTCCCAACTCTGGCTCATCGAGTGGTGGTGGCTGGGCCCTTTTATAGCCCACCTGGAAGCGTTCCAGGTGATTAACCACCTGGTCCTAATTGCACTTCCGGGTGGGGCTGAAGACTCGTCCAAGAGCGTCCACCCCGGGCCCCAATCAAGCTGTGGAGGACTCATACTCCCATTAAGCCCTGTGGGTGGTTGGGGAATCACCGTCGGCCAGGGAGGCTGCCACCAAGCGTACTGGGAGGTACTGGACTGCCCATGGTGGCTTCCCTGGAACATAAGCAGCAGGGGCGTCCCTGCCGGGCATGGGACCTGGCTGTCCTTCACAACTGCTACAATAAAGTGTTTCATCGAAGGTCGTGCATGGCGCCGCAAGTATCTTGCGTTAGACATGAACGATCACTGTGCCATCGTGTGCCCATGTTTAATAACGCGCTTTAACTCCTATCATCATAAAAATGATATCACGTATACATCTCAGTATTTTAATTATTCAGAGAGCTGTAATATCACGAATGTAATGGACTCTGTGTCCAGTTGGAGGATGAGAGCCGGTTTAAGAAGCACGTAGTGATTCACACACAGAGCACATAGAAGATCAAATACAAAACAAAGCATTTAACGTACTACTTTAGTTACGATGGGATTTGAGAAAGTAGTAAATTAAATGATTTTAAGATTAAGTTTATAATGTTCTACTTTAATGACAAAATAAACTACGTGATTAAAGTGGAAATTCCGAGATTAAAGTTGACATTTTGTGCTTTTTTCACTGTTTCCCTGTTCTTTTTTTTTTTTTTTCTCTATACCCTAGTAAGCTTTCACATGACACTGAGACGGTGGGCTATGACTCGCCTTTTCACGGTGACTTTGATATCTGACAACTTTCTTATTTCAGGCACTGTGCGATTTTGTGAACTTGAGCTTTCGAGTTTCTCCGACACACGATGTCACTCAACCAACTTCTTTTTGTTGTTTATACTAATGTTTAAGCCAGGGGTCCTCAATCACGGTCCTGGAGGGCCGCAGTGGCTGCAGGTTTTTGCTCCAGCCCAACTGCTTTAAAAGAAGCACTTATTGCTGAAGTGACACTTCTGCTTCACTTTAATTTTCTCACTCGTGAAGATTTTGAACCTTAATTGCTTATTTTAGTCTTAAACAGCTGTATTCTTGGTTTTTAATTGCTCCTAATTAGCAATAACATGCAAATGACAAAAGAGACCAGCATTTCTCCATATAGCTTGTTACCATTTACACCTGTGTGTATTTATCATGAACTATTGGGTTTAATTAAATGCTGGAAGGAAAATGAGGAGAAAAAAGTGAAGGACTGAGAATTACTCATCCATTTAACCTTTAAATCATTTGGATGATATCCTTAGAAAGGGGGAAAATTTTAGGATGTGAGAATTACCTGACATAGCAGAGTTAAAGCACTAAAAAGCCATGAAATTAAATTTTTGGCAAAAATTGCTTTCTAATTACGCAAACCGGGTTAGGACAAAAACCTGCAGCCATTACGGCCCTCCAGGACTGTGATTGAGGACCCCTGGTTTAAACCAAAAAATTGTACGTTTTTCTTTGCCTTCACTTGGTATTTGCTGAAATTCTTCTATTTTCCCTCATACTTTTCCCATTGTCTTTTCACAGAAGGCTGATCTTAAGGGCTATTTATATTGATTTGCATATTCAAAGAGGCGTAATTCTGGGAGGAGTTGAAGCGGGACAGCAGGTGCTTGCACGTGCGTTACTTTCACGCTGACTAGAATTTATGTAGCGGAAGAACGTGGAAGTTGGCGTACGCACAGATTTATGCATCTGAATATTTTTGTGCGTAAGCACATTTCCGCTTTTGCACTTGCGTCATGTTATACATGAGGCCCCAGGTGTCTGGGGAGCTGTTTGCGCTCCCTGGTGTCCACAATGGAATTTTGAAGACCTGGAGAAGGTCCTTACTCACTGCATCAATATGAGAAAACAAATTATAATGTGGAGCTCAGATCTAAGTACAAACAAATGAAATTTGACAGGTGAAGGAAGAACATGCAGTCCATTTGTCGCTTGCTTGTTCAGCTAATAGCTACACTGTCCCAACATGTCATCCAGATCCTTCATAAAGCTTGTCACAGTTTCCACTTCAACTCCATGACCTGGTAGGTCATTCCAGACACCCACAACTCATTGTATAAAGAAGAGCTTAATGGCTTCAGTCCTAAATGAACTTCCTCTGAATTTCCACTGATGTGATCTACCTTTAAGCTGGATGTTCTTTATCAATGGTGTGATGGACAGTCGAGACTCTCCTCCAGCCCAGTACGCCATCTTAAGGGAAGGACTGGAGGAAGGAGCTTGCATGGGGTGATACCTCCCCTGGGATGACAAAGGGCAGTACCCCCAGGATTGCTAATGTGCCACAGGTTTGGAACATGGAAGCTCAAAACTGCTGGGTCCATAGTCACCGCCCGGGGATGCAGGGAGGGACGGCTGAGCCCACCTCAGCAGAAACTTCCGCCACATCCAGAACGAGATCCCGGCATCAATTATGGACACGGGCGATCCCGCACCAGTGCACTTCAGTGTGGAAAGACCTGCGCCTGCATCGTGCCTGGGAAACCCTCCCGCCACACTACCATGCCCCTTCCTTAAAGCCGTGAGTGCGCTGATTATTTATTTAAAAACTGGCCATCCTTTCAGAGCCGCAGGCCCGCTATATCACATGCCGGGTCATCCCTCCCAGTCTCCCATCTCGTATTTCAAACTGACGTTCCATTTGCCCTTTGTGTGGCACCTTGCACTTTTTATCCATTAAACTCAATTTTTCAAGTTTTTGCTCAGTTCTGAAGCTTTCCCAAGTCTTCTTGAATTGTTTCTGCTGCCTCTTAAGGCATTGCTCCAATTTTAGTATCACCTGCAGATTTCACCCCGGAATCCATGCCATTAATATAAACCAGAAAAAGTAAAGGCCCAAGAACGGACCCCTGAGCGACACCACTGATGAACTCACTCAATTCTCCTCGTACGTGGACGCGTGGTCTCCTGCTTGTTCGGCTCAGGTTTGTATGTTTCCCCCTGATATGCCCTCCACTTCTACTTTTTAATCGATCTTTAGTGTGTGACAACTGCGCCAAAGGCTTATTGAAAGTCAAAGTCGATTCCATCGCAGGTTTTACTTTTGTCAGTTCATAAAAATTCCAACAGATGGTTCAGCAGGATCTTTCTCTCTCATAAACCTATTCTGTCTGTCGTTTAGTGTATTCTTTTGACATCTGAACTGCTCTAATTATTTCTTATCATTGCTTCCTTAATTTTACACAGCACAGAAGTAAGATGAGTAGTAATTTCCTCAAGCTATATATGGAGAAAACAGAAATTTTAGTGATTGGCAAAAATGGATATAATGAAGAAATTAGAAATAAATTTGATGCATTAGGCTTAAAAGTCAAGATGGAGGTAAATAATTTAGGAGTAAATTATTGACTCTGGCCTTAAATTTAAATCCCATATTAATCAGATCTCTAGGACAGCATTATTTCACTAAATAAATATATGAAAAGGTAGAAACCCTGTAATATAAAGGCTCTATATTGCGCCCGACCCGGCACATACTGACCCAGAGGCACGTGTAAAAGCACAAAGACTTTTGTTTTCTTCACCTGTGGGACACGTCTTCCCCGTGAACCCCACAAGCAATACACAGTCTCACAAGCACTTAACTCCACACAACACAACACAACCTTCTGGCACCACCACTCCTCCCAGGAAACCTCGTCCTCTTCCTCCCGATTCTGGCCCCTGAGTTGTGGCTGCAGGCTCTTTTTGTAGCCCTCCCGGAAGAGCTCCAGGTGGTAATTGGCCGAATTAGGCTGCACTTCCAGGTGTGGCTGCATTCCAGCCCACAGAAACTCGTTAAGCCTTGCAGCTCCTCCAGGAGGTGGCCACGGAGCCCAGCAGGTCTGAATCCTGTAGTCCCACACCTGTGGCCCCGATGTAACCCAGGATGGCTGCCACCACGAGTTCTGGGGGACGTAGAGTGCATCCCATGGCTGCTCACCCGGATCCAGTTTTGAAGGGGCGTGGCCTGGACCTGGCCGCCCGTCACACCCCTTATAACTAAGGAAGATTCTGAAAAATGAGTTCATGCTTTTGTTGTCAGTCAGCTAGATTACCGTAACGCACTCCTCTCAGGACCACCCAATAAAGACATCAATCGATTACAACGAGTGCAGAATACAGAGACCAGAATCTGAACTTGGAAAAGAAAATCCGAGCACATCACCCCAGTCTTAGCGTCACTACACTGGTTACCTGTGCCATTTAGAATTGACTTTAAAATCCTGCTGATGGTTTACAAGATCTTCAATCATCTGCTCCATCCTATACCTCAGAATGCCAGTCACCTTACACTCCAAATCGTAACCTTAGATCTTCAAATGAGGGTCTGCTTAGAATCCCAAGAGCAAAACTTAAAAGAAGTGGTGAGGCGGGTGGCCTTCTGCTGTTAGGCACCTCAAATCTGGAAGAGCTGACAGACAGAAATTCACCAGGCTAATACAATGGAGCACTTTAAATAATTACTAAAAACACGTTATTGTAATATGGCTTTCTCATTTTAGTGTCACCCTGATATTCTGTATATATACTGTATTTAATTATCAGTATCATTCATGGTGGCTGTGAAATCCGTACTAACCCCTACTTTCTCTGCTGTTCTTTTTTCCGGTTTTCTGTGTTGCCGATTTGTGCCACCACTACCCCCTGATCAAAGCATCAACATCAATGGATTAAAGGCCAGAAGTCCACATGACCGTCATCATCAAGTTCTTCCATGTGAAGCCTGAATACCATGAGGACTGATTGAGGTCATTTATGTTATAGAATGTCTATAGGGGACTGGGCGGTCTCATGGTCTGGAATCCCTGCAGATTTTATTTTTTCTCCAGCCGTCTGGAGTTTTTTTGTTTTTTCTGTCCCCCCTGGCCATTGGACGTTACTCTTATTCGATGTTAATTAATGTTGATTTATTTTGTTTTATAATTGTGTCTTTCATTTTTCTATTCTTTAATATGTAAAGCACTTTGAGCTACTGTTTGTATGAAAATGTGCTATAGAAATAAATGTTGTTGTTGTATAGGGGGCTGGATGGTCTCGTGGCCTGGAACCCCTGCAGATTTTAATTTTTCTGTCCTCCCTTACTTTTATTCTATGTTAATTAGTACTAGCCAACCTGCGGCGTAGCATATGCCGCAAAATCAGGCCGCTTTTTAAATGATTTTTAAACAACGAGGAAAAAATAAACATTTGAAAAATCCGTAATTTAATAAACCACCAAGAAAAGTAACATTGTAACAATGCACGCTACGAACCAACATACAATTGTCCGTGACTGAAAACCGGAGGAGCGCCGCGCGCTTTCTCCTTCCAAAGCGAAGGACGGGGTTGAACGGCGCTCGCTCAGTACGCACTGCCCGCTTATGTGCCCGCCCCAACTCCCTACCTGAGTCGCTTTCGTCTGTGTACAGTCCACACGCACCTGTGAGTCACGTTGACTGTTAATTTTCCAAACACCTCCTCAGCCGGTTTCCACGTTGATTTTTCATTGTTCTTTGCGGTTCCGGCTGCTTTTTTAAATATAATCCACCAAGTCACCCGACCATGAGGGGGCTTTACAAAGGGCAGGGACGTAATCATTTCGAGCGTTTGACCCGCACTTACTGGGAATTTCTCGTTCGTGGGGAACAATTGCAAGCCACGGTCTCCATCACGAATGTGGTTCAACGGCTTACCCACGCCGGGTAGACACACGTTGATCTATTCAGTGTAGCGCGTGCAGTACCGGACATACAAGTGCATCACAGACCTGTTAATGCACAATCTCACGTGGCTGAAAGCCACTTGTCCCTCTAAGAATTTGGACGCCAACCGCTGTTGGGTCATGTAACTATTTAGCAGGCGGGAGTCTCATTCGTTTTCGGAAATAACCAGCCAAATCGCTCCACCAACTAAGAACTGCCATGCACCACCACCCACAGAATCGAGAAAGAGCTATCAATCTGTCAATCCTGTCCGTGTCCGGGCCGGGTGAGGCTTCCTGTGTTGAGTCAAATGAAGCGAAAGGCTCAACACCTGGTGGTGCCCTTCTGTCAATTCCTTTAAGTTTCAGCTTTGTAACCATACTCCCCCCTGAACCCAAAGACTTTGGTTACCCGGTTGGCTGCCCTGTTGCGGGCCTGCATTGGTGAAGCAGGTGAGACGGTAATGAAACAGAGGCACAGGGCTTATTGGTTTTTATAGACTGCTTCCTTCATTGGGTTTTAACCAATGCACGGAACGAACCAACACACAATCGTCCGTGCGGCGCTCAGGGTGGAATGGGAGGAGAGGAGAAGGACATCCACTCCGCTCCCTCCGTCATGCTAGTCTGCTGATTTCTCATTCTGTATGCACTGCCTGCTCATGTGCCCACCTCTAACTCGTCACTCGAGTCGTTGTCATCTTTGTACAGTTCAGATGCACCTGTGACTCACGTAGACTTTTCATTGCTCTGTGCGGTTTTGGCTGCCTTTCTATATATAATCCACCAAGACACCCGACCACGGTAGTAGCGAGGGGGGTGCGTACAGTGCAGGAGTATCTAAAAAGACGCATGTTTGTCGCGGATGCGAATTGCTGTATGTAGCGTGTAAAACAGTTTTCTATGGTCACGCGGTCGTGCGTCATAACCGAAAACTCGTTTTTTAAAGACTGCTTACTTCATTGTGTTCCAACCTCAGTTGTAAAGGAATGTTTTAAGGATCCCATGGGATACCCCTCGCAAACAGTTTTATACGCCGCATATGGCGATTCACCTCCGCGAGAAACATGCCTCTATGAACAGTCAGCGTGGGTCGGAGCTGCATGTTGCCTCTACGACAGACGAATATAAATGTCGCCATTTTTTCTGTGTCGTCGCGTCTGAGTTGGTGGGCGTGGCTCTGCGAGTTGTCGTCGTATCCTATTGTCTTGGAGTTGGTGGGTGTGGCAACCTTCCTGCGTGCGCCATAGGTGTCTCACTTGTCGGCGGCTTAGTGAATCCACGCCCCTTCCGGCGTGCTTTCCATGGTCGTCTTGCCTTAGTGAATTATATATATAGATTGCCTAATTTTACTTTTATATTTTGTCTTTTATTCTCTTTGTTCATCCTGTAAAGCACTTTGAGTGCCATCATTTGTATGAAAATGTGCTCTAGAAATAAATGTTGTCATCAGAATCAGTTTTGTCTCCTTCTTGAAGATTTGCAGCTCTCCAGTCCTCAGGTATTTCTCCCTTCCCAACTGACAGCTCAGAAATTCCTGATTAGAGTTTATAGCTGACATCTTTCATTACTTTCAAAACAGTTGGTGAAATCTCATTAGGTCCAGGGTGGGTTTATTACTCTTCAATGTATTAAAGGCTTCAAGGACATTTACTCCTCTACTTTCTTCTTCTTCTTTCGGCTGCTCCTGTTAGGGGTTGCCACAGCAGATCATCTTCTTCCATAACTTCCTGCCCTCGTCATCTTGTTCTGTCACACATATCACCTGCATGTCCTCTCTCACCACAACCATAAACTTTCTCTTAGGCCTTACTCTTTCCCTCTTCCCTGGCAGCTCTATCCTTAGCATCCTTCTGCCAATCTACCCAGCATCTCTCCCCTGCACATGTCCAAACCAACACAATCTCGCCTCTCTGACTTTGTCTCCCAACCATCCAACCTGAGCTGACCCTCTAATGTCCTCATTTCTAATCCTGTCCATCTTCATCACACCCAATGCAAATCTTAGCATCTTTAACTCTGCCACCCCCAGCTCTGTCTCCTGTGCCACCATCTCCAGCCCATATGACATAGCTGGTCTCACTACCAACCTGTAGACCTTCCCTTTCACTCTTGCTGATACCCGTCTATCACAATTCACTCCTGACACTCTTCTCCACCGATTCCACCCTGCCTGCACTCTCTTCTTCACCTCTCTTCCACAATTCCCATTACTCTGTACTGTTGATCTTATTTTTCTTCGTTCGGCTGCTCCCATTAGGGGTCGCCACAGCGGATCATCTTCTTCCATATCTTCCTGTCCTTGTCGTCTTGTTCTGTTACCCACATCACCTGCATGTCCTCTCTCACCACATCCATAAACCTTCGCTTAGGCCTTCCTCTTTTCCTCTTGCCTGGCAACTCTGTCCTTAGCATCCTTCTCCCAATATACCCAGCATCTCTCCTCCTCACATGTCCAAACCAACACCATCTTGCCTCTCTGACTGTCTCCCAACTGTCAAACCTTTCTAATCTTGTTCATCCTTGTCACACCCAATGCAAATCTTAACATCTTTAACTTTATCTTTAACCTCCAGCTTTGTCTGTGTGTGTGTGTGTGTGTGTGTGTGTGTGTGTGTGTGTGTGCTCTGCGGTTGGCTGGAGCCCTGTCCGGGATTTGTTCCTGCCTTGTGCCCTCTGCTGGCTGGGATTGGCTCCAGCAGACCCCCGTGACCCTGTGTTAGGATATAGCGTGTTGGAAAATGACTGACTGACTAATTAACATAAAATAAAAGTATGGTCCAATGGCCAGCAGACCTTACTTTATTCTTTGTTAACCCTTGCACTGCTGTAACCTGCTATAGTCAGTTCCCAGTGAAATTTGCCAGCACGTCAGACCTGATCAGTCTGTGCCGTCCATTCATTGAGCAGCCAGCTCATTAACACTTGGGCCCCCTAGAGAATCAGCATCACTGTCCCTGGGATTCAGTTGCTGCACTTGACCAGCCTGCCAGCATAAGCATTGGCCTCAGTGTGCAGCCAGCTCAAGCACAGTTGGCTCGGTGATTTACTGAATTTCACCAGTGGCGTCAGTTGCAACTTGTACTTTGTAACAAATTGACTCCAGACAATCACAAAGGTTTGGGGCAGCCACCCGAATAACATGATCCAAAACAGAACTGAATATGTGGAAGTAAGATGGCGGTTTTATGGGCTGGTGGAAGAAATGATGTCATCTATGCTGGAACCAGAAGTGACATCATCAGAGGCACCGGAGCCAGAAGTGACGTCATCAGAGGCACCTGAACCAGAAGTGACGTCATCAGAGGCGCCTGAACCAGAAGTGACGCCATCAGAGACGCCAGGACCAGAAGTGGCATCATCAGAGGTGCAAGAATCTGGCAGGATTTCCCGGGAATGGTCTGTATGGAACTGAGAGAGACAGTCAGCACACTCTGCCACCCCCTGGACTGATGTAGTATTACAATCATTCAAGAACTTTAGCTGCCTCCTAATCACACATGTGTGACAATATATAATAATAGATTATGGAAGGAGTTTTTTAAAATATTTTTTACAATTTATTGGCAGTGTGTAAAATGATCAGAGCTGCAATAACTGTGATGCTCTTTGCATGAAAAAAAATACGTGTTCCATTAAAATTTCATTTTTTCTTGGTGAATTGTGACGTTTCCTTAAAAAGTGCAGCATCCAGGGGGTGCATTAACACCTCCCTCCCCAGTATGTGGCAGTTTAAGGGTTAATTAGCATTGCCTGATCTTATTTTTACAATTTTTTTTCTTTCTTCATCTTGTAAAGCACTTTGAGCTCCAGCCTTTGTATGAACACGTGCCTCCTGTGTACAGTCAGATGTGTCCAGGATAAATAAGGCCCCCCCATTGCCTGCTGGTTTGATAATGATCTCTGTATTCTCACTTAGTGAATGTATGGCTCTAGTGATGCTTTCTATCCGATTTTGCTGTCTGTTTTAGGATCCCAGTTTCGACTCTCTACCGGAAGAAGTCTATATAATTGTCCAGGGTGGAGTTTCTGCCAGCTTCTGGTGTCCATGTGGATTTATTAGTGGGGTTGTTGTCACAGCTTGTTGTTGTTTCCTGTGTGTCACCGACAGAGACAGGAGCTACATGACCAGATATGAGGATTGTTGACGTCTCTGACCCAGATGACCTGACTACAGATCCACATTGTATGGAAGAACTCATCAGAAACCTCAAAAGACTTTGCTGGATGGTTATCTTAACTAAAGATCTTGACCATACTATACATTGTTCTCCTCTATTGCTAAATGAATCTTAGCCTGGAGAGGTCTATTAATATTTTACATTTAACCTGACCCACTTAAAGGTTTTCCAATGCCATATCTGTCCTAGTGTGTATATAAACACAGTGATCTCCGGTTTCTGTATTCCATCTTGCCTGAAGAAGGGACCTGAGATGCCTTGTCATTTCACCCTACTTTCTCCTGTCATCTTTCTTGTTATCCAATAAAAGGTGTCATTTTGCTTGACTGCTCGTTACGTTTCTTCCTTTATACTGTAAACACTCAGCTGTAAAATTTGTTCCGTTCATTTGCTATTTGCTTCACATTTTCAATGATTTCTCCTTTTGTGTCCCTGATGTTTCTTAAATTCACTTTTTTCATAGTTTTTACTGGACTTGCGCTCAAAGCTGTGCTTGCTGTTTGTTTCAGCTTCACTAGCAGTTTTTAACTTCTGGTTTTTGACCTGTCAGATGTTTCTCGTGATCTCCTGCCATAGTGTCCGCTATTCCTCTCATTCAAAATTTTTTTTGTACAATAATCTTTTCAGTTTTACTTTCCAATATGACTTTATTTATCAATTTTGGCGAATTGTTTCATGTTTTTTTGCTTCGTTGGTGATTTTGAGCCTGGATCACTGGGATGGCTTCCCTGGCTCACCCTTTGTGCCCCCTTTAGTAGCCTAATTGTCCCAGATGTTCTTCTCTGGAGACGGTCTACAGTGCAGGACATGTGACGAGGTGGACGCCTCATGGTGGACCGTCCAGGCTATCCAGTGGCTCCATCAGTGGCACCATGTTAAGCAAATCCCCTTCTAGACGTCTGTGGTTTTCTGACAGAGGCCGTGACTTTATTGATTGGATAAAATGCTGCTAATTGAGAGCAAATCTCATTTTTATTACCGAGTGCAGCCTGCAGCTTAATAAATGGATTTACATACTAAAAAAAAAAAGGTCAATGGAAAGTAAAAGGTCAGCCGTGCCTGAGAAATGGAAAAAATGAATTATGGAATACGAGATTAAAAAACAATAGCAACATTCATACAGAGCTTAACTAATTGAAAATGATCATTGATAATTGAAAGGATTTACAATCTATCTATCTATCTATCTATCTATCTACAGTGGTGTGAAAAACTGAAAAACTATTTGCCCCCTTCCTGATTTCTTATTCTTTTGCATGTTTGTCACACAAAATGTTTCTGATCATCACACACATTTAACCATTAGTCAAATATAACACAAGTAAACACAAAATGCAGTTTTTAAATGATGGTTTTATTATTTAGGAGAAAAAAATCCAAACCTACATGGCCCTGTGTGAAAAAGTAATTGCCCCCTGAACCTAATAACTGGTTGGGCCACCCTTAGCAGCAATAACTGCAATCAAGCGTTTGCGATAACTTGCAATGAGTCTTTTACAGCTCTGGAGGAATTTAGGCCCACTCATCTTTGCAGAATTGTTGTAATTCAGCTTTATTTGAAGGTTTTCTAGCATGAACCGCCTTTTTAAGGTCATGCCATAGCATCTCAATTGGATTCAGGTCAGGACTTTGACTAGGCCACTCCAAAGTCTTCATTTTGTTTTTCTTCAGCCATTCAGAGGTGGATTTGCTGGTGTGTTTTGGGTCATTGTCCTGTTGCAGCACCCAAGATCGCTTCAGCTTGAGTTCACGAACAGATGGCCGGACATTCTCCTTCAGGATTTTTTGGTAGACAGTAGAATTCATGGTTCCATCTATCACAGCAAGCCTTCCAGGTCCTGAAGCAGCAAAACAACCCCAGACCATCACACTACCACCACCATATTTTACTGTTGGTATGATGTTCTTTTCTGAAATGCTGTGTTCCTTTTACGCCAGATGTAACGGGACATTTGCCTTCCAAAAAGTTCAACTTTTGTCTCATCAGTCCACAAGGTATTTTCCCAAAAGTCTTGGCAATCATTGAGATGTTTCTTAGCAAAATTGAGACGAGCCCTAATGTTCTTTTTGCTTAACAGTGGTTTTGCGCCTTGGAAATCTGCCATGCAGGCCGTTTTGCCCAGTCTCTTTCTTATGGTGGAGTCGTGAACACTGACCTTAATTGAGGCAAGTGAGGCCTGCAGTTCTTTAGACGTTGTCCTGGGGTCTTTGTGACCTCTCGGATGAGTCGCCTCTGCGCTCTTGGGGTAATTTTGGTCGGCCGGACTCCTGGGAAGGTTCACCACTGTTCCATGTTTTTGCCATTTGTGGAAGGTTCACCACTGTTCCATGTTTTTGCCATTTGTGGATAATGGCTCTCACTGTGGTTCGCTGGAGTCCCAAAGCTTTAGAAATTAAGTGTTATATTTGACTAATGGTTAAATGTGTTTGATGATCAGAAACATTTTGTGTGACAAACATGCAAAAGAATCAGAAATCAGGAAGGGGGCAAATAGTTTTTCACACCACTGTATCTATCTATCTATTGTAATAAGGAGACAGAAACAGATAAAGGTGTGAGGTTTCCGGCCCTGTATACTATACAAAAAATAATAAAGTACTTTCAGAAATTCGGTCAATGCTTTGACATGCAGTCATTACACCATACCCCCTCTCAGTTGATGGGGGAACTTAAATAATGAGGGACCGGAAATTGAAGAGTGGAATGCTGGGAGGGAACCGAAGTGTTGTATGGGAGGTATGATGTCAACCCGGTGGGACCAGAGAAAGGGATGAAATGTGGAAGTGGCAGCGTGTGCTTTAAGGCGTCCGGGAGTTTATGGCGGCATTGTTTCTGTCTTTCTGTGGGAACAAAAGAAAGAAAGGTTACTACCTCGCCTTGATACCCTTGCCCGATGTGATACGTCGGGTCTTCTGCGGCTCCCTATCCGCGCGTGCGTGACAGGACCCTCCCACCTCAGCCCCAACCCATCGGGACAGGCGGCCCAAGCCGAGAGGTCGTGAACCCGGGAGAGAGCGTCAGCATTGGCTTGCAAATTACCCCAACGATAAGTGACGGTAAACTTATACGGCTGGAGTTCCAAGAACCACCTGGTGACTCGGGGATTCGACTCCTTGTGTACAGCCATCCACTGGAGAGCGGCATGATCCGTCACCAGAGTAAACTCCCGACCCAACAGGTAGTACCTCAGGTGTGTTACCGCCCACTTGATGGCCATGGCTTCTCGTTCCACCGCAGCATATCTGGTCTCTCGGTCCAGCAGTTTCCAGCTCAGGTAACTCATGGGGTGCTCGACACCGTCGATGCTTTGGCTCAGCACGACGGCTAGACCTGTGACCGAAGTATTGATCTGGAGGATAAATAAGAATGAAAACTCAGGGGTTCTTAGTATTGGTGCCGTGGTCAGGGCCGTCTTTAGGTCACTGAATGCTTGTTCCATTAGGTGATCCCATACCACATACAAAGGGGCCCGTTTCTTCGTCAAATTTGTCAAGGGTGCGGCTCTCTCGGAGAAATGGGGTACAAACCGGCGGTAGTAACTAGCTATCCCCAAGAAGGCTTGCACCTGTTTCTTGGTCATCGGACGGGGCCATTCCAAGATGTCTTTAATTTTTGAGTATTGTGGTTTCACCAGTCCTCCGCCCACCAGGTAGCCCAAATACTTGGCCTCGTTAAATCCAAAATAACATTTGCGCAGATTAATACGGAGGCCGGCCTTCGGTAGTGTTAAGAGGACGACGTAAATGTGCAAGATATGTTCCTCCCAGGTGTCGGAACAGATGACTACGTCATCCAGGTAGACGGCACAATAGGACTGGTGGGCCCTTTAACACTACTAGAAGCTGGAAGGTCGCCGGGGCTCCATGTAGTCCAAATGGGAGGACCTTATATTGCCAATGCCCACCAGGGGTGCTGAAGGCTGTTTTCTCTTTAGCAGATGCTGTTAAGGGAACTTGCCAGTACCCTTTTGTCATATCAAGAGTAGTCAAGTAATGAGCCGTACCCAAGTGTCCACTCGGGGCATAGGGTAGGCATCAAATTTGGAGACCTGATTAAGACATCTAAAGTCATTACAGAATCTCCACGAGCTGTTGGGCTTAGAGACAAGGACGATGGGACTGAACCAGGGGCTGTGGTTCTCCTCGATAATATCCATATCCATATTTAGACTTCCAGCTCCACATCAGCCTGTTTCACCTCCGGGAGGCGATAAGGCTGTTCCCTTACCACCACCTCCGGGTCAGTTACAATGTCATACTCAATCCACGAGGTGCACCCTGGTGTCTCACTGACTACTTTCGGGATGGACAGGATCGCAGTTTCCAGCTCCTGCCTTTGGTGGGGTGTCAAATTGGGTCCGAGATTAAGGATTGTTTTCTGTGAGAAAAGGGAGAGGGTATTCGTCGTGCAAGGGCGGTCCTCCCGGTTCCTCCAAGGTTTCAGCAATTTGACGTGTTTAGGTTGTTTCACCAAATAGTCAACAAGTCCCTTTCTCTCTTTTATCTGTTACGGGCCCTGCCAATGGGCTAGCAATCTGGAGTGGGAAGCAGGCACGAGAACCATCACACGATCATTACGATTGTAATTACGCACCTGCGCAGCTTGAGCTCTCGACATGTGTTCTTTTAGAAGAGGTCGAATTTTCTCTAACCTTTCGCGCAGTTGCGCGATGTATTCCAAAATATTGGTGGAAGAAAGTGCCTCCCCTTCTCATCTTTCTTTGACAATATCTAAAATGCCCCAGGGCTGACGGCCATATAAAAGTTCGAAAGGGGAAAAACCCGTGGAGGCTTGAGGTACCTCCCGATAGGCAAAAAGAACAAGGGGTAAAAGTTGGTCCCAGTTCCTACCGTCTGCGTCAAGTACCTTGCGGAGCATCTGTTTAAGGGTTTGGTTAAAATGTTCCACTAACCCATCCGTCTGGGGATGATAAACAGGCGTTTTCAGATGCTTAATACGGAGTAACTTGGCAACCTCCCTGAACGTATCCGAAGTAAAGGGGGTACCCTGGTCCGTGAGGACTTCTTTGGGTATACCTACTCGGGAGAAAAGGGCTACCAATTCCCGTGCGACATTCTTTGTAGTAGTGGAGCGCAAGGGAACCGCCTCTGGGAATCGAGTTGCGTAATCCATCATGACTAAGATATATTTATGGCCACGTGTCGAAGGCACCAAGGGTCCTACAAGATTGACTCCAATCCTTTCAAAAGGGATATCAATAAGCGGAATCGGAACGAGAGGAGCACGGTCCCTCCTGGGTATCTGATGTAACTGGCAGTCCGGACATGACTGACAGAAATGTCGGACCTCCTCGTTAATTCCGGGCCAATAAAATCGGAGCTTTACCCTCTCCAGCATTTTTTCGGCCCCGAGGTGGGTGCCAAGGAGGTGGGTGTGAGCCAGTTCACAGACCTCCCGCCGGTAGGTCCGTGGGACTAGCAACAACTTCCGCGCCTTGCCTGCGTGATCCACGACTCGATACAACAGATCATTGTCTAGGACAAAGTAGGGCCCAGGTGGCATGGGAGCAACTGGCGGATTGCTATCCACTGAAACAATAGCATTCCGGAAAAACTTTAGAGAGTCCTCGTTCCATTGCTCTCTTTTAAATGAATCTTAAGGGATCTGCTGGAGTTGGAAGGTTGCAATCAACCGGCCCAGGTGGCACTTTTAGGTCAAGGTCCATAGGCACAAACTCATCCCCCCAGACCCCTGTGTCATCACTAGTTTCCGAACTGCATGGCGTGGGAGCCGCGGGGATGGTGCCTATAGTTAAATCCAACTCGGCAGCAGGAGTGGTTGTTCTTCCACCGCATTTGTTTTCAGACCAGTCCTGTCCTAGGATAACTGGAAAGGGCAGGTCAGGTAGCACAGGAACCGAGAGGCATCTCGGTTCACCCTACCAGGTTATGTAACAGTTAGCAGACCTATAGGACTTGGTCTTCCCATATACACAAGTTACATTCCACTGTCATGGTAGAATAAATCGGCGAGCAACAATGGTAATGTTACTTCTGGAGTCGAATAATGCCACCACTGAGTGCCCATTAACCAAAACCACTCCCATGTTTGGGACAGCCAGGGGATTAGATAAAGCACAGTACCTTTCTCCTTTGACCCAGGTGCAGTCCATCATCTCCACGTTTTGTGGACAGGCGGGTAGGGTGTGCCTGACTTCGCCGCACTTGAAACAGCGGGGCAAAGCCAGGACTCTCTCCTTCGGCTTACCGGGAGCCTCCTGTGGGCGGCAGAAGGGCTCTGGTGTAGTGACACATGCCTGTCGGGCACCACGAGCAGACCTCTCCGGCCCCCCGACTCGGTTCACCACCAGTTGACACTCCAGTACGTCTAAAGGGCTCTTCATATCCTTGAACGGATGTTGCCGGACCTGCTGGGTGAGAAAATCTGGCATAGCATTAATAAAGCCTTCACAGGCCACTTGCTTGACTATCTGCCAACCCTGGTTGATATCTGGCCTCAGCCAGCGTCCCATTTTGCTCCAGAATTCAAAACTCTAGGCCTGGGCCGGGTGATCGAGGTCATACCTCCAGTGCCTCCACTCACTCGCCTGCTGGTCCAACGTGACACTGTAGTGGCTTAAGATTTCAGCCTTTAGGAGGTCATACTGAGCGGCTTTCTCGACGGGGAGGTTGTGATAGGCCCTCTGTGCGATATTGGTACGGTGCTAGTATAGACACCCAGTCCGTACGCAGCCATTGATTTCGAGAGGCCGTTCTCTTGAAGGTAGATAAATAGGACTGATGTCATTGGCATCATTGAGAGGTACAAGTGGAGGAGGAGGAGGCTGTGCAGGCTTTGGTCTGGCTACTTCGGCTGTCGCGAGCCGGTTCTTGATCTCCGCCAACTCCTGCTTCATGGCGGCTTGCTCCACCTGTAGGGCCTGAAGCTGGCCAAGTTGTTTAGAACAGTATTTAGGTCCTGTCCTTCCGACATTCTTCAGACAAATCTATCCTGCCGACTACGCCACTGTAATAAGGAGACAGAAACAGATAAAGATTTAAGGTTTCCGGCCTCGTATACTGTACAAAAAATAATAAAGTACTTTCAGAAATTCAGTCAATGATTTCACAAGCAGTCATTACACCACACCCCCTCTCAGTTGATGGGAGAACTTAAATAATGAGGGACCGGAAACTGAAGAGTCGAATGCTGGGAAGTAACTGAAATGTTGTATGGGAGGTATGACGTCATCAAGGTGGTACCAGATGAAGGGATGAAATGCGGAAGTGACAGCGTGTGCTTTAAGGAATCCGGGGGTTTATGGCGGCGTTGTTTCTGTCTGTCTGTCTGCGGGAACAAAAGAAAGAAAGGTTAGTACCCCTGGCCCGATGTGTTACGCTGCTCGTCGGGTCTTTTATATAGTGCCTTTCATACCTATCTATCTATCTATCTATCTATCTATCTATCTATCTATCTATCTATCTATCTATCTATCTATCTATCTATCTATCTATTTATTATATAGTGCCTTTCACTCTATCTATCTATCTATCTATCTATCTATCTATCTATCTATCTATCTATCTATCTATCTATCTATCTATCTATCTATCTATCTATCTATCTATCTATCAAGTTTCTGTAAAAAGCCAAACACCCCCATTTGACCAGGTAAAATTCTATAAAAGTTGACTCATAAAGACACATGTGTGTCACTTTAACTGCCAGTTTAATGAGTCAGGAGGAGTGTGCCCTCTGATGGACTGGCTCCTAATCTGGGGTACGTTACCACCCTGTGCTCAGTGTCTGAGGACCCTAAACTGGAATAATTAGCTTCAGTAATTAATAAATGGCTCAAACCCTGGTCCTTAGCTGTCACTGGTTGGTCTGCTACCTGTCTGGTGGGGCGTTTCACATATGTGCCCCCTGAGAAGCTCTCACCTCTTAACAGCCACTGTCTCTCACAGTGCTGGAATTTCTTTGCCTTTGCCCAATGTTTCCTGCAAGTGTAGACATGGCAACCCTGATGTCTGGTGACCTTTTGGTGGCACCTTTGCAGTCCTACTTTGACTATAGGGACTCCAGGCTTTGCCCCTAGCGACCCCAGTGTTCTTGCACCCCCAAGTTAAGTATAGCTCTTAGAGCGTCCATTTTCTAAGTCAGTTCTTTACTACTCCTATAGTCTTGCTGATCGGACACAGAACCGCAGTGAAAAGGCACAAGGTGAGGCAGACAGTACTGTGCCGCACCAAAGGGGGCACATGTGAGACCAACAGGCGCTTCTACGCAGAGGCTGTTCGCGCCAACAAGTTATAGCAACATCAGAAAGTCAAGTGCACTGCAGCGGTCCGTTTATTTTTATCTTTTGTTTCTACTGACTGCCAAAATGGAAAATTAAGACTTTTAAAACTAAAGGAAAATAAGGAGGACTTTTACAAGAAAGTGACAGAGATTTTCATTGAGAAGGAGAGGCGAATGGACTTCGTTTACAAATAAAAGTAAGACCATAAACAGTTTTCAATTTTATAAAAAAATGGGATCAGACTAAAAAAAAAATCCAATATTAAAAAACTTAATTTTGACCTTAAACAAAATATTCTTATGTTTTCTTGTTAGCCTTTTGTTGAACAGTCTGCATTAAAATTGATTAAAGCATCAGAATTAAAAGCTTTTAAAAACAACTAAATACAGTATTTCAATTAAGGTCAAAACTGAAATCCGTTTTTATTTTTATACACCACTCTATACTTTCATTTGTATCGAATGAATATGAATTGTGGAACTGCAACGGCAAATTTAGGACACATGGAGGGTGAGCAGCAAATGCGCTCTCCGCTCGCCCTCTCCGGCCGCTATAAACGTAACGTTCTTTCTCAGCCAAATATGCGCCTTACCGATGTGTGTGTGATCAGCGGTTCTCAAACTGTAGGGCGCGCCCCCAAAGTACAAGGGGGGTGTCGAATAAATTAACAATACATCAAAATTAATTTAAATTTGCAAGTATATAATCACAACGAATGTATTGTAACTAAAATAAAACATTTCTAAGACATAGATCTAATGACTAATATGTGCCTGCTTTAAAGTACACGGCCTGTCCAGGTTTGGTTTGATATTCGAGATAGCGAGACACTCTGAGCTCCTTTTCTATTTGAAGTTTGTTTCTATGACAAGAGGCACCGCTGCTGCTTTTATAGTCACCGTATTTTCAATCCAGAAAGTTCGAGACGTATCGGTATCTGTCGCGAATATTCGGGTAACAGTAGATCAGGTGATAACGCGACGCGACTGCACCACATTGGCAGGGTAGCCAATATTTCGTTAAATAATTTACAGCGTATTGGGTTATTTTCATGATACAACTATCCATCCATTTTCCAAGCCGCTGAACTCGAACACAGGGTCACGGGGGTCTGCTGGAGCCAATCCACCGCAGGACACACACGATTTAGAATCGCCAGTCCACCTAACCTGCATGGACTGTCGGAGGTAACCGGAGCAATCGCAGACACGGGGTGAACATGCAAACTCCACGCAGGGAGGACCCGGGTCTCCTAACTGCGAGGCAGCAGCGCTACCACTGCGCCACCGAGATTTTTAATAATTAAAACATATTTAATAATTTCTTTACATTAAAAGATAATTAAATAAGAAAAAATAATGTATTCTTTGTTTATGAGATTAGAATTACTACCAAAAACCACACAAGGCATTTTAACAGTTATTAAAGCACTTTAAAAAAAGTAAATTTCAAATATTTCATCGAAGTTAGCCGAACACATGCAAAATCTTTTGGAAGTAAAAATAATAGGATACCGCGACACTGCGCGAGTATTATATTTGTTAGTTGCATCATGGGTTATTCTCATCTACAGTATCTTATATTGGGGCAGAATTATTTCAGGTAGAAAAGGGGTGGGGTGGGGGGGGTATGAAAGTTTGAGAACCGCTGGTGTAAAGAATGCTGATAAGATATGAAACATAACCAGTACACTGTGTGCACAATTATTAGGCAAGTGAGTATTTTGACCATATCATCATTTTTAATGCGTATATTCCAACTCCAAGCTGTATTAACTTGAATGCTTATTGGATTTAAGCACGTCAGGTGATGTGTATTTGTGTAATGAGGGAGGGTGTGGCCTAAGGAGATCAACACCCTATATCAAGGTGTGCAGAATTATTAGGCAGCTAGTTTTCCTCAGGCAAAATGGGCCAAAAAGAGATTTAACTGACTCTGAAAAGTCAAAAATTGTAAAAGTCTTTCAGAGGGATGCAGCACTTTTGGAATTGCTAAGATATTGGTGTGTGATCACAGAACCATCAAACATTTTGTTGCAAATAGTCAACAGGGTCGCAAGAAACGTGTTGAGAACAAAAGACGCAAATTAGCTGCCAAAGATTTGAGAAGAATCAAACGTGAAGCTACCAGGAACCCATTATCCTCCAGTACTTTCATATTCCAGAGCTGCAACCTACCTGGAGTGCCCAGAAGTACAAGGTGTTCAGTGCTCAAAGACATGGCCAAGGTAAGGAGGGCTGAAACCCAACCACCACTGAACAAGAAACATAAGTTGAAACGCCAAAACTGGGCCAAGAAATATCTGAAGACAGATTTTTTCAAAGGTTTTATGGACCGATGAGATGAGAGTGACTCTTGATGGACCAGATGGATGGACCTGTGGATCAGTAATGGGCACAGAGCTCCACTCCAACGTGGAGGTGGGGTACTGGTATGAGCTGGTATTTTTAAAGATGAGCTAGTTGGACCTTTTGCATTGAAGATGAACTCAAAATCAACTCCCAAACCTACTGCCAGTTTTTCGAAGACACTTTCTTCAAACAGTGATACAGGAAGAAGACCATGATTTTTATGCAGGCCAATGCTCCATCACTTGCATCGAAGTTCTCCACTGCGTGGCCAGCCAGTAAAGGCCTTAAAGATGAAGGAATAATGACATGGCCCCTTCCTCATCTGACCTAAACCCTATCGAGAACTTGTGGGCACTTCTTAAACGCTAGATTTACGGGGGAGAGAAACAATACACCTCTCTGAAGAGTGTCTGGGAGGCTGTAGTCACTGCTCCACAAAAAGCTGATCGTCAACAGATCAAGAAACTGACAGACTCCATGAATGGAAAGGCTTATGACTGTTATTGGAAAGAAGGGTGGCTATATTGGTCATTGATTGATTGATTGATTTTTTTGAAATGTCAGAGATGTTTATTTGTAAATTTTGAGGTGTTTGTTTATTATTCTCACTATAACAGATGAAAATAACAAGTGAGATGGGAAAATGTTCATTTTTCCTTTAGTTGCATAATAAATCTGCACACTAATAGTTGCCTAATAATTGTGCACACATATGTATTGCCCTGATGATGTTCACACTCACATTTCCGTTGTGAAGCATTCAGGTTTCAGGTTTATTAACATTTTGGATTGACTGATAGCACTGTGTTTGTTCCATATTAAAATGAATCCTCAAAAATACAACTTGCCTAAGAATTGTGCACACAGTGTAGTCAATGTGCTGGCTGCCAATTGAATAGTCAATAAGCTACTCTTTGGGGTTCATATATTTGCAAATCTGACTCTGAAGAGGTCACCAGCCATGAACCTCACCGTACGTACGGGATTGCGGCACAAGTTGTCACAGCTGTATCAGTCCGTGATACGTCAGCTATACCTACCTGTTAGTGCGATTTTATACTCACAAGAATGGCGTTCACTGTGAAAGCCGTTATATGTCACAAAGTATAAAAGCGACTTGAAATGAATTCTTCTTGTCAAGCCTTGGGCAGACGCACTTCGCCGCGCTGCCGCTTCCATTTCACACTCGAAACACAAAAGTGGAGGAAGACGAGCGGAGAGAATTAGCATTGCGGAAAACAGCAGCGCACGAGCCGAGCTGGAAATCGCTCAAGAATCGTTTCTTTTCAGGGTGCAAATGAAAGTCAAGGAGAAATATCACCTGCTAAAATAAACAGAGAAAGAAAGTAAGACGTGGAGTGGATGCGAGTGTAATTGATGGTGGGCTCTCGTGTCGTTTCTCATCTCTAGCCGTGTGGCGACGGAGTGCTGAATGAGAAGCGCAGACATTAAGGATTTAGACGAAGGTGGGTGATGTTAATGTAATAAACCAATAAAAAAAAAAAAAAATAAATAAATAAAAACTTTGAGATAAGACAATTGGGGCGTCTGCCGTGATGTGACTGATGGCTCCAGGGGGCAGGAAGAAGAAGAGGGTGATAAGAGGATACCCAGTTGTCAAATCGCCTCGACTTCCTCATATTTATTCTGGTAATGTTTTTGAAATGTTTTGGGTTTTAATGAGGATAAATGTGTTAATTTCATACTCATTTTTGGAAAATCAAAGTAATATCATTTATGTTCTTTCTAGAGGCAAATGTGTAATACAATCAACCTTAATAAAAGGAAACATGTCTGTGTGTCTGTCTGCTTGTTACGTCTCTGCAATTCCAACAGATGACGCATCACAAACATAAGCATCAATAAAATGGATTGCATTTATCAGGTGCCTCTTCACCTGATGACTACAGGCCAGTGGCACATCAGGAAGACCTTTGAGAGGCTGGTCCTGGGATGTGGTTATCCTCTTGTGGTAGACCACCTGGACCACCTGCAGTTTGGAGTGGAGCATGGGATCAGCTGGCAACACCTGTGTATTGGTTCTGTCTTTTGATTTCTCCAGGGCCTTCAATACCATCCAGCCATCCCTGTTAAGGGGTCAGCTCGGGGGTCTGCAGGTGGGTGAGCCTGTGGTGTCCTGGATGGTGGACCACCATCTGTGACTATGTGAGCAAAACTGGAACACCACAAGAAACTGGCTTGTCTGCTTTAATCCTCACTCTGCACACCTCAGACAAGAAATATAACAGCAGGTCAGGTCACTTGAGGACATTCTCAGATGATTCTGCACTTATGGTGTTGTACTGATAAGGGGGACAAGACAGAGGAGAGGAGTCAGAGGGATTTCTTTGTGATCTGTCTGCAACTTAATATTAGCAAAACCAAAGAACTGCTTAATGACTTTCACCGCACCAAAGAGCCTCCGTGTCTGGACACTAATCAGGGAGTAATGTAGAGGTGGTCCACTCATGCAAGTACTTGAGGGTCCACATCAATGACAGGTTGAACTGGTCTCAGAACACAGAGGACCTGTGGATGAAAAAGCAGAGCAGACTAATCTTCCTTATGGACCTCATACCTTTAATATGAGAAGAAATTACATCCTTCACATCATCCACAACTCTGTATTGGGCAGTGTGGTATGTGCTGGGCAGGTGATATCACTGCAAGAGAGCACCACAGAGTCAGCAAGCTAAGTTAAAGGGATGGCTCAGTTATGGAATACACTCTGGACCCCCCTGGTACTTAGTAGCAAAGGAGAGAATGAAAACAAAAACTGACTGTCATTATGAACAACGCTGCACATCCTCTCTGTGACACACCAACACTGAGGACTTTCAGATAAAGTGTGTCAAGAAAAGCAACCAAGGGCAATAAGTCACTGGGACTGGGGCTGTTTCACTGTCTTATATAGTGCCTTTCACTATCTATCTATCTATCTATCTATCTATCTATCTATCTATCTATCTATCTATCTATCTATCTATCTATCTATTTTATATAGTGCCTTTGACTATCTATCTATCTATCTATTATCCAACCCGCTATAACCTACAGTGTCACAGGGTCTGCTGGAGCCAATCCCAGCCCACTGCAGGGTACACACACACCCACACACCAAGCACACACTAGGGACAATTTAGGATCACCAGTGCACCTAACCTGCATGTCTTTGGACTGTAAGAGCAAACTGGAGTACCCGGAGGAAACCGACTCAGACACGGGGAGAACATGCAAACTCCACGCAGGGATGACCCAGGAAGTGAACCCGGATCTCCTAGCTGCGAGGCAGCAGTGCTACCCACTATGCCCCTGTGCCCCCATCTATCTATCTATCTATCTATCTATCTATCTATCTATCTATCTATCTATCTATCTATCTATCTATCTATCTATCTATCTATCTATCTATTTTGACAATTTGGTGGCACCTTTGTGGTTGGTCCTGCTTTGATTACCAGGACACCAGGCTGGAGTGCCCCCTAGTGACCCCAGGGTTCCTGCACCCCCTAGTCACATGTAGCTCTTAGAAGGTCCAATTTCTAAAGCAGCTCTTAATTCTTCCTCGGTTCCCCATGGCCTTACTCTGCTGTCTGGTAGGTCTACAAGCTGTATAAAGTGACTTGTTCACTGAGATTTTCTGTATACAATTAACTTGTCAATGCTGGACTGCTGGTTTTCAAATTATCCACTTTTACCTGTGGCTGTGTTCCCAGCACAAACTAGAGGGACCCCCCTGGGGTCTCATAATACTCAGTTTAATAAGCCCATCATGAAGGTAAGTTGGAGTCATAAATGCAGACCTGCTTGGTTTAAATGTGGACGGTCACCCAGACCTACCTCAGCCCCGGAGTGCCACACATCTGCTCCAGGTATCCAAACATTAGCTCAAGCAGCACACTTTTGGGAGATGGAATGGGATGGGGTTTGAGGGGGGTGGTTCAGGGATTCCAAACATTCCACAGGGGTCTTTTCTTTTCCTCCCATTTTCAGAGCCCTCTGTAAAGAGTTCAGACTTCCTGCTATGTTATCCACGCCTTCAGGCTTCCATGCCACAGGAAGTGGGAACAAATGACGGAAACTTATAAATCCTTTAGTTTGGTCTCGGAATCACTTTGCTCCTTTTTGTCCCAGGTCTGTGCACATTGTCTGCCATCATCGAGACGCAGGGAGAAATGTGAACAAATTAGCCGCCATGGTGTGCGAGGCATGACAGCCACAACAATGGCTTCATTAGCAGCCTTTCAAAACCTTTCAGTGATTCTGAGAAATGACAAATGTGAATGAGGATGCTGGCATTGCTTAATAAGAAATAAAAAATGAGTCAGCGAATGGGGCTTCCTGCATTGGGGGGTGGGGGGTGGGGTCAAGTGTATGGAGTAGGGTGGTCCAAAAAAAAAAAACAGATTGTGATGTCCACAAGGCTACTGTTACTCTTCATCATATTTGTGACAAACTTTAGTGAAAATAAATGACATGTCCAGGTCACTCTGTTTATCACTTTTAATGTCATCTGACCTGCTCCACACTTGGGAGTCTACAACAATAGCGTTGTCTCTGTGATGAAGCTGGAAAGATCTTGAGATGGTTTGGGACCAGCTGAGGAATGAACTGCTTCTGTTCCTTATCTTTTGTACTTCTCGATGCCACGTCGTTCACTGCCATCACGGGTGCCCACAGTTCATGAAACGTCTGTCTGTTCTGAGGGTCTCTGAAGAAACAACTGAAATGTTCAAAAATATTTACCCTCAAGGTCTTAAGGAGGCCCGCGAGGTCACATCGAAACCCTTGACGAGTGTTTTTAGGAAGTCACTACGCACTGAGGAGATTCCAAACATTGGTGTTGTTGTTCATCAACACTAAAACATAGGTAATATGACACTTAGAATTTGTCACTAACCCTCAACTGTTCTGTTTCTCTTCTCGATACTGAAATGTGGCACTTGGTGCCACTGCCCACCTGCCAAGTTGTTCTGCCTGCCTAAGGTAAAGTCATCTGTGATGGAGGATCGCAGGAATCATCGGGTAGAAGGGTCTTTCCATCGGATTGGCTGGCCCAACTGTTGAATGGCCAATAGGGGGAGGCGGCCTGATGGCTGAGGTCTGAAGGATTCTGAACCAATCAGAATCCTATTATGTGATATCATCAACTGTTGAATTCTGCTCTATACTTTTAATATTTCTATTGCACTATATTGTATTGAGGAGTACTTTTGTTCTGTTCTGTGTATTGTGTTGTATTAACCCCATTTTCTTTGATACCCACTGCATGCCCAACCTACATGGAAAGGGGTCTTTCCTTAAACTGCCTTTCCCGTGGTTTCTTCCATATTTTTTCCTTGTCTTCTTGGAGAGTCAAGGCTGGGGGGATCTCCAAAGCTATGGCCTGTTAAAGCCCACTGTGGCACTCCTTGTGTAATTTTAGGCTATAGAAAGATAAATTGTATTGTATTGTATTCCAAAGGACTGGAATATGGCAAATATTATAAAAAGGGTGACCGGGCAGATCCAAGCAACTATTGACCAGTAAGCATAATGTGCAACACTGGAAAATTAATGGAAAGAATTATTAAGGAGAAGATTGAGCAGCACATGGCAAGGACAAGAGTTATTAGGAACAGTCAGTGTGGGGTCAGAAGAGGGAGGTCGTGTTTTACTAACAGGCTGGAATTCTATGAGGAGGTAACAAAAAGATACGACCAAAGTGGAGCTGATGAGATTATTGATGTGGACTTTCAGAAAGCATTTGATAAGGTGCCACATGAGAGGGTGGGCATCAAACTAAAAGGAGTGGGAGTTCAGGGTGTGGTGTGTAGGTGGGTGCAGAACTGGCTCAGACACCGGAAGCAGAGAATAGGGTGATGTTAAGAGTGATGACCAGCAGGGGGCAGTGCCGGGGATACTGCTATTTTTAATACATTGTGGAGCCGACCCTGACACAGACAGGTGGACATGTTGTTCTTCACCACCACACGTATTTTATTTACAATATTTACAATGTATATGGTCACTAAGACCCACTGTCCACAAGTGCACAAACCCCAACACAGTCCTAGCCACTCAAATGCCTTTCTTCGGGCCACCTCCACTCTCCTCTCTTGCCTCGTCCTCCTTCCACCCGACTCTAGCCTCGAATGAAGGGAGACGGCCCCTTTTATACATGACCCAGATGAGCTCCAGGTGCCGGCTGTTCTCCCGGCAGCTCTCCGGGTGTCGTCCAAAGTCTTCCCCCCAGCACTTCCTGGTGTGGCGGAAGTGCTGGGGCAACAGATCCCCAAGGCATTGGGGCGCCTCCTGGCGTACACCATGGGCCCTTACAGGGTAGGGCTTCCATGCCCTCAACCCGTGGCCCCCAGAGCAACCAGGAAGGCAGCCCTCATGTGATCCAGGGTGGGCTTTGACCCTCTTCCGGTCCTTCATGGCATCCCGGCCGGGTCGTTGCCCCTGGCATCCCTGACAACATATAAATGATTTAGATAGAAATTTAAGAAACAAGCTGGTGAAGTTTGCAGATGATACCAAGATAGGTGGATCAGCAGATAATTTGGAATCCATTAGATCATCACAGATGGACTTGGAGAGCAGACAGGCTTGGGCAGATTTGTGGCAGATGACATTTAATGTCAGTAAATGTAAAGAATTGAACATAGGAAGTAAAAATGTTAGGTTTGAATATACAATGGTTGGTCTGAAAATCGAGAGTCCACCTTATGAGAAGGACTTAGGAGTCGTAGTGGACTCTAAGCTATCGACGTCCAGACAGTGTTCAGAAGCCATTAAGAAGGCTAACAGAATGCCAGGTTATATAGCGCCTTGATGTGTGGAGTACAAGTCACAGGAGGTTCTGCTCAAGCTTTATAACACACTGGTGAGGCCTCATCTGGAGTCCTGGGTGCAGTTTTGGTCTCCATAAAGGCATAGCAGCACAAGAAAAGGTCCAGAGAAGAGCGACTCGGCTGATTCAGGGCTACAGAGGATGAGTTATGAGGAAAGATTCAAAGAGCTGAGCCTTAAGGAGATGAAGAGGAGACCTGACTGAAGTGTTTGAAATGATGAAGTGAATTAGTCAAGTGGATCGAGACGGTGACTTTAAAATGAGCTCATCAAGAACACTGGGACACAGAAACTTGTTAAGGATGAATTTCACACAAACATCAGGGTGTTTTTGTTAACACAGAGAGCCACAGACACTTGAAATAAGTGACCAAGGAGTGTGGTGGACAGGAGGACTTTAGGGTCTCGTATTACTGTTATGTTATCAACTTAAGAGCTGTGAAGTTTTTGACACTTTATTTAGGTGACACTCATTAACGGAGGCTTCTAAAAACTTCTGTGTCAACCGCAAATGCACTGGAAATGAAGCAGAAGCTCACACTTACTACTAGAATGTTCTAGAAACTCCTACTTACTACTGTGATAATAATTGACACCAGACATCATAAGGTTTGGGGCAGCCACCCGTAGAGTATCCCTGGCTACAAAAGGTTTAGACAAGAACAGAGTTGTTCACAAGACTGAGTCCAAAACAGAACTGATTAACTAGAGGCAAGATGACAGCTTTAAAGGCCCGTAGAGGAAGTGACGTCATCAAAAGGGCCGGAACAGGAAGTGATGTTGTCGGGACCGGAAGTGGCATCATCAGAGGGCCCCGAAGCAGAAGTAATGTCATTGGGAACTGGAAGTGATGTGATCCAGGGCGCCAGAAAACATAAGTGATATCATCGTGACCGGAAGTGACATCATCCAGGGCGTTGGGACCTGGTGGCATTTCTCGGAAAGGGTCTGCAAGGATCTGAGAAAGGCAGTCAGTGCACTCCGCCGCCCCCTGGTCTGATGTGGTATTACAATTACTCAAGCCCTTAAGCTGCCTCTTGCTCGCACGTGTGTGACACTACTAAAATATTTTGGAAACATCCACTTACTAATAGAATGTTCTACAAACTCCCATTTACTACTAGAATGTTCTGGAAAGCCGTACGTACTAGCAGAATGTTCTGGAAACTCCCATTTACTACTAGAGTTTTTTTTTCTCCAGCCGTCTTTATTTTATTTTTTTTTTTTTTTCCTGCCCTCCCTGGCCATCGGATATTACTTATATTCTATGTTAATTAGTATTGCCTAATTGTATTTTATTTTATATTTATACTTCATCCTGTAAAGCACTTTGAGCTCCATCACTTGTATGAAAATGTACTCTAGAAATAAATGATGTTGTTGTAGAATGTTCTGGAAACTTCTACTTACTACTAAAATATTTTTGGAAGCTTCCACGTACTACTGGAATGTTCTGGAAAGTTCTATTTATTACAATGTTCTAAAAACTCCCACTTACTACTAGAATGTTCTGGAGACTTCTACTTACTACAAAATATTTTTGGAAGCTTCCACTTACTACTGGAATGTTCTGGAAAGTTCTGTTTATTATAGAATGTTCTAGAAACTCTCACTTACTACAAAATATTGTGGAAACTTCCACTTAGTACCGGAATGTTCTGGAAACTCATGCTTTCTAGTAGAATGTTCTGTAGACTCCTATTTCATACTAGAATGTTCTGTGTTTCATTCTTTGTTTCGCTTACTAATCACTTCAGCACTTACGGACCCCCTACGAGAGTACATTTGCAGTTAAGAAACAAAAAAATTGTCCAGAATGGCGAAACCTCTAAATGTTTAACAATCAGGCTGAAGTTTCCCCCTAATGGACATAAAGGAGCCTCTGTGGCCGGATGTGGGAATGAGAGCTCAAGGTGCAGCGAGGACATTTTTGGGATGCCAACCTGGTTGTCCCTTTAATTGTCCAGAGATGGCAAAATGAAACAAAGAAAAACAAATGTGTCACTTATTGGCGTTTGTGCTCTCAGGTGGCACTCAAAGTCTGAAGACCACTTGCTGACTGGGACACCATGAGTTCTCTTTAGCTCAGCTTGGTCTCTGAATCCAAGCCCTGAGATCCCGAGTGAGGATGTGGAATGGAGTGGAATGGACAGGAGTGTGTGTGTTTGGGCGGTTGTCCTTGTCAGTCCTTGCATATTTGGGCAATTTGTGTCGTTGATGGTGACATTTGGTGGCCAGCCTCTCCAAATGAGGACATGAAACAGAGAGAAGTGGAGCCACTGGCGATTTCTTGCTGGTGTTGGGTAGTTAAGAGAATGCGAATGAGACTTGAACTGGTCTCCTTTACTGGGAACGGCCTTTAATCTTTTATTTAGTGTATTTTGGTCAGTTGATGAGGGTTGAGGCGGTCCAGTAAGAAGGGGCTACATATAAATTGGCTTCCTAATCCTTTGGAGCAGGTGGAGCTTCTTCTCCTCTTCCTTGAAGTGAGTTTTTGGACACTCAGATCGCTTCACTTTACTTCGGAAGAAAGAGCCAGCGGGTTAATGGCCGTCGTTTTGATGGAGACCCCTGGTGGTCCCAATCACTACAAGGGGACTTCCATTCATTCACGGTGCTTAGTCGAGGTGCAAGGAGAATGAAAGCCATCTGATGAATAATCCATTAGACGCCGGTCCTGGAGTGCAGAGGTCCCTGTATTCCCATTCGGATCTCTCCAATCCGGCACTTGTCGGAGTCAATCTCATCAGCAGAGCACACGCTGTCACCGCTGTGGGGGTGGCTGACATTGCCAGGGGCCGTCTGTCTTGAGTAGATGCTATGAGTAATTCATGGAAGACAATGAGGCCATATCTGCATCGGCTCTGTCACCGCAGCCAGCCATTAAAGAGGGGCTCGTTTCAATTTAGCGATGGCACCGGGCCAAATGTGCAGCCGTCGAAACACAGGCCTTCTCCCGGGGTGCTAATAGGCATCGCCGTAATCACCGAAAAGAATTATTTCTGGGACGTCCGGACAAGCTGACCCACTTCAGGCCAATTGCACTCCGGGCTCCGGTCATCCTGCAGCTCTGGGTGTTTTAAAATGAAAGGACTTTTAATGGAGGCTGACATTGAGACAATAGGCAGTGGGGAAAGGGGGTCTGCTCTGTGAAAAGGAAAACCCACCCATCCATCCAGTACTGTAACATTAAAAACACTGAGGGTGTATGTATATTGTGAGGGAAACGGGGCGCCAGTGAGCCCCCAGCACGACTACACACACACAGTCCCGGGTTCAAAGAAACGAGCGTTTCTTACAAAAACACCTCCGTAGAGACCCAAAAGCACAAAATGTCTGCCCTTCACCTCCTCACCCCTCTCCACCGCACTGTCCTCCTCCAGCTGAGAGGTTTTCTCCGTCCTCCCAACTCCGACTTGCCTGGACAAGGGAGTGCAGTCCCTTAAATTGAGGACCCGGGAATACTTTCCGGTGCCAGGGCTGTAGCCCATTGGAAGCACTTCTGGATCATACGGAAGTCCCAGAAAACAGGGAGCATATCTGCCTGCAGCGCCCTCTTGTGGAACCCACAGGCTGGGACTCTGACTTGGGTTTACGAAAGTTATGTAATTAATAATATTATTAAAAATAGTATGAATAGTAATACATATTATTTGTTTTTATGGACCGGTAGTGTTAGGTTCCATCCATCCTTTATATTAACCTGCTTATCCAGGGCAGGACTGAGGGGCAGCTGGTGCCGATCCCAGCAAGGCGGGAACAACCCCTGGTTTGGTGAAAGTGCATCACAGAGTGAACAAACACACACCCACACACGTGCAAGCAAATACACACTCACACACACATACACGCACACACGTCTATATAACACACATGCTGTGACAGATAGGGGGCACTGTCGTTCCCTTGAACCCTTGTCCAAGACTCCAGGCACCAGATAAAAGTCCAAAAGTAGACTATATTTGTTCTGCACAGTGCACAAAGCACACTCTCCTCCACAATACTCATTAAACAATACAATACACAATCAATAAACTCTCCACCACTCCCAGACACGTTGCCACCCTTCCACCCAGCTCAGCTCGCCGTCAATCCTTTTATACTCTCTGACCCGGAAGCATTCCAATCCCCAGTCCATGTGATCTCCTATCACTTCTGGCTCAGATCAAAAGTCCTTTTCTTCACCCCGGAAGTACGTCACTTCTGCTGACGCTTTGCCTATGATGCACTTCCGGGTTATATGGCACATGTGACTCTCTGGGCCTCCCTGCAGCATCCTCTGTTGGCCCCTGGGGTATCCAGCAGGTTTGTAGGGGAAAACTCCATAGTCCATGATTCCCTGCTGGTATCCGGGGCACCTCCATGCTGCAGGGAGAGCTCCACCTGGTGGCCTGAGGGTATTGGCCGTGATGACAAGCTGGCCATAGACCACAATGCACACAAGGGCACAAGGCCGGAGCAACCCCTGGATGGGTGAAAATACACAAACACACCCACACATGCACGCACACATACACACTAACACACACACGTAAACACACGCACACATCCACGCACAACACACATACAAACACACGTCCATACAATACAATACAATACAGTTTATTTTTGTATAGCCCAAAATCACACAGGAAGTGCCGCAATGGGCTTTAACAGGCCCTCCCTTTTGACAGCCCCCCAGCCTTGACTCTCTGAGAAGACAAGGAAAAACTCCCAAAAAAACCTTGTAGGAAAAATGGAAGAAACCTCGGGAAAGGCAGTTCAAAGAGAGAACCCTTTCCAGGTAGGTTGGGCGTACAGTGGGTGTCAAAAGTAGGGGGTCAATACAATACAATACACAGAACAGAACAATTCCTTAATACAGCATAATAATAAAAATTTTAGAAGTACGGTTTAACAGTAGATGATATGACATAATTAGGTTTATATAACGCACATGCTGTCACACACGTGCGAGTAGGAGACAGCTGAAGGGCTTAAGTAATGTTAATACCACATCCTACCAGGGGAGGGCAGGGTGCACTGACTGTCTTTCTCAGTTCCCTGCAGACCTTTCCTGAGAAATCCTACCAGGTTCTGGTACCTTAGAAGATGTCACTTCCGGGTCCCGCCTCCTCGATGACGTCACTTCCGGCCCAGACAACACGTCTGGGGACCCGCCTTGTTGATGATGTTACTTATGATGTTACTTCGACCCCGTCCAGATGATGTCACTTCCAGTCCCCCGCCCTTCCGGTCACATGACATCACTTCCTATATGGGCCTTTAAAGCCGCAATTTTACCACCTTGGAATCAGTTCTGTTTTGGACTCAGTGTTGTGAACATCTCTGTTCAATTCTACAAACCTTTTGCAGCTAGGGATATTATACGGGTGGCTGCCCCAAATCTTTTAATGATGTCTGGTTTGTGTTTATATCATAATGCACACAAGGGCACAAGGCGGGAGCAACCCCTGGACGGGAGAAAGTGCATCACAGAGTGAACACACACACACACACACACACACGCAGTTTGGATCTGCTTGGCCTTCCTGTGTTTTGAAACAAACTCATTTCTTTGTGTGCATGCAGTACTTTGTATTTGCATTTCTCTGTGGATTTGTCACAGCACTCTGAGCCTGCACTCAGTAAAGAGCACCAGATAAATATCAACAGATACTGATGATGATTTGATATTCGGGGATGATGACGATGACGATGATGATGATTTTCATGTATTTTGTCAATTGTAGAGATGTAAAACTTTTTTTTTTGATCTTTTGTTGAATGTTTTAAAAGCGTGAAACATTCCATACAAGTCAAAATGAACACAACTAAATTCAAATCAACCCATGAGAAAGAGAGGAAGGCCAACAACCTGATTTAAACTGTTAAGAGCCGTAAAGAGAGAAAGGAGTCTTTTCCCCCAATATAGAAGCTTATTGTAAAATGTCATTGATCAATTCCTGCCAGGATTTTATAAACGTTTTGCACAGATCCTATAAGTGAGAATTCGATTTTTTCCAATTTCAGACACACAGGGTGGCCCACAAAAAAGCGGCCCACCTCCACTGAGATGACGTCTGCCACCAGACAGGCAGCTGCTGTTGTGTCGCCTGCCTTGTTTCCTTGCTGTCTGACCTCTGGAAACCACTTTTGCGGTGGTCGTGTACTGAAGTAGTCAGTGTGTATGAGTGTAGCTGAAAGTAACAATATGCAAGAATTGCAATAGTGGAAGCCTATGCGTCTGCCACGCACGTGCCAGTAGGAGGACATTGTATGGACCAAGTGATGGTAATTTCATGCCAGGTCAGGGAGTGGCAGGGTGTACTAAACCTTCTCCTGTTGTCTTAGCAGACCAGTTGTGGGAAAACCTGTCTGACCCATCCTGGAAGATGTTAATTCCGGTTCTGATGCGTAGGCTGAGGTCACTTCTGGTGCCAGGGACGACATCAGAAGAAGCCACTTCCAGTTCCCCCCACGTCACTTCCGGTCTGCCTCTTTAAAACCGCCATCTTCCAAAACCTGAGTCGGCTCATGTCCGGACTCCAAACAAGACACTTCTGTCTACTCAATTAACCCATTGCAGGCAGGGATAATACACGGGTGGCTGTCCCAAAACTTTTTAAGTCTGTCGAGTCTGATCTTTTCAGGGTCCTTTCAAAGAAACAAGGGATATTTTCGCCAATCAGATTCCATCGCGATCACCTGAATTGACAACGTGCGACTATTAATTGGGGCGGTCATTTAAAGGGCTGCCTGTATGAGACTGTAAATGAACTGAAGTTGAACACTGAAAATGTGAGACAAAGAATCGATTCCCATGACGTTGCAAAGAGTGTAGCATGAAGATGAAGTGACGCACGAGGAGATCACTTGCAGCATCTTCTGTAAACATGAGTACCGAATGTGATCGTTTTTCTCCTCACTACATAATGCAGTCGTCTCGGAGGAGGTGGGTCACTTTTTCATGGGCCACCCTGTAGAATTTAACATCACCGACTTTAAAGAGGGGGGCTGGGATTCTTCCAGATGAGCGAGACACGTCTACGTGCTAATAGTGAAGTAAAGGCCATTCCAGTTTGCTTGTCCTTCTCCACTTTTCAGCCCCTCTGTGAGGCCACCAAACAGCTGTTAGTGGATTAGGAGGGATTGGGACTCCAAGGCTGTCTGATAGGCATTGAAAGATTTTGGTCCAGAATGTTGTTAATTTGGTCCACGCTGCCCAAAACATGTGGCCTAGTGAGGCTGGCGCTCGATTGCAACGTTCACAGGTTGGATCTCGGCCTGGAAACATCTTGGACAATTTCCAACGAGACAGATGTGCTTCGATAAAAGATTGTAAGTTGAATAATTGAATGTTTTGTGCATATGGCGCTTGAGTGAATTCTGTGCATGGCCGCCTTCCACTCTGTTTTTGAGAAGATGAGTGACAGTTCTTTTCCCACTGAACTCTGGGATCTTTTAAAGGGAGGGACTTTAAAATGTTTTTATATATTCTAGAAGTGCTGTCTGAGACCCCCAGACTGATTAATATCTCTTCTGGAATAGAAGTAGGAGGGAGGTGAGCAAAACTGGGCAGATTTTATTTAGCAAAGTTTCCAATTTGGAGAAATGGTGTTGATGGGAGACTAAATTTGAAGTGTAATTGTTCATAGGATGCAAAGACGTTATTTATATTGTCATGGATGGCCGGTACGCCTCTTCCTTGGAAGGACCAGGAGAGCAAGTGTGAACAGAAAGTGGCAGCCCCCCCAGAGCCCGACCCAGTGCCACAGACTCTCGCAAGGCTTCATGGGAGATGGAGTTGGATACAGCCATGTTGGGATCCAGGAGGCTTCACTGGAGGTTGGGGGGGTTGGTGATGAGGGGCACTGCCCGTATGGGTGATCCTTTCACCACACCTGGAAGTGCTGCCAGAAGTAGGTCATCAAACACCTGGAACACTCCTGGGTAACATATAACAGGAGCCAGCATACAGTCCTTGGGGTGCCAGAGTAGGAAGGAGGGAGATGAAATCTTACCGAGGAGGAGTACAGGAAGAAAGAACAGAGAGAGAAGAAAAGAAAAGGAAAAAGTATTGCGTTTGTGCTTTGTGACTGTGGTGTGGGTTGTGGGAACGGGGTAGACGTTACCCATAAGGTGACGAAAAGAAATAAAATCACGTGTGCTGTTATCAGTGTGCCTCCTGCATCTGTCTGTGTCGGGCTGGGTGACTGGCGCGCCCCCTAGTGGTTCTGTCACAATATAAGTGATTTAATCCCATTCGTTTTTTAAACATTACAAAAACTGTGTAAGTTTGAGAGGGTGGAAAAAGGTGGTCATCATGTACAACAACAACAACATTTATTTCTATAAAACATTTTCATACAAGGGGCGGCACGGTGGCACAGTGGTGGCGCTGCTGCCTCGCAGTTAGGAGATCCGGGTTCGCTTCCCGAGTCCTCCATGCATGGAGTTTGCATGTTCTCCCCGTGTCTGCGTGGGTTTCCTTCGGATACTCCGGTTTCCATCCACAGACATGCAGGTTAGGTGGATTGGTGATTCTAAATTGTCCCTAGTGGGTGTGGATGTGTGTGTCCTGCCTGGGATTGGTTCCTGCCTTGCGCCCTGTGTTGGCTGGGAATGGCTCCAGCAGACCCCCGTGACCCTGTGTTTGGATTCAACGGGATTTTCATACAAATGATGGAGCTCAAAGTGCTTTACAAGATGAAATAAAATAAAAAAGACAAAATATAAAAGAAAATAGAATTAGGGGGCAGTAAATAACATAGAATAGAAGAGACCCTGGAGAGTTGGAGATCTGCTCCAGAGAGGGGAGGAATGAAGGTCAGCAGGACCACCAAGACAGAATACATGTGTGTGAATGAGAGGAAGGTCAGTGGAGGGGTGAGGATGAGGGAGTAGAGTTGGCGAAGGTGGAGGAGTTGAAATACTTGGGATCAACAGTACAGAGTAATGGGAGCTGTGGAAGAGAGGTGAAGAAGAGAGTGCAGGGTGGAGTGGGTGAAGAAGAGTGTCAGGAATGATTGGTGACAGACGGATATCAGCAAGAGTGAAAGGAAAGGTCTACAAGACGGTGAGACAAGCTGTGTTATATGGGCTGGAGATGGTGGCACAGGAGACAGAGCTGGAGGTGGCAGAGTTAAAGATGCTGAGATTTGCATTGGATGTGACGAGGATGGACAGGATTAGAAATGAGGACATTAGAGACAAAGTTAGAGAGGTGAGATTGTTTTGGTTTGGACATGTTTGGACATTTATATGCTACACCGATCCCTCTCCCACTTGGACAGAGGCAGTGGTGCTGTAAGAATTATGTTTCTGGACTTCTCTAGCTCCTTCAACACAATCCAACCTCTGCTCCTTAGGGAGAAGCTGAGAGAGATGGGAGTAGATTCATACCTGGTGGCATGGATTGTGGACTATCTTACAGACAGACCTCAGTATGTGCGTCTCGGGAACTGCAGGTCTGACATGGTGGTCAGCAGCACAGGAGCGCCGCAGGGGACTGGACTTTCTCCGGTCCTGTTCAGCCAACATACATCAGACTTCCAATACAACTTGGAGTCCTGCCACGTGCAAAAGTTCGCTGACGACACTGCTATGGTGGGCTGCATCAGGAGTGGGCAGGAGGAGGAGTATAGGAACCAAATCAAGGACTTTCTTAAATGGTGAGACTCAAACCACCTACAACTGAACACCAGCAAAACCAAGGAGCTGGTGGTGGATTTTAGGAGGCCTGGCCCCTCATGGACCCCATGATCATCAGAAGTGACTGTGCAGAGGGTAAAGACCTATAAATACATGGGAGTGCAGCTAGATGATAAATTGGACTGGACTGCCAATACTGATGCACTGTGCAAGAGATGACAGAGCCGACTATACTTCATTAGAAGGCTGGCGTCCTTCAACATCTGCAATAAGATGCTGCAGATGTTCTATCAGACGGTTGTGGTGAGCGCCCTCTTCTACGCGGTGGTGGGCTGGGGAGGCAGCATAACGAAAAGAGATGCCTCACACCTGGACAAAGTGGTGTGGAAGGCAAGCTCTATTGAAGGCATGGAGCTGGACAGTTTAACATCAGTGGCAGAGCGACGGGCGCTGAGCAGACTCCTGTCAATCATGGAGAATCGACTGCATCCACTGAACAGGATCATCTCCAGACAGAGGAGCAGCTTCAGCGACAGACTGCTGTCACCATCCTGCTCCACTGATCTATCTGATCTGATGTGACTCTCTAATACTTTTCAAGGCATTCATCTGCTGGGGACAAGAAGGGTCAGCGGGAAACTTGAAAAAGGGCCAGCGAAGCAGCAAGTGGAGGTCTGTATTCCTGTGTATCCCATCCAACATAACCACTATGAAGTTACCCTGGATCGTTTCTTGCAGTGATGAATGGACTGTCTTGTGCCTGCCTGTTGTTTTAATAGAGGTAGATAAGTCATTGTGCATCTTCGGAGGGAGCGCTTTTGCAAATCTCACCCCTATCACATCTATCTATCTATCTATCTATCTATCTATCTATCTATCTATCTATCTATCTATCTATCTATCTATCTATCTATCTATCTATCTATCTATCTATCTATCTATGTGCAGTGGAGAGATGCTGGGTATTTTGGGAGAAGGATGCTAAGGATAGAGCTGCCAGGTAAGAGGAGAATAGGAAGGCCTTAGAGAAGGTTTATGGATGTGGTGAGAGAGGACATGCAAGTGATGGGTGTGACAGAGGAAGATGACGAGGACAGAAAGAGATGGAAGAAAATGATCTGCTGTGGTGACCCTTATTGGGAGAATTTTCACCTTCTCACCATGGTGCTTTGATCAGGTTGGTGGTGCGGGCACAGATCACAACAACAGAGAAAACCGGAAAAAGAACAGCAGAGAAAGTGGGGGTTAGTATGGATTATGGAGCCACCATGAATGATATTGATAATTAATTGAATATACAGAGTGTCAGGATTAAACTAAAATGAAGCTATGAGAAAGCCATGCAGAAGTGCCACAGATAAGATATTCTCCATCTTGAAGTGCTTCCTACATTGGCTCCATATTCTGAGTGAGTGAAGTACAGTTGGGTTGTTAGTATATTGACATTAACTCGTATTTACTGGAGCACAGAGCAAGGAATATAAAGAAGGGCTGCAGGATTTTATAAGAGATCTAAAACTTTAATCCAACTACGGTCAATAATTAAACTGATGGCTTTACTTGCAAGCGGCAGGTGCCCAGTCCAGCAGCACCGGGTACAGGCAGCAGAAGCCAGGGCCCACTCACAGTAGTTACCCCAACCTCATTGTTTTTGGGACGTGGGATAACAACTCACCTTGTCACCCTTGTGGTCGCTAGGGGTCACTGTTGCCCCTTAAACCCAACAGACAGACATGCAGGACACAAGGCAAAAGCACCAAGACGTATTTTAATTGATTTTCTTCCTTCTCACAGTGCCTTCCAAGCACCATAGCCACTATAAACAAGTAAATAAAGCATCAATTCCCAGTAAGTAATTTTCTTCTCCTCCACACCTCCCAGCAAGCGTTGTCCACCTCTTCCCAACTCAGGCTCACCTGCTGGGTTCTTGTTGCCCTGACCTGGAAGTGCTTCTGCTCTTCCATTCATGTGACCTTCCAGCACTTCCGGGTCAGTTAGAGAACTTAAGTTTTCAGGGTTTCCGTCTTCGTGGCCTACTAGTACTTCCAGGCTAGGTGATGTCTCGATGTCCTACAATGTCCCCTGGTGGCACCCACAGTACCTAGCAGGCCTTTAATGCTGAACTCCATATCCCATGGTGCCCTTTGCGAATCCGTTGCACTGCTACACTGCAAGGAAGCTGCCATCTAGTGTCCCGAAGTAGCTGCCTTCCCCCATCCTTCCTGTCTTGGGGCGTCCCGGCTGGCTATTACACCCTGGAGCACCAGAAGGATGTGCTATTAGAAGTACCCAAATATGGCACTTCTATTTTCAGTGCTGTTTAGGGTCATGGGGGCAAAGCTTGTCAGCCCTGGGGGCAAGGAAGGCACTACCATAGCACAGGCTGGGGTACCATCTCATTGCCTGGCATGGATATGATAATGCTATTTATGACCAACCAGCATGTCTATGTGGTGCCCACTTTGGTCCTATATGGACTTGAAAGTGGGGGCGGGCAGCCAAATGGGACCCCATCGACTTTTATCGACAGGTTTCCACAGAGCACCACATGTGGATACCCTTATGAGGTAATGATGGATGCCAGATGGGTCACAAGAGGGAGTATAAACACGGTGGCCCCCACATATGTGAGGTACAGTGCAATGCCAATGCAGGGTACTGCATGGGATGTAAGTGGGCATTTCATGGGGTCTTGTGGGCTGCATGGCACTACCTTGTTTTACAGTAACCACATAATGGTTTGGAAGCACCAAACAGAGAAGTGACAGGTCCCTAGAGTTACGTGCCACCTGTCACTTCTTTCACCCTCAGCTTCCAGTTCCCATCATATGACAGTGGAAGTGGCACACAAGACGTGCCAGTCTGCTGCATCTCATGGAGAATTAGCACTGCCATTTATTTATAACCTGCTGTGTTTCCAAGGCACCTCACAGAGGCTGTAAATTGAAGGGTGCTGAGTGGCTGTGGCGGACAGGCACTAAATCACTGACGTAATGCTGACACTGTCACCCAGTCCCCTCTCCAACTGCAGACAGCACCCATCTCAACTGCGGCCATGAACAATTAGCGCTAAAGATTTAATCACAAATTGAAAGCCATTGATTACTGGAGCTGCTTGCCGTGATCCTTTAACCTCCTGCCCTCTGCTCTTCGCTGATGAAATTCTAATTCCTAATTCTTCCGATGGCTGTAATTTATCTGATGGGCTGGTGACATCTGTCAGCATTGATTCATTCGCAGGACACTCTAGTGGAGAGTGGCCTCACAGCTGTGGGGTGTGGGGGGTGGGGGGTGAGTGAATTAAGATGTTTGGCCTACGTGGGGTTGGCTTGTTCTCTTTTGGGGGTCCTCCAACGTTTCACCAATGACCCAAAGCTGCAGGAAGAAGATGGTGTGCATTGGCGGGAGGGCAAATGGTGCTTTGCAACTTCTGGGTTCAAATCCAGTCTCGGTAACTGCCTCTGTGGAGCGGCCATGTTTTCTCCACATGTTGTTGTATCTCTCTGCTCACATCCCAAAGGCTGGAGGAGGATGACTGCTATGAGCACCATGATGGTCCAGTGATTATCAGCATTGTTGTGATTGGCAGACCAGGATGGCATCTAACTGCGATGCCCTTCAGCTTCTTTGAGAGTGGGTTACATAATGAACAGATGATGATGATAAATTAGCATAAATGTTCACCTTAGTGCCTTTTTTGGTTGGTCTTTGTGAATCCAGATATGAACAAGAGATCAAACTAATTCACCCCAGCAGATACGTGAGTGGTGTGCAGTGCCCATGAGCTCCATCTTCAGCCACACAAATGCCAGACCAGGACTTCACTAATCTGTTACAAACTTCACCTTAGGCAGCCTGACCCCAAACAATACAGGCAGGCATCAAGGCCTCCCTAGGCCCAAAAATAAAGCACTGACTTTAAAACTTCAAACTATATTCAAATGGTCACCTCACCAACTGATGGTTGGCCTGAGAGCCCAGAAGGGGACCACAGATGTGCCCGAAAAACATTCTGGTAGTGACAACATGGCCGTCTTAATGTATAGGCACAATGGGCACTGGCCGTGATACAAGGACACATTGAAATCTGTAAACTCGGACAACTCAGTGACCTCAGGAACTGAACCTTATACTCCATGACTCTTCGTTCATGTCGATTTCTAGTGGTTTTGTCGTTTTTTTCCTTGCAAAATAATAGTAAGAGTTATTATTACATTTTGTAGGCAATTACAAAATTATGTACATTACCTTAAAGTGTTTATTTTTTTATTTATAACGCTCTCCCACACCACAGTTTTTGTTTCCCATACAGAGACCCTTTATGGCTGCCAGGCATTGCTACAGAGAATGTCAGAGGTCATCGCTGGGCCGACATCTATAGGGTTACAGGGTATATAGTTCACTTCCTGCAGTCACGTCCTCCTCCAAGTTTGCGGATATCAAATGACGAAACAATTGCTAGTTAATTTGTATTCTTCTTTAGATCCCGTTTTTTCTTTTACATTATCCTTCAGTTTCTCTCACTATGACTTTGGCTCACATTTTGGATTTCCTGCCTGGTTTCTCTGACCACTCAGTACTGACATTGCCTAAACTCACAACAGTTCATCATCTACGACGTACCTGCTAGCAACTGCAGGGCAACAAGTAAACAAACTCCACAAAATGATGATTCACATGTAAAAATAAATGGTGTCACAAAATAACATAAATAATAGAAAATACTTTAAAATAACTCCAAACCAGGAAACTCACATCATTGTCACTAACATCAAATGCATACCCACATAATGAAATCCTGAGAGAAAAAAAAAGCCAATAGAGACAGAAACAGAGAGAAAAAGTGGGGTACGGGCCACACAATACACACAAAGGCCAGACCGGGAATTCACTAATCTGTTACAAAATAGGCCTCACCATAGGCAGCCTGACCCCAAACTCAAATGGCAGACATCAAGGCCTTCCTAGGCCCAAAAATGAAGCACTGACTTTAAAAGTTCAAACTAAATTCAAATGGTCACATCACCAGCTGACAGTTGGCCTAAGAGCCCAGACGGGGACCACACATGTGACCAAAAAACATTCTGGTAATCCTGATGTTGAATAACAACATGGCCCTCTTAACGTATGGGCACAATGGGCACTGGACGTGATACCAGGACACATTGAAATCCGTAAACTCGGACAACTCAGTGACCTCAGGAACCAAACCTTATACTCCATGACTCTTGGTTCATGTCGATTTCTAGTGGTTTTGTCAGGTTATTCCTTGCAAAATGGTAGTAAGAGTTATTATTACGTTTTGGAAGCAATTACAAAATTATGCACATTGCTTTAAAGTGTTTATTTATTTATTTATTTATTTATTTATTTATTTATTTATTTATTTATACTCTTTCCCACACCACAGTTTTTGTTCCTTTTACAGATACCCTTTATGGCTGCCAGTCATAGCTACAGAGAATGTCAGAGGTCATCACTGGGCCGACGTCTATAGGGTTATGGGGTATAAAGTTCACTTCCTGCAGTCACATCCTCATCCGAGTTTGCGGATATCAAATGAGAAAACAATTGCTAGTTAATTTGTGTTCTTCTCAAGATCCTTAAGGCTCAAAAATGAAGCACTGACCTTAAAAGTTCAAATTAAATGGTCACCTCACCAGCTGAAGGCTGGCACAAGAGCCCAGAAGGGGACCACACATGTCACCAAAAATTTCACTCCCTGCTGTCACATCCTTATCCGAGTTTGCGGATATCAAAAGATGAAACAATTGCTAGTTAATTTGTGTTCTTCTTAAGATCCCGTTTTTTCTTTTACATTATCTTTCTGTTTCTCTCCACTATGACTTTGGCTCCCATTTTGGATTTGCTGCCAGGTCTCTCTGATCACTCGGTACTGACATTGCCTAAACTCACAACAGTTCATCACCTATGACATTCCCGCTGGCAAGTGCAGGGCAATCAGTAAACGAACTCCACAATATGATGATTCATATGTAAAAATAAAATATATGTATAAAATAAATATAACAGCGAATACTTCAAAATAACTCCAAACCAGAAAACTCACATCTTTGTCACTAACATCACATGCGTACCCACATAATGAAATCCTGATGAACCAAAAGCCAATAGAGAGAGAAACAGAGAGAGAAAGTGGGGTGCAGGCCACACAATACACACAAAGGCCAGACCGGGGGCCTCATGTATAAACGGTTAACGATGAGCTGGCACCCCATTTAGAGATTATTCCTGCCTCGTGCTATATTCTTCCTGGGGCTGGCGCAACACTGGAAGGATAGATGGATATAATAATTAAACACGTACCACAAAGATATTTCAATGTTCCTTAAAAGTTTTGAAGAATCGAGGTTCTCAGCTTTCAGATGGCTTAACGTCTATTACAGAGCTGATTGTGTGGCGATTGGTTACTTGGAGAAAGAAAAGGAAGGGCAGGAATTTAAGGTTAGTACATTTGAAAGAGACAGGACTGCTGCAATAAATTCTTTCATTGAAGGTCGCGCACGGCGCAGCAAGCATCTTGTATAAGGCAGGAACAATCTCTGGACGGGGTGCCAGGTCATCAGTACCACTGTGCCACTGTGTTCCCATGTTTAATAACGTGCTTTAACTCCTATCATCATGAAAATGATATCAAGTATACATCTCAGTATTTTAATTATTCAGAGAGCTGTAACATCACGAATGTAATGTTGGAGGAAGAGAAAGCCTGGAAGCACGTAATGATTCACACACATAGAGCACATAGAAGATCACATACAAAACAAAGTATTTAACATGCAACTTTATTTACGATAGGATTTGAGAAACTAGTAAATTAAATGATTTTAAGATGAAATTTATGACGTTCTACTTTAATGACAAAATAAACTACATGATAAAGTGGAAATTTAGAGATTAAAGTTGACATTTCGTGCTTTTTCATCAGTGTCCCTATTTTTTTTTTCTCTGTGCCCTAATAAGCTTTCATATGACACTCAGACGGTGGGCTACGACTCTCCTTTTCACGGCAACTTTAATATCTGACAACTTCTTTTTTATTTCGGGCACTGTGTGACTTTGTGAACTTGAGCTTTCAAGTTTCTCTGCCACTCTATGTCACTCGATCAACTTCCTTTTGTTCTTTATTCCATTGTTTAAACCAACAAATAGTACATTTTTTCTTTGCCTCCAGTTGGTAGTCACTGAAATTTTTCTTTTTTCCCCATTGCTTTTGCCATTGCCTTTTCACAGAACATTGATCTTAAGGTCTATTTATATTTATTTGCATATTCAAAGAGGCGTAATTCTGGGATTAGATGGGGCGGGGCAGCAGGTGTGTGCTCATGCTGACTGGGATTTATAGAGTAGAAGAACATGGAAGTTGGTGAAGTACAGATTTATGCATCTGGATATTTTTGTGTGTACGCACATTTCCGCTTTTGTCCATACGCCATGTTTTAGTGTGAATTCTACGCACAGTGTTAATGCATGAGGCCCCAGGACTTTACTAGTCTGCCACAAAATAGGCCTCACCTTAGGCAGCCTGACCCCAAACTCAACAGGCAGGCTTCAAGGCCTTTCTAGGCCCAGAAATGAAGCACTGATTTTCAAAGTTCAAAAAAAAAAAATACATTAAATGTTCAACAATGCATAAAAGCTGTCCCACAGGGGAGAGGATTAACATTTAAACTTCTGCCGTGAGAAGTTAAGGCCCACAAACATATGTCATAAGTTAAAAAAAAAAATAAATAAGGGCATGCGCGTCAGGCTTTGCGCCCTCAGAACCTGCACTATTCTCTAGCATTTCAGTAATTATTTACCACTGAGATCTTTTTGATCATAAAACAGGTCGTTTCAATAGCAGTCGATGAGAAGAATTCATAAGTAATTGCAGAATTACGGTATTTGAGGGATCCTTTAAAGAGCTTCTTTCTCTTGTATGATTTCGTTCAAAAACAAATTGGCACATCGTCATCACATAACAGGCTCAAGTTTCAAATTTGGGATTTTTCTGCCCAGTCATTTTAGCTCCATAGGAAACTGTGACAGACACACACCCATCATCGAGATATCTATCGATGTTTTCAGTATCAGGGGAGCCTAAAATTTCAAGATCCGTCAAAAACTGGACATCAAAATTTTTGACGAATCTAAAGCTTTTGCTCCTCCCTCATAGACTACAGGTTATGGTGGGTGGGGGGCTAAGCAAAAATAGCAAAGTAATGGAAAATAAGGCAACAGAGGTTTACCTAAAAGGCAATCCAAAGCTAACAAGTCCAAATCATAAACTTATTATTATTATTATTATTAATATATCCTAAAAACAGAAGCAAAATTTCAGAAATAAAAAAAATCCAAATAATAGTCACAATAATGTGTACTCTGCAACTTCAATGAAGATCTGCTAGGACCACCAGAAAATAAAGGAAGAGGGTGGTCCTAGAAGCAGAAACATGGAAGTCCAGCCTCAAGGAGCATAAGAAAACAGCTTAGCTACACAATACTTAACAATGTCAACATAAATTGAATTAAAAAAAAAATATGACAAATAACTTTTCTAATAAAAAAGAAAATGCTGCATACCAGACCCTGGGAAGAAACTCTGACTGACAACAAACACATGAGGCCTGTCTGGTGGGCCCAGGCCTGTAAAGTAGTCATGGACCATTCAAAATCCATCATTTTTTTTCCAGATGACCCCTTTCAGTCAGTCATGCAAATCAAATCAATTCAGTGGAGCTCAATATTTTTTTGCTGTAGCATTTGTGTGACGTTGTGCACGTGTGTCGTTTTCGTGTTTAATTCACGTGTCTGATTCATGATTGGCATTCATTTACCTTTTGACACTTTCAAATTCAGAATGTGTTGTTACTGGCAAAGAGAACGCCGTCACTGATCAGTCTCTCGTTCATCATTTAAGTGCAATACCGTAACAATGCATTTATACTGGAATGTATTGTTTGGTTTTTATTTTACAATTTATTAATGGAATGGTTTTAAATAGAATGTATAAATATAACATTCAACTAATATGTTTATACATTTGCACATTCAACAGATTAGTCACACAAAATTAAACGTTTTAAAAATAATATTCCAATTTCTGACAATTGTTTGCTTTCAAATTGTCTTTAATGCACATATATTTACGTCTCACTAACTGCGTCGGCATGTTTCATTTATTGATTTCTTCAAGTTTGAGTTGAATTATTACCCGAGAATGAGTTTCACTATTCTTCTTCATTAGATTCGCAAAGGCATCATTACCCGAGAACAAGTCTCATGGTTCTTGTTCATTTTATTCAGGAATTAATCATTACCCGGGAATGGGCCTTATGGTTCTTTTCCATCTGATTCACAGACAAATCATTACCTGAGAACAAGTCTCTTGATTGTTGGTCATTTGATTCAGGAATGAATAATTACCATAGAATGGGTCTAGTAGTTCATGTTCATTTGATTTGCAAATTAATCCTTACCCAAGAATGAGTCTCATGATTCGTATTCATTTGATTCATGGATTGATCATTAACTGAGAAAAAAAATATCAGGATTCGTGTTCATTTGATTTGCATACGAAACATTACCCACAAACAAGTCTAGTGAATCTTGCTCTTTTGATTCATGAATGAGTCATTACCTGAGAACGAGGTGCATGATTCTTGTTCATTTCATTTGCAAACAAATTGTGTTTTAGTTATGCATTTTCTGACCGCGATTCCTATGGAAGAATCAAATGAATCAAATGACCCAAAAAGATCCAATTCACTGAAATGGGTAGTTTGAAACAACCGAATAAGTAAAATGAATTAAAATGCCCATCACTACAGCAAAAGAAGCAGGTCTAGCATTGAGCATGGGAATGGAGCTATATAAATAAAAAGTATTATTATTATTATTATTATTATTATTATTATTATTATTATTATTATTATTGTGTGATTTTAAGACCTACTGCCCCTTTCAGTTTTTTTTTTCTTTCAGGAACCTCTACACTACTATCACCAAAACAGTATCACTAATTAACATGTAGTGATGTGGGAAATAAACTGGAGTGCAATGCATGTAGACTTGAGTAGAATGTGCAGAGTGCCCATGGATTAAGTCCAGCCGCTGGATTTGAACCCAGGATGAGGCACCCGTGCAGCAGCAGCCCAAAATTCCAGTTCCTTTATTTCTATGGTTTCTGCTTGGATTGCTGATGTGACCCCCTCAGAACTGCACACTTAGTTGATTTTTAAACAAATGATATTCCAGTTTTATAGCTAAGGTATCTTAGGTTGAAAGTAAGTCCCCATTCCATTGCTGGTCTTCCTGTTCATATCTTCTCTTCGATTTTGCCCACCACATCAGAAAACCTGGGCAAGGCAGATTTTAAAAAAGAGTGTTTGACCTTCCCAGCATCGCTTACGTGATCTCTACGACAGTGTGCCGGGCGTGTTAACAGTTAAGCGCCACACTCAGCCTGCCCATTGCTATAAATAAACTGCACATTTTCTTTTTCCTTTAATTTTCCCCTTCCCTTCAAGCCATGGCAGCAGCCTGAATGCATATGGGCGTCCGTCCCCCTACTGCGAGCAGCTCCACTCCCGGTGCTCCTTCCATCCTATTAAGATGTTTGACGTGATGAAGGGCACCGCTAATCATCTTCCGTGACACTGCGGCCTAACAGGTGGGGGGGCCGCTGAATAATTAAAGCCTATTGCAGCTTCCTGTTGATCAGATGGCACGGCGCCGCTATGACATTCTCACAAATCCCAGTCTCATATGATAAATGGCCGGCGGGGGCTCAGATGAGGAATTAAGCAGTGATGGCCTGCATCGGGGTTGAAATTGTTTCAATTGAATGTTGCTCTGCTTCTGAGTAATCAGGTTGGCAGAAGCTAAGGGGGCATCTCAGAAATGAAAGAATGGGTGACTTGCAGAAGGATTCTGTTAGACATCATTGTGGGCAAATGTGGGCTATGATAGAGTGCCTTTCATATCTATCTATCTATCTATCTATCTATCTGAATTATATAGTGCCTTTCATATCTATCTATCTATCTATCTATCTATCTATCTATCTATCTATCTATCTATCTATCTATCTATCTATCACTATTTGTATTATATAATGCCTTTCATATCTATCTATCTATCTATCTATCTATCTATCTATCTATCTATCTATCTATCTATCACTATTTGTATTATATAATGCCTTTCATATCTATCTATCTATCTATCTATCTATCTATCTATCTATCTATCTATCTATCTATCTATCACTATTTCTATTATACTGTATAATGCCTTTCCTATCTATCTATCTATCTATCTATCTATCTATCTATCTATCTATCTATCTATCTATCTATCTATCTATCTATCTATTATATAGTGCCTTTCTATCTATCTATCTATCTATCTATCTATCTATCTATCTATCTATCTATCTATCTATCTATCTATCACTATTTGTATTATATTCTATCTATCTGAATTATATAGTGCCTTTCATATCTATCTATCTATCTATCTATCTATCTATCTATCTATCTATCTATCTATCTATCTATCTATCTATCTATCTATCTATCGCTAATTGTTAACAATGGCTGTCTCAGTCATTCGGTGAGGTGTCCTCATAGTTTTGGTTAAACATCAAAAATGAGGCTGAGATGTGGAATTTGAACCCGGGGCAGTTGTTAGCCGCTGGTCCTGTCACTTGTGCAGTCTGGTGTGGCTCTCTCAGGGTTTTGACAGATTTCCATTTTATTCCTCAATGTCTCAATTTAAACTGGAATGTTAATGGCCGCTGGGGTTATGTTGCAAAACAACTTGACAGGCGTGAACAAATCTGTGGCCAAAACGGATATTGCAGTCCACTTGACTTGTGAGAGGATCTTGCCTCGACTCCACAGAGCCAACAAAACTTGAAGCTGAGAAAAACAAAAAAAAATGTTTTTGCAAGCCCCACTAGGAAACTTGCCAAGGAATGACCAAAAAACCCTCCGCTGTTGAATGTTTTATCTGAAAACCTTGTCTGCAACAATTCCCTGAGGGCCGCTGGGCTCGGTTCATTCAAGGCTTAACAGAGCAAGGACTTGCCAAGGCCTCTGCTTTGGCCCCTCTCCCTGTTTCTCTGAATCATGGGTTTTAAATTTGGAATTCAGAATGTGCCGGAAGTGTGTGGGGGCCCCCTGTGACCTGCTTTCATTCAAATGTATGGGATTTGCAGGCGATGGGACAACCTTCAAGTTGAGTGTCCCACTGAGAAGGTGCCCCCCCCCATACAATTTTTCTTTTACTTCAACTGACAGACAACCAAAGTGCCATAAATTTAAAATCTTCAAGGTAAGTTTAACCCCTGCTTTGAGAAATTTTGGAATGTAAGTGGAGACCTTGTGGAATAGAAGAGAGGCGTCCTGCAAGTTGTGGAAAATGAAAAAAGAAAATGTGGTAGCTGTTATGGGCTTCAGCTGACGACTTTCAGACGGTGATGTATCACACACCTGCACTTAGAGGGCTTTGTCAAGGCTCAGAGGCGGTCGTTATCACTAATCAGCTTCACGTTTCCTCTGAACATCCCAAAGGCTGACACCAGAGGATCCATGACCACACAAATGAAGGCTTCTGGACACCCCGTCCATCCTAAAAGAGTGCACAAACTGAAGGCAGGTGTTCATTATAACACCCGCTTCAGAGAGACGGAGCCCCTCAACTGCAACTTGTTCAGAAATCACAGAGAACAGATGGTGGTCTCTATTGGTCTGTTAAAACCTGATCATCTTTTTCAAATTTTACATGGAATTTACCTGGGATGCTACCCCAACACTTGAGACCCTACCTGACCTATCATGTGACAGTGCTAGTGACCCAATGACACATAAGGTGATCCAAAGAGGCTGATTATGTCTGTCATTTATCTGTAGTATTATATAGTGCCATTTACTTCTATCTATCTATCTATCTATCTATCTATCTATCTATCTATTATATAGTGCCTTTCCCAAGATCTCAACCCTGTTGACATGAAAGGGCTGTGAGCAGCCATCATTAACCGTCCTTTCTCTTCCTGCTGCATCTCTGAGAGGACGTCAGGTGAGAGCAAGTGGCCCCGCCCCTTGGGGGTCCAGAGGAGGTTCCACCCCTACTAGGGGGCGTGGTCAGATAATGAAGTCTCATTTGCACCTGAGAATGGAGCTCTGATGTGACTCTCTAATACTTTTCAAGGCATTCATCTGCTGGGGACAAGAAGGGTCAGCGGGAAACTTGAAAAAGGGCCAGCGAAGCAGCAAGTGGAGGTCTGTATTCCTGTGTATCCCATCCAACATAACAAGTATGAAGTTACCCTGGATCGTTTCTTGCAGGGGTGAATGGACTGTCTTGTGCCTGCCTGTTGTTTTAATAGTGGTAGATAAGTCATTGTGCATCTTCGGAGGGAGCGCTTTTGCAAATCTCACCCCTATCACATCTATCTATCTATCTATCTATCTATCTATCTATCTATCTATCTATCTATCTATCTATCTATCTATCTATCTATCTATCTATCTATCTATCTATCTATCTATCTATCTATTATATAGCACCTTTCATCTATCTATCTATCTATCTATCTATCTATCTATCTATCTATCTATAAGACTGATAACTGAAGTCCTGGTCAGGTTTTTGATTTAATTTTGTGATTGTGTGCTGCTGCATCATAGCAAGTGCCATCGTCTACCCGTGATGCATGCGCTAAACTCACTCACCACTGCATACAACTCAGGGCTTGTATCTGGGAATATGGACAATTACAACTCCACCATCTAAGGACAGTCATGAAAGCCACTAAATGATGATATGGGGGGAAAGTGAAATGACAATTTGAACGATCTGATCCTGGCCATACAGTATATGGCAATGTTTACAGACAACAGCCGACTATAAAGCAACTAACTACTCCCACCACAGTGAGTGCTGACAACTCTCTGGCAGATGAGCAATTTATTAATAAATGCAATAATTATGGATGTCTAGTAAATGGTGTGATGGACAGCTGGGATGCCCAAAGAGTGGAGGGATGGGTGATGGCAGCTTCCCTGGACTGTAGCAGTAACCCTGAATTCCCGCAGGGCACCATGGGACATGGAGTGGCTGGACCAGGCCAAGGGGTCGCCCACGTAACACCTGGCTGTGGCAGATAGAGGGCCATTTCCAGAGGGTGGGACTGGACCACGTGTCTGCCTGGGGCATTGCCAACCAGGATCCCGAGTTGTTTTGGCGTGTAGTGAGTGCGGCAATGCACTGTACCAGTGCATGCTCCCTGACTTGACTTGACTTGACCAGTAGTCCTGAGCGGCGAGGGGTGAGATTTGCAGGAGCGCTCCCTCTGAAGACACACAATGACTTATCTACCACTATTAAAACAACAGGCAGGCACAAGACAGTCCATTCATCCCTGCAAGAAATGATCCAGGGTAACTTCATACTTGTTATGTTGGATGGGATACACAGGAATACAGACCTCCACTTGCTGCTTCGCTGGCCCTTTTTCAAGTTTCCCGCTGACCCTTCTTGTCCCCAGCAGATGAATGCCTTGAAAAGTATTAGAGAGTCACATCAGAGCTCCATTCTCAGGTGCAAATGAGACTTCATTATCTGACCACGCCCCCTAGTAGGGGTGGAACCTCCTCTGGACCCCAAGGGGCGGGGCCACTTGCTCTCACCTGACGTCCTCTCAGAGATGCAGCAGGAAGAGAAAGGACAGTTAATGATGGCTGCTCACAGCCCTTCTTGTCAACGGGGTTGAGATCTTGGGGACTGTGCAGGCCACGGAAGCCATGAAAACCTGCGGCGGCACGGTGGCGTAGTGGGTAGCACTGGTTCGCTTCCCAGGTCCTCCCTGCGTGGAGTTTGCATGTTCTTCCCGTGTCTGCGTGGGTTTCCTCCCAAAGACATGCAGGTTAGGTGCATTGGTGATCCTAAATTGTGTGCTGGGTGTGCGCGCTCTGCGGTGGGCTGGCACCCTGCCCGGGGTTTGTTTCCTGCCTTACACCCTGAGTTGGCTCCAGCAGACCCCTGTGTTAGGGTATAGCGGGTTGGGAAATGACTGACTGATTGTTAACACATTGTCTTGTGGTTTCGCGCTGCTCGTCAGGTCCTTTAGCTGCCCCCTAGTCGCTCGTGTCCACACCGTTACACTACTAGCTGTCATGTCTCAGCCAGGGTTCCTCATCTTTTAGATTGACTACTGTATGTTAATAGTGTTGGTAACGTGTTGTGGGTGGTCCCCCAAGTGATTAAGACCACCTGCCAATCACCTTCTGGTACTGCCCCCCCCCATCCTATAAATCCAGAGGGTCTCCCACAGGCTATGTAGATAAAGTGATGTCATTTCTACATGGTGTGCCCTTAGATGAAAGTCTGCAATGTCATTTCTCATTTCAAACTGCAGAGCAAATCCAAGAAAAATGTGTCTTTGTTCCCAAACATTATGGAGGGGCACCATGCAAGTACTGGGAGAAAGACCCACCTGCTTGCAGGGAGACTCCGGCTGATTCTCAGGAGCTCCTGAGCTCCCTCTCCCCTCTTGATCCAGTCCCCCCCGTGTGGTGGTGGCAGTGGCACTGTCGTTTGTCACCTCATGCGGCCTGCTCTCCTACGCCGACTCACTTTTCTTCATTTCCCTTGTCAGGCTCTTCCTGTTCCAAATCCAAATCCCATCCCCGTCCGCCTGTCCTTGAGCGCGGCTCGCCTCGGCACTTCGCTGTCAAACCAAAATGGACTGCACAGCTGCCGCCGCAGGTCACATAGGGGTTTTCTGTCGAGTATTTCAGGGTCATCAGAGGAGGAAGGATGCCATATTTATGGTAAGCTGACTTAATGGGAAAAGCAAACAGTTGTTGGGTGGGCTACGGCTCCGCTTGTTGAGGCTCAGCGCTTTATCGTCACTAAAGTAAAACGTGTCGGCTTTCGAGTTGGGGAAACTGGGGCGGACATGGAGGTGCTTTAACGTGCCCATGAGATATTCTAGAAGAAGAGGGGTTTGGTGGCACGGTGGGTGGTAAACACTACTACTTGATAAATCAAACCATGGAATTTTCACAGTTGGTCCCCCCTCATATCGCACCTTTGTCCACCAGCACACAGGTAGAACATACAAACTGGCTTGAACATCTGGTGAGCACACCCACCCACTGATTTAGTTAGTCTACTGGGACACAGAGGGCTTGTAGGCCCATAAAGTTACAGAGTCCCATGAAATTCACAATCAACCTGGCAGCAGGATTAGTGAGCACAACGATGTGACCTCGAAGCTTCTGTCTTCCTGATCTGACATGACGAGCGCCCCTTAAAAGTAATAAAAGTAACCCTGACTTTATCGCCCTCTAGTGTCTGAACGGTTATTGATGTCCTCCTTGAATATGATGCCCTCTTTGGTGACATTCTTACTTGCAAGATACAACCCGTCGCCACTCTTGTCTGTAATCCTCAATACAATACAATTGTGCAATAGAAATACTACACGTACAGAGCAAAATTCAACAGTAGATGATGTCCCATAATACGATTTGGATTTGTTCTGAGTCCTGGAGACCTCGGCCATCAAGCTGCCTCCCCCTATTGGCCATTCAACAGCTGAGTCAGCGCTAGGCCAGCCAATCCGATGAAAGGACCCTTCCAGTGCTCCTCCACCAGAGATGACTTTACCATAGGCAGGCAAACAACCTGGCAGGTGGGCAGTGGCACCAAGTGCCACATTTGAGTACTGAGAAGAGAAACAGAACAGGTGAGAATTAGTAACAAATTCTAATTCTCATATTACTTCTGTTTTAGAGCTAATGACTAACAACAGAGATGCAGTCTGTACAGTTAATCAGCAGCTCTAGTCAGGGTGTGCTAAACTGAAGTTAATAATAATAATTCTTTGCATTTATATAGCGCTTTTCTCACTACTCAAAGTGCTCAGCAATTGCAGCTTAAGGGGCCCAACAGAGCAGAGTCCCTTTTGGCATTTACGGGATTCAAACTGGCAACCTTCCGATTGCCAGTGCAGGTCCTTAGCCTCAGAGCCACCACTCCGCCTATGAGTTGTGAGTCTTCAGCCAGGATTTAAAAGCTGAGACCGAAGGGGCATCTCTTATAGTAGCAGGCAGACCACTGCACAGTTTAGGTGCCCTGTAACTAAAAGCGCGACCTCCCACTGTTATTTTATTAATTTATGGAATCCTAAGCAGACCAGCATCTTGAGATCTTAATGTGCGCTCTGGTTTGTAAGTCATGTTAAAAGGAGGATTTTGAAATCTGCCATAAACTTGACTGGGAGCCAGTATAAGGATTTAAGAACTGGAGTTACTCTTTATATTCATATTTTCTTGTGCTTGCAATAATTCTTGAAGCAGCATTTTTTATTAACTGGAAGCTGTTGTGAAAAACCCGCCCAGCCACAGACAAACAGACACTGAATGTCCCGAATACACACGCTTTTATTAACCACAACACTACACAGTGCCACAACTGGCCAACTCTGTCTCTTTCTGTCTTTTTCTCTCTAATTCTTCAGCCACCTTCTCCTCCTCCTCAGGCTTCTGTCTTTTTCCCTCCCGACTCTAGCCCCGAGTGGAGTGTGGTGGCCTCCTTTATACAGCACCCGGAAGTGCTCCACGTGCTTCTTGATTAGCATCCAGCAGCACTTCCGGGTGTGGAGGAAGTGCTGTCAACCACCGTTCTGATGTTGCCCAGGCGCCCCCTGGCGGTGGCCTCGTTCTCCCACAGGGTTGAGTATCCCAGCTCCGTGGTCCCCATGCAACCCAGGAAGGCTGTCCTCTCACGTTCTGGGGGAACTACTGTCCCTCTCCCGGTCGTTCCCGTCTCCCAGTGGGGCAATGTCCCCAGACATCTGTCACACTGTATTAATAACATCCAGTGCACACCACATTGCAGTAGTCAATCCTACTAGAAATAAATGCAGGAATTCATTTCTCAGAATCCAGCTAATTTAGAAAACACCTTAATTTCCCAACATTTTTAAGATGGAAGAAACATTCTCATTCTCATTCTCCAAACCGCTATATCCTAACACAGGGTCACAGGGGTCTGCTGGAGCCAATCCCAGCCAACATTATATTCTGAATGATAAGCGGCTCACCACTTGAGAAGGGCGCAAGGCAGGAACAAACCCTGGGAAGGGCGCAAGCTCACCACAGTGGAAGAAACATGATGTAGATAATTTTGTAATACAAGCTTTAAGTGACATGCTAGAATCAAAGATAACTCCTAGACTTGGGGCTGATTCAATAAAATTGATGGTGATTCCAACTTGTAGAAGACTCACAGCTTCAGTTTAGCATACCCTGACTAGAGCTGTTGATTAACTGTGCAGACTGCATCTCTGTTGTTAGTCATTAGATAGATAGATAGATAGATAGATAGATAGATAGATAGATAGATAGATAGATAGATAGATAGATAGATAGATAGATAGATGATGAAAGGTGCTATATGATAGATAGATAGATAGATAGATAGATAGATAGATAGATAGATAGATAGATAGATAGATAGATAGATAGATAGATAGATGTGAAAGGTGCTATATGATAGATAGATAGATAGATAGATAGATAGATAGATAGATAGATAGATAGATAGATAGATAGATAGATAGATAGATAGATGTGAAAGGTGCTATATGATAGATAGATAGATAGATAGATAGATAGATAGATAGATAGATAGATAGATAGATAGATGTGAAAGGTGCTATATGATAGATAGATAGATAGATAGATAGATAGATAGATAGATAGATAGATAGATAGATAGATAGATAGATAGATAGATACTTTATATAATCCCAAAGGGAAATTCACATAATCTAGCATCAGCATACTGATACAAAAAAGCAATATTAAATTAAAGAGTAATAAAAATGCGGGTAAAAATAGACAACAACTTTGAATAATGTTAGTGTTTACTCCCCCAGGTGGAACTGAAGAGTCACATAGTATGGGGTCTCCTCAGTCTGTCAGTGGAGCAGGATGGTGACAGCAGTCTGTTGCTGAAGCGGTGGATTCTCCATGATTGACAGGAGTCTGCTCAGCGCCCGTCGCCCTTCCATGGATGTCAAACTGTCCAGCTCCATGCCTACAATAGAGCCTGCCTTCCTCATCACTTTGTCCAGGCATGAGGCGTCCTTCTTTCTTATGCTGCCTCCCCAGCACACCACCGTGTAGAAGAGGGCACTCGCCGCTAGCTTTAAAACATAAGTAATAAGCTAGTTAGAATTTGTTACTCACCCTCACCTATTCTGTTTTTCCTCTCGGTACTCAAATGTGGCACTTGGTGCCACTGCCCACCTGTCAAGTTGTTTGCCTGCCTAAGGTGAAGTCATTTCTGCTGGAGGATCACTAGAAGGGTCCTTTCATCGGATTGGCTGGCCGAGTGCTGACTCAGCTTTGGAATGGCCAATAGGGGGAGGCAGGTTGATGGTCGAGGTCTCCAGGACTCTAAACAAATCCAAATCCTATTATGGGATATCATCTGCTGTTGAACTCTACTCTGTACTTGTAATATTTCTATTGCACTATTATATTGTATTGAGGATTGCTTGTGTTCTGTATTGTATTGTGTTGTATTTACCCCCAATTTCTTTTTTACACCCAACCTACCTGGAAAGGGGTCTTTCTTTGAACTGCCTTTCCCAAGGTTTCTTCCAATTTTTATCCCTACAAGGGTTTTTTTTTTTTTCTTGTCTTGAGAGCTGAGGCTGGGGGGCTGTCAAAAGGCTGGGCCTGTTAAAGCCCACTGCAGCAGTCCTTGTGCGATTTTGGTTTATACAAAAATAAATTGTAGTGAATGGTACTTACAGTATAAGGGGGCTTAGACCCCATCTCTGGCAAAGCCATTTCTTCAGAAAAGCAAGGGGGTTTTCACACCGCCATTGATAAACGTGATCAAAGGAACAAAGGCTGGGCTTTTGAAGATCAGAAGCCCATGTTCATTATATTCTGAATGATAAGCGGCTCACCACTTGAGAAGACCCCCAGACCCCCACTGTGTTGAGTGACTTTAACCTGATTCAAATTAAATGTACACCTACAGCATCTGTTCAGTTCTTGTCACTTGATTACACATGTGCTCCATTTCTCTCCCACCAGAGACCCCACTGCACACCCATCCTACCTGGAAAGGGGTCTCTCTTTGAACTGCCTTTCCTAAGGTTTCTTCCATTTTTTTCCCTACAATGTTTTTTTTGGGAGCTCGGCTCGTTTCGTACGCCTAACCTCCCGGCTCTGCCGACTTCAGGGTTAACTCCATGATAGCACATGAATGGCATTTTTATCGACAGACTTTGGAGCAGATCTGGGAAAACTGCTGACCCGCAGAAACAGTTCCTGCTTTCTTGCCATCTTTACAAAAAGGAAGAGTAGCCAGGAGGAAGTCATCGTCGTCCAAAATCAACATTCATCACAGGAAAGAAAGAACTGGTCGAGGAAATACCAGGAGCGTCGCATCAAAGCACGTGGAGTTCTGCAGGAGGACTCATCACCACCGGTGCCGTCTGACAGATCAGGCTGCAGAGTGGCTGAATTGTGACTCAGCTGAAGAAGGTCCTCTGTTTTAATTGTAAAATGGACAGTGACCTGATGAATCCACAGGTTTATGGACCACCACACCCCCAAAACTGATTACTTTATCGAAGGTGACTTAAAACATTTCATTTGTTTTATTCAAGTGAAGTGACTTGCTTGTAAATAAATCAGACAACATGTCATAATGGGTTGGGTCAACCTGGATGAACCCCCTATAATTGAGAGTAGTAGGTTAGGAAACAAAAAACACACAATAGTTGTGTGACATTTTGTTCAGACAACCAAAAGAAGGCGCTAGAGTCGATTTTTCAGTAGTGAGACCCAGAAGGGGCGGGTTAAGGAGGGCAGAAGCCAGAAGTGACATCAAAGCTAGATGACGGGACAACCACCAAGCCTCCGTTCTGCAGAAGGAAGACAGCGCCACCCTCAGGTTTGGAGTGTAATTACCAGTTGATGAGCCCTGGGGTTGTCCACCATACACACGTGTGTCAGCAGCAGGATTTAAATTCATAAGCTCAGACGTTTGAAGTCCAAAGCCTTAACTGCTACACCTGAGTCTCATTTTCTACATATATAGGCCTTGATGTCTGCCTTTTGAGTTTGGGACCAGGCAGTCTGGGGTGAGGCGTAGTCCTGACCCTGACCAGTGAAGTTTCCATATTTGCAGTGCAAAGCCTTAACTGCTATTCCACAATGTTAAAGTCTGAGTCCCATTTTCTGTTCATGTAGGCCTTGAAGTCTATCTATTGAGTTTGGGGCCAGACTATTTAGGGGGAGGCCTGGTCATGGGTCTGACCAGTGAAGTTACCATGTCTGAAGTCCAAAGCCTCAACTGCTACACCACACTGTTAAAGCCTGAGTCCCATTTTCTGTGTATGTAGGCTTTGAAGTCTGTCTTTGGAGTTTGGGGCCAAGCTGTCTGGATTAAGAACTGGTCCTGAGCCTGACCAGTGAAGTTTCCATATTTGCAGTCCACAGCCTTAATCGCTATTCCACACTGTTAAAGCCGGAGTCCCATTTTCTGTTCATGTGGTCCTTGAAGTCTACCTCTTGAGTTTGGGGTTCAGGCTGTCTGGGGCGAGGCCTGGCCATAGGCCTAACCAGTGAAGTAACCATTTCTGAAGTCCAAAGCCTCAACCGCTTCACCACACTGTTAAACCCAGACTCTAATTTTCTACGTTTATAGGCCTTGAAGTCTACCTCTTGAGTTTGGGGACAGGCTATCTGGGGTGAAGCTTGGCCATAGGCCTGACCAGTGAAGTAATCATGTTTGAAGTCCAAAGCCTTGATGCAATGCCTCACTGTTAAAGTCTGAGTCCCATTCTCCACGTATATAGACCTTGAAGTCTGTCTTTTGAGTTTGGGGCCAGGCAGTCTGGGGTGAGGCCTGGTCCTGAGCCTGACCAGTGAAGTTATCATGTCTGAAGTCCAAAGCCTTAACCACTGTGTCACACTGTTAAAGCCTATGTCCCATTTTCTGGATATGTAGGCCTGTAAGTCCGTCTTTTGAGTTTGGAGCCAGGCTGTCTGGGGTGAGGCCTGGAAATAGGCCATACCGGTGAAGTTGCGATGTCTAAAGTCCAAAGCCTTAACCATTACTGCCTGAACACATCTGGGAATCTCTGGATATGTGAAATATATACATAACTAAGCAGAAGAAAAAACACAAAGAGTGGAGATATTCAAAATCCATCCACCCCATCCCTGGGAGTCGAGGTCAGGACACTTTTAATGTCCTCGGGCCCTCAGAGTGGAGTTTATCCCAGCAATTCTTGGCGCAAGGCAACATTCAAAAGCTGAAAGGGTTGCCATTTGAGCGCAAGGCTGGCTGATGTTGACACCTACAGGGTGTCAATTCAGAATCATCAGTTTAGAAAGTGACACATGTCTTTTAAGGATATGGGAGAAACAAATGATGGAGAGCAACCCCACATTGACATGAGAGAGCAGGATACAAGAGATGAACACATCACTGAGGCACTTTAGCTTGGCAGGAGAAGGTCCGCACAATCCCACCCTGTGCAAGCAAAACCAATCTGTCGCCCTCTAGTGGCAGCTGTAAATATGCAGGCTTAATCACCTCCATGACTGGTTATGTATACAAGTATTAAAAAAAACAAGTCACAGAGATGATTGAGTTTGTCACTAGAGAGTGACAATAAGGACCCCCTAAACCCCTTGTATCTAATTATTCTCCGGCACACGCAAGTACAGGTCAACTCTAACAATGAAGGCAATACCACTCCTGGGCATGAGAGGGCGTTGGTGGGAATCTTTTCTCCTCTTTTGCCCTCACGACAGGTGTCACATCCTCTGTTACCCATTTCCGCTGATGGCATTTAAAGATTTGTGACACCAGAGGTCAGCTTTCATTTGTGGATTCCATGTCTGAGTGTGCAACTCACCACACCAGCAGTGTGACCTGAATGGTCATTATTTACTACAAAGGGCTTACCCTGGTGGTACCTCGACCCTGTTCCTTGTGTTTGTCATTTTCTTACAGTATATACTGTACCTTTAGTATATAGGTAAGGTGTGATAGGGTGGCAGAAATGTGGCAAACCCCAAAGCAGTACAGGATCTTTACCAGCCTACCCAAAAATGGCTCGTCCCAAGTCAGCCAGGCCCCAACTATTGCCTGCAGGCTTCAGTCTCTACAGGCCTAATAAATGAGGGGTTGGCTTAAAATGTTAATCAATTTAAGGCAAGTTGGGGATCATGCACTGGTAGAGTGCATTGCTGCACCCACCACACAATGAAGCAGCTTGGGATCCCGGTTGGCAACTAAGACAGTCCCATTTTCTGGAAATGACCCTCTATCTGCTGCAGCCAGGTGTTATGTGGCCTGGTCCAGCCACTCGGGTCCTCAACAATGAGAATCACCCTCGGATAATAGTGCCAGGCTGACACCGGCCCAGTCCCACCCTCTGGAAATGGACTTGTATCTGTCGTGGCCAGGTGTTAAGCGGGCAATCCCTTGGCCTGGTCCAGCCACTTGGATCCCCAACAATGATATGAAAATTTACAGTAGAAGATATTCATTACGTAGCAAAAATGCCCAAAAGAACAAAGACGGATTTGTCAAAACAAAGCACATGTGAAGTGAACCAATCCCAAAAGCAAACAAAAAAATCCAGAAATAACCCAAAGAAAAGCAAAACCCAGACTCAATGCAGATGAATGACTGAGATCCTCTCCTTGATTTAACATATCACCAAGAGGGAGGAGCCAGAAGCAGTGATGTTATGGTGGCCCCACCCCCTAGGGCCTCCACCCACAAAACACAAGGAACATCAGAACATTTGAAAAGGCAGTCAAAAATATTAACAATCAGCACACGTGCGAGTAGAAGGCAGCTAAAGAGCCTGAGTAATTGTAATACCACCGCCGACCAGGGGGTGGCGGAGTGTGCTGACTGTCTTTCTCAGTTACTCACAGAAGATTCCCAGGAAATCCCACCAGGTTCCAGCACCCTCGATGACATCACTTCCAGTTCCGGCCCTAAAGATGACATCACTTCCTGAGCTGGCTTTTAAAGCCGTTATCTTTCTTGTCTTAAGTCAGTTCTGTTTTGGACACAGTTGAGTTAATATCTCTGTTCAACAATTTCAACTTTTGCAGCCAGGATACATTATATGGGTGGCTGCCCCAAACCTTTTATCATATCTCATGGTATTCTTTATCACAAGGTATAAACATAAAAAAAAGTTATTATCCAAATTTAACCTAAACAACAGTCAAACAGGAAGCCTGGGCTGAAACACAGTTGCATTGAGAGTACCCTCAATGATCTAAGGAGGTAAGAAAGGTACCCACCCAGGGTGGGCTTACAAAATGGTCAACTCCTTCTCCTCTTTCATCTGCAGATTACAGGACAAAGCATGGTGGGATCTCTGATGTCACTTCAGGGGGCAGCCCCCTAATCTCCAACCTTTCTGTCCTGACAGAAATTTAAATGATTGAAAGATGGTCTTCAACCTGCACCTGAAGGGGACATGAGCACCACAAGCAAGACCCCCTTTAAAGCTAAAAAACATTCACTTGATGCATTTTGTCCTTCCATTATTTGTTGTATGGCAATCTTTTCATTTCTTTTGCTGTAATGTATTTGTGATATACCTGTGATATACCACAGCCATGGGGATCACTAATGGTGGCAGCAGTGGGATGTGCAGTAAGATAACTTCAAGGTGGTGTTAAGTGTTTCATTTATTGAACTATTTTACTCACTTCATAGAAATGAATGTGCTAGCAGTGTGGTAATCAGCAGGCTGCAGCTGTTGAGGGGGCTGGTGGATTAAAGGAGGTGGGCCAGCGCAGAAGAAGAAAAAAGTTTTGTAAGTAACAAAAGGAGAGTGAGAAATCACTGGTGGAAGAGATATTAGGAAATAAGAGCAAGTTTGGACAGCTTTGTTCATGCTAACGATTCTATGGCAAACAGCACTGAGGGCTGATAGAGGATCCAGTTGGTGGCAATGATTCAGCTGATGACATGAGAAAAAGCCACCGGAGCTTGTTGGAAGAGGGAGATTCAGGATATGATTATATCTGTTAAAGAACGCTGTGTTCTGGAGGTACGGCAGCCATTAAGAGTGAAGTTCAGGTCTGAATGGTGGACTGGAATGCAAGTGGGCTGTGGTGCATGGACTCCCATTGTCCTGATGAGGAATGGAAGGGAGAAAGAAAAGAACAAAATGGCACTGTATGATAGATAGATAGATAGATAGATAGATAGATAGATAGATAGATAGATAGATAGATAGATATGAGTTTGCATGTTCTCCCTGTGTCTGCGTGGGTTTCCTCCAGGCGCTCCAGTTTCCTACCACAATTCAAAGACATGCAGGTTAGGTGGATTGGCGATTCTAAGTTGGCCCTAGTGTGTGCTTGGTGTGTGCTGTGTGTGTGTTTGTGTGTGTTCTGTGTTGGGTTGGCACCCTGCCCAGGATTGGTTCCTGCCTTGTGCCCTGTGTTGGCTGGGATTGGCTCCAGCAGACCCCCATGACCCTGTGTTCGGATTCAGCGGGTTAGAAAATGGATGGATGGATAGATATGAGTCACTCCCTGGCACAGGCACTCCATCATTTTCTTAGAAAACTCCACAAGATGGAGGCTAAGTAAGACGGACCACTCTGGACATGCAGGCAGTGCTCTCTCTGTGTTCTAAGCACTCTATCGTTCATTGTTGGCTTTGCCTGCCATTGACCTGCACAGGGCCATTTCCAGCATCAGGATGCAACTCTGTTATTTCGCACTGTTGGAGTGGCGTGTGTGTTGCCATTGGTAACCAGCTCAGACTGCTCTCCTAAGTCAGGCTGGGGAAGATGAAGGAAGCAGATGTGGTGCAGCCTTGTAGAGCACCGCTAGACTTGTAATTAAATGAATGTTACACTTGCAATTAACCCAAACGCTCAGCTCAGTCCACCACACCTGTTTTTGCTTTTTTGTGACTTTTTTTATCTTTAATTGTATCTGTTAGTAGATAAATCTAGACGACTCCAAAATGTGTAATAAATTAAAATACAGCTATTGCTTACTAATTAAAATCTATATATATATATATATATATATATATAACTAGCAGAATACCAGGCAGCAGCTGAGAAGTAGTGTGTTAAAGAAGTTATGAAAAAGAAAAGGAAAATTTTAAAAATAATGTAACATGATTGTTAATGTAATTGTTTTGTCATTGATATGAGTGTTGTTGTCATATCTATATATATATATATATCTATACTCACTCACTCACTGACTCACTCACTCACTCACTCACTGACTCACTTATCACTAATTCTCCAACTTCCCGTGTAGGTAGAAGGCTGGAATTTGGCAGGCTCATTCCTTACAGCTTACTTACAAAAGTTGGGCAGGTTCCATTTCGAAATTCTACGCGTAATGGTCATAACTGGAAGCTATTTTTCTCCATTTACTGTAATGGAGTTGGGCTGGATGGCCGTGGGGGGCGGAGTTTCGTGTGGCATTATCACGCCTCCCACGTAATCACGTGAACTGACTGTCAACGCAGTGCGTAGAAAACCAGGAATAGCACCAAAAAGCGCTGAAGAAAACATGCATTATATAATTGAGAAGGCAGCGAAACAATAAGAAGCGAGCGAGTGACACATACAACCATATTCATAAGTGCAGCTACTTCGGAAACAAAGCACGGTGTAAACCTAAAGTTTAAATTAAGTTCATAGACAGGCTACCGCTGGCGTTTGTCATGCCCACAGGTAATGCGAGATACAAGTTTAATGAGAGGACGCAGGATATAAACGAGAGTTTTGATCACTTTGTAACTAAGTTAAAATTGCAGGTGAGGGGCTGTGCTTAAGCAAATTCTGAGAGACTGTGTTTGTGGGGATTGACAGTTAAGGCATGGTGGGGAGTCACGTCATCATCTCCCTCCCATTCATCTCATTTCGCTCTGAGCTGAGCTCCGCGGCTAACGCACGCAGTGTTATGGAAGCGACTTTGTGACGCTGCCACCAAATACTCACAGAAAAATCCACAAGTTAATCCACACGCTGTCTCTAGAGTTTCTCCACACTGAATCCTCCAGGCACTACTTACAAAAGGTCACATTGACAATCGTGTTACGTTATTTTTAAAATGTTTCCTTTTCTTAGCACAAGCACAGCTGAGAAGCTTTGATGCATGTGCTCCATAACGCGTTAAAAAATCACGCATTTAATCACACTTTGCATTACAAGCAAAGGGAACTTCTGTCAATGCATGATTTCCTGGTACACCGATTACATTGATCAGCTTCCCGATTCATTTTACCCTCGCACCCCTTGGTTTGAGAAGAAGTATGAAAAATATGAGGTTAACACAGAAAACAGATCACCAATTGAAGCTTTATGAATAATCGATTCGCCATCAATAATTGTTTTGGTAAAGCCATACTCAGTGTAATCCTCCTTCCATTTTATAATTTTTCCGCCACTAGCCATGATTAAATGAACTGTAAAAAAGTAAGAGCGAAGCGAGGTGACTTATTCAGGCAGGCAGGCGACAGCTCAATAGCTCGAATTTGGATATAAGTAGGTTCTATTTAGTCGCCAGAAATATCTTTGGTAGGAATGGAAGTTGAATTTAGTCTTTAAATTTCTATGGTAAAGAAAAAGTTATGCAATGATGACTACATTTAACTATATAAAGTCAAAACTTGAATATATAAAGTCACTTGAATATATAAAGTCGGTATATATAAAGTCAAAACTTGTTTCTGAATATATAAAGTCAAAACCTGAGTATATAAAGACGGCGTTGGAATATTTCGGAATATATAAAGTAAGCGCTACAATATATAATGTCAAAACTTTTTGGAGCTCTTCCTGGTTTTCTACGCACTCCGTTGACAGTCAGTTCATGTGATTACGTGGGAGGCGTGATGATGTCAGATGAAACTCCGCCCCCCATGGCTTTCGAGCTCAATTCCATTACAGTAAATGGAGAAAAATAGCTTCCAGCTATGACCATTACGTGTAGAATTTCAAAATGAAACCTGCCCAACTTTTGTAAGGAAGCTGTAAGGAATGAGCCTGCCAAATTTTAGCCTTCCACCCACACGGGAAGTTGGAGAATTGGTGATGAGTCAGTCAGTCAGTCAGTCAGTGAGGGCTTTGCCTTTCATTAGTATAGATTCACTAAAGCAAGACACCCATGGAAAGCACGCCGGAAGGGGCATGGATTCACTAAGCCAACGACAAGTAAGACACCTATGGCGCACGCAGGAAGGAGCCACGCCCACCAACTCCAACTCTGTGTGCACCATAGCAAACTGTTTTACACGCTACATATAGCAATTCGCCACGCGGTCGTGCATCATAACCGAAAACGCGTTTTTTAAAGACTGCTTACTTCATTGTGCTTTAACCTCAGTTGTAAAGGATTGTTTTAAGGATCCCATGGGATACCCATCACAAATCGTTTTATACGCTACATATGGCGATTCACCTCCGTGAGAAACATGCCTCTATGAACAGTCAACGTGGCTCGGAGATGCATGTGGCCTCAATGACAGATGAATATAAATGACACCTTTTTTCTGTATCGTCGCGTCCGAGTTGGTGGGTGTGGCTCTGCGAGTTGTCATCGTATCCAATGGTCTTGGAGTTGGTGGGCGTGGCTCCTTGCTGCGTGCGCCATAGGTGTCTTACTTGTCGACGGCTTATGCATGACATTGAGCGTGTGTCTACCCGGCGCAGAGAGGCGTGGGAAAGCCGTTGAACCCCATTCGGGCTGCAAACCGTAGAATTCCCACTAAGTGTGACTCATACGCTCCACTCATTACGTCCCTACCCTTTGCACACACCTCGCTACTACCGTGGTTGGGTGTCTTGGTGGATTATATATAGAAAAGCAGCCAAAACCGCACAGAGCAATGAAAAGTCTACGTGAGTCACAGGTGAATCTGGACTGTGTAAAGATGACAACGACTCGAGTGACAAGTTGGAGGTGGGCACATGAGCAGGCAGTGCATACTGGACGAGAAATCAGCAGACTAGCTTGACGGAGAGAGCTGAATGGACGTCCTTCTCCTCTCCTCCCGTTCCACCCTCCGCGCCTGAGCGCCGTCCACCCCCAGCCCTCCGTCTGGGAGGAAAAGGTGCGATGGCGGTCCGCCAGTTTTCAATCACGGACGTTTGTGTGTTGGTTCGTTCCGTGCATTGTTACAATGTTGCTTTTATTGCTGATTTATTACATTACTGATTTTTCAAATGTTAATTTTCTCCCTGTGCTTAAAAATCATTAAAAAACCGGCCTGATTGTGCGGTGTATGGTACGCCGCGGGTTGGCTAGTATTAATTAATTGTGCGTTTAACCACCTTACCTGCAATCCACATTTGACTACATTTTTGCATTAGATTAGCTTAATATTATTGAAATGCACTAGATAGATAGATAGATAGATAGATAGATAGATAGATAGATAGATAGATAGATAGATAGATATGAAAGGCACTATATGATAGATAGATAGATAGATAGATAGATAGATAGATAGATAGATAGATAGATAGATAGATAGATCACATCACCAATGTCCCATCACCAAGGACAGATCCACCCAAGGCCCAACATCCGCTGCCAGCTGTAGACTGATGTCACAGACAAAAAGATAAAAGAAAGACAGATAGACAAAATTGATTAGTTAGTGAAAGGCGCTATAAACAGATACCTACCCAATGAAAGGCACTATAGATTAATTGTTGATGAAGAGTACTACAGGTAGATATGAACAGCACAATATCAAAGAAAGAAAAGCTGATGTTTTTCATGCTATTTTTTTCCTTTTACGACTCTACTCCTGCCTGCCGCCTCATCGCCCACACCCGGGTGCCAGCTGCACTCTGAAGGCACCTTTTCTCCTTCATAATTAAGTCTTGCATTTCAAGCTGCAAAAAAAAAAAAAAAAAAAAAGAACAAGAACATCTGCTGGCTGCTCCGCCCGACTCCCAATTCATTCATTATGTAGAAGACCTTAATGGTGCCCATGTCTGGCAGGATTTGTGAATCTGCTTGCAGCAAAGTGCCAGACGGGCTCCACACCAGGAATACTTTAAAGATGTCACTGATGCTATGGCACTACTTTTGGTTCTGGGATGTAGGAAATAGAAAAAAAAAAGTGGCATTGTGTAGAGTGACACGTTATCAGTGTAAAGGCCAACAGAGACTAGTGTGTGCCATACAGGTGCCACATTGAACCTGAACATTAGACTGTCTGCAGAATGTCTCATCAGAATGTCTCATCTTCATGTCAGATTGAAGCACAACTGTGGACACTGGCAATCATTAAGGCAGCTTAGTGAATCCAAAAGTGGACGACCGTGATGAGCAGGTGCTCAGGTGCTTGGATGGTTTGCCCATCATCACTCAGTTTTTAATTCCCTTGTGGCAATTCACTTTCAGGTCCACACAAACCAAGCTGGTAGTAAATGTGTCCTTAATCTCTGTTTTGGGTGGCACTGGCGTGCAAAGGAGGGGCAATGGCCTCTGGCGGTTTTGCTGACTGTGAACACGTGACCTTAGGAGAAAGTACAGTGCCCATAATAATGATTTACTCCTCAGCTCTCCAGTTTAAAATCACAAATCAGACAATTCAGCCATCGTGATTAAAGTGCACATGGCAGACTTTTACTGAAGGGTCCCCATTTCACTTCAGGACCCCAGCAATGGCAGGTCTATTAAAGCCATCATATTCAGAAGTTTGTCGCATATTCCAGCATGCAATGACTTTTTGAAATCTGTGATTCACAGACATCCCCAGGTGCTGAGGGTCTTCTCTGGTGATGCTCTGCCAAGCCTCTCATGCATCCATCTTCAGCTCCTGCTTGTTTTGGGGGTCTCGTCACCTTATGTTTTCTCTTCAGCATACAGAAGGCCTGCTCAATTGGATTGAAATTGGGTGACTGACTTTTCCTTTCAAGAATTTTCCATATTTTAGCTTTGATAAACTCCTGTGTTACCTCAGCTGTGTGTTTGGCTCATCATCTTGCTGTAGGATGAAGAGCCATCTGATGAGTTTGGAGGTCTTTACTGGAACTTGAACAGATCAGATGTTTCTACACACCTCAGAATTTATTGTGCCATTCGCAAGTGACATAACCAATGAAAAGAAGGGTGCCAGTCAGGACCTGTGCCAGCCATAAATGCCCAAGCCATCACCCCCAGCACTGCCATGTTTAACAGATGAGGTGGTCTGCTTTGGGTCTCCTGCAGTTCCTTGTGGTCTCCACACTTTGCTCTCACCATCACTCTGATGAGGTTCATCTTGGTATCGTCTGCCCAAAAGACCCTTTTTTCCAGAATTCTGCAGGCTCTTCGAAGTTACAAACTGTCATCTGGCCATCCTGTTTTTGTGGTCTTCATCTTGTGGTGTATCCTCTGTATTTCTTTTCATAACCCTAACTTCTGATAGTCGTCTCTGACATGTCCACATTGTCCCCCCCGGAGACTTTCTCTGATCTGTCAGACAGGCACTGTGGGGGCTTTTTCTTCACCACAGTAAGGCTTCTCTTGTCATCAGCAGCGAAGGTCTTCCTTGGCCTACCTGTTCTTTTGTGATTCCTGAGCCCACCAGCGTGTTCTTTCTTTTTCGTGATATTCCAGACAGTTGATTTTGGTCATTCTCAGGTTTTACTGATGTCTCCGATGGTTTTATTCTCGTGTTTCAGCCTCATAATGGCTCACCAGTCCTCTGCACTTAATTATTCTAAAATAACATCAAGTCACGTTTGGAAAGTCCCTGAAGTCCTACTGTCCCCCACACTACTTGATCACTCATTCCATATGTATTTTAGAAGAACTTCCTAATGTTTGTGTGAAATTTACCCTTAACAAGTTTCCAACTGTGTCCCCGTGTTCTTGATTAACTCATTTTAAAATACAAGTCTCGATCCACTGGACTAATTCCCTTCATCATTTTAAACACCTCAGTCAGGTCTCCTCTTCATCTCCATCTGCTTAACTTAATGTTCCTTTGCCATCCAAGAAGATGATAGACATCCAGAAAAAATGTTATCCTCACTTTCTCTGACGCCATTAAGCTCCCATCTCTTCTTCAGTGACATCCATATAAGAACACCTTGAAGTTGACATTCAGTTACTAACATCCAATTGCCTATTAAACTCTTTATCTTGTTCAGTCTAATTATATTACAATGGTGTAGTTGGCAGGATTTGAGCCTTTACTCTTAGCAATTTTCCAGCTGTGTCCCTGTGTTCAAGTTAAACTCAGTTTTAAATCACCGTCTCGATCCACTGGACTAATTCCCTTCATCATTTTAAACACTTCAGTCAGGTCTCCTCTTCATCTCCTTAAGGCTCAGCTCTTTTAATCTTTCCTCATAACTCATCCCCTGTAGCCCTGAATCAGCCTCGTCGCTCTTCTCTGGACCTTCTCTAGTGCTGTTATGTCTTTATGGAGACCAAAACTGCACCCAGGACTGCAGATGAGGCCTCACCAGTGTGTTATAAAGCTTGAGCAGAACCTCCTGTGACTTGTACTCCACACATCAAGGCGCTATATAACCTGACATTCTGTTAGCCCTCTTAAGGGCTTCTGAGCACTACTTGGCAGTTGATAGTGTTGAGTCCACAAGGACCCCTTAATCCTTCTCTTAAGGTGTGCTCTTGATTTTCAGACCTCCCATTGTGTATTCAAACCTCACATTTTTAGTTCACACATACCATACCATATCACACCATACCATTTTCCCAACACGCTATATTGGGGTCTGCTGTAGCCAATCCCAGCCAACACAGGGTGCAAGGCAGTAACAAACCCCAGGCTGGGCACCAGCCCACCACAGGGCACACACACACCAAGTACACACTAGGGACAATTTAGGATCGCCAATTCACAATGTAGCGGGGCTACATAGGTAGTGTTGTCAAATGTCAGTACTGAGTGCGTCTCGTTTGATTGTCCCTTTTGCTGTTTATGTGTGTGTATCAGTAAATGGATAATGGAAGAAGACCACATCCTCAAACCTGGAAAACATCAGTTCACTATTAATCAATTACAGCCGATACAGGACTATTTAAGCCATTAAGAAGAGGAGAGAAGAGAAGAGAAGAGAAGAGAAGAGAAGAGAAGAGAAGAGAAGGAGACTTTTTCATTTCACGAGCCATTTATACCTGCCGTATTCCACCTCGCGCATTTCACCCAGTGTGTTTTTCAGTTCGCCAGACTGACTTCAATATCCTCATCACGAGAGACCCCGGGGTCGGACTTCATCATCCACCACGCACCGAGGATCCACGGTGAGGCTGTTCTATTTTGTTCCGGGAAAATCAAACGACTCATTTACCATAAGTTCAGTCAACCGTATTCAGTACAGTTTTTATAACCAGACTCAAGTTCATGATCATTTCCGTATCTCATTCATTTTTTTTTATTTGTGTTGTTTGTTATATGTTACAGGGGCAAGGGAGGGTTTTGTTGTATTTATATATGGTGGTGTCTCGTTGTTGATGTGGTGGAGGGATATTTATATTTAAGTTTCTTTCTATTTTTGCATTTGTCTTGTTGTTTCATTTAATCCATTTATTCAGTATAATTTTACATATCTGCTGTTGTGAGTTTATATTTACACCGTTGATTGTGGGGAAAAGTGTACTTTGTTAGAGGTATGGCTTGATAGTTAGATTCATCTCAGTAAATTATCCAGGCCACAGGTCTTGGAGGTGTAGCTGCCAGCTGGGTAAGAGGTCGGCTGTTACAACCTAACCTGCATGTCTTTGGACTGTGGGAGGAAACCCACGCAGACACGAGGAGATCATGCAAACTCCACGCAGGGAGGACCCGGTAAGCGAACCCAGGTCTCCTTACTGAGAGGCAGCAGCGCTACTACTGCACCACAGTGACTTCCCCGAGTTCACACATATAATTCTTTAAACCTACTGACATTAAATGTCATCGTCCACAAATCTGCCCAAGCCTGTCTGTTGTCCAAGTCCCTCCGTGATGATTCAATGGACTCTCGATTATCTGCCAGTCCACCTATCTTGGTATCATCCGCCAGCTTTAGAGACTTGTTATTATTATTCCTGTCTCAATCATTTTATACATACAGGGTGAGTCAAAATGATGTTAACACTAATGGTTACTGCTATGTCTATACTTATGTACAATTATTGCGGACCATTTATGCTCCACTTGCTGAACATGATGTTGAACGGATTGAGACCTTCCTGTAAATCATCTGACACATATGAAGTATGTTTTATGTTTAAGAAATATAGCAAAAGTTATAACACTGCAAGATGCTGAAAAATTAATTCATGCTTTTGTTTTCAGTCGACTAGATTACTGTAATGCACTCCTCTCCGGACCACCCAAAAATTACATCAATCGATTGTAACGAGTGCAGAAAGCAGCTGCTAGAATCTTAACTTGGAAATGAAAATCCGTGCACATCACCCCAGCTCTGATGTCACTACACTGGTTACCTGTGTCATTTAGAATTGACCTTAAAATACTGCTTATGATTTACAAAGCCTTCAATAATCTGCTCCATCTTATATTTCAGAGTGTCTTACACCTTACACTCCAAATTGTAACCTTTGATCTTCAAATGAGGGTCTGCTTAGAATTCCAAGAGCTAAACTTAAAAGAAGTGGTGAGGCGGGCGGCCTTCTGCTGTTATGCACCTCAAATCTGGAATAGCTTGCAATTTGTCTGTTATACTTATTGTTATCACTGTTTAATTTAATATTGTTTTTTATCAGTATGCTGCTGCTGGAGTATGCGAATTTCCCCTTGGGATTAATAAAGTATCTATCTATCTATCTATCTATCTATCTATCTATCTATCTATCTATCTATCTATCTATCTATCTATCTATCATATAGCACCTTTAATCTATCTATCTATCTATCTATCTATCTATCTATCTATCTATCTATCTATCTATCTATCTATCATATAGCACCTTTAATCTATCTATCTATCTATCTATCTATCTCCTTCCTGTTTCACTATCGCAGTGCATGTTGGGTGGTTGATCTGGCGCGAGTGCTGGTGGTCTCCACACTTTGCTCTCACCATCACTCTGATGAGGTTCATCTTGGTATCGTCTGCCCAAAAGACCCTTTTTTCCAGAATTCTGCAGGCTCTTCGAAGTTACAAACTGTCATCTGGCCATCCTGTTTTTGTGGTCTTCATCTTGTGGTGTATCCTCTGTATTTCTTTTCATAACCCTAACTTCTGATAGTCGTCTCTGACATGTCCACATTGTCCCCCCCGGAGACTTTCTCTGATCTGTCAGACAGGCACTGTGGGGGCTTTTTCTTCACCACAGTAAGGCTTCTCTTGTCATCAGCAGCGAAGGTCTTCCTTGGCCTACCTATTCTTTTGTGATTCCTGAGCCCACCAGCGTGTTCTTTCTTTTTCGTGATATTCCAGACAGTTGATTTTGGTCATTCTCAGGTTTTACTGATGTCTCCGATGGTTTTATTCTCGTGTTTCAGCCTCATAATGGCTCACCAGTCCTCTGCACTTAATTATTCTAAAATAACATCAAGTCACGTTTGGAAAGTCCCTGAAGTCCTACTGTCCCCCACACTACTTGATCACTCATTCCATATGTATTTTAGAAGAACTTCCTAATGTTTGTGTGAAATTTACCCTTTCACAAGTTTCCAACTGTCCCCGTGTTCTTGATTAACTCATTTTAAAATACAAGTCTCGATCCACTGGACTAATTCCCTTCATCATTTTAAACACCTCAGTCAGGTCTCCTCTTCATCTCCATCTGCTTAACTTAATGTTCCTTTGCCATCCAAGAAGATGATAGACATCCAGAAAAAATGTTATCCTCACTTTCTCTGACGCCATTAAGCTCCCATCTCTTCTTCAGTGACATCCATATAAGAACACCTTGAAGTTGACATTCAGTTACTAACATCCAATTGCCTATTAAACTCTTTATCTTGTTCAGTCTAATTATATTACAATGGTGTAGTTGGCAGGATTTGAGCCTTTACTCTTAGCAATTTTCCAGCTGTGTCCCTGTGTTCAAGTTAAACTCAGTTTTAAATCACCGTCTCGATCCACTGGACTAATTCCCTTCATCATTTTAAACACTTCAGTCAGGTCTCCTCTTCATCTCCTTAAGGCTCAGCTCTTTTAATCTTTCCTCATAACTCATCCCCGGTAGCCCTGAATCAGCCTAGTCGCTCTTCTCTGGACCTTCTCTAGTGCTGTTATGTCTTTATGGAGACCAAAACTGCACCCAGGACTCCAGATGAGGCCTCACCAGTGTGTTATAAAGCTTGAGCAGAACCTCCTGTGACTTGTACTCCACACATCATATAGCACCTTTAATCTATCTATCTATCTATCTATCTATCTATCTATCTATCTCCTTCCTGTTTCACTATCGCAGTGCATGTTGGGTGGTTGATCTGGCGCGAGTGCTGGTGGTGGGCTCTGAGTCTGGTGAGTGAAGTGTTTTGTTTAACTTTTTTTCCCCCCTTTCCCATTTTCATTTTCTTGGTGAATTGTTTGAAAGTTTTTCCGTTTTCTTTTGTGTGAAGTGGCATCTGGCCACAGCAGCCATAATGGCTGCGAATTTAGAACGATTGAGCC